>NC_071266.1:28967423-29329923 GCF_023375685.1 Ictalurus furcatus
CAGAAGACGTGTCAGAAGCCATACAACAGGTGTTTTCAGCAAACTACTGATCATGTTGACAATATAGAAGTCTGAGAACTCATGTAGCAAATATGATACAATTGGTGCTACAGGAAAGTGATGGAAAGGACAAAGTGTGGAGAAAGAAAGGATCTGCTCATAATCCAAAACATAGAAGCTCATCAGTCAAGCATGGTGGAGGTAGTCTCATGGCTAGTTGCATGGCTGCTTCTGGAATGGGCTCACTAATCTTTATTGATGTAACTCTTGATGATAGCAGCAGAATGAATTCAGAAGTTTACAAAAACAATCTGATCCAATATAATTGGGACTTCATCATGCAGCAAGACAATGATTCAAAACACGCTACCAACTCAACAAAGGACTTCAGGAGGGAAAAAATGGAAGATTTTAGAATGGGCAAATCAATCACCAGGCCTTAAACCAGTCGAGGAGCATTTCACCTCCTGATGAGGGAAACTGACGGGCGAAACCCCCAGAAACATACAACAACTGAAAAAGGCTGCAGTAAAAGCCAAGAAAAGCATGACAAAGAAGAATTCACCAGTTTGGTGATGTTAGTGGGTCACCAACTTGATGCAATTATTGCAAACAAGGGACATGCAACCAATGATTATTATTTACTTTAAGACCATCTGTACCTATACTTTTGTTCACCTAAATATTGGGTGGTTTGCCACCAAGGTTGTTTAACACATCTAGATGTGAATTTCAGGAAATTAAATGCATATGCATTCAGTTAAAGAAAACATTTGCCTTTTTAACCACTGTGGGTGGCATTTTGTTTTTGGCCTTATGAAACTAAATACGTTTCAGTGGAAGTCAGGGTGTTTCTCATCTTGGTGTATTCAATGCTTAGAAAACATAAAATCGTGAATTCTGCTAAACCTAGAGAGTAAGCAATAACAGTCCCATTCAACAGAATACTACAGTCCATGACAAATGATATAATATTGTTTTATGCCAGAAAGTCTCTTTACCTGCCTTTAAAAAATGAACAGCATGTATGTAAATTTGACAAACTCAAGTATTAAGAGCTGATGGCTTTGTTAGAGCACTTGTGTGTCCTTAATGAACTTGAATGAGCATAGCCCCGTCCACATTGTCCGCAGACGTACAGTTTCTGTCCTGTATGACACAGCTGGTGGCTGTAGAGGGCACTCTGGTCACGAAAACTCTTCCCACACTGTGAGCAGTGAAAGGGCTTCTCTCCCGTGTGAATGCGCTTGTGTTGTTTGAGATTACTCTCTTGACTAAAACTCTTCCCACACTGTGAGCAGTGATACGGCTTCTCTCCCGTGTGAATGCGCTCATGTTGTTTGAGATTACTCTCTTGACTAAAACTTTTCCCACACTGTGAGCAGTGATACGGCTTCTCTCCTGTGTGAATGCGCTCGTGTTGTTTGAGATAACTCTGACGAGTAAAACTCTTCCCACACTGTGAGCAGTGATACGGCTTCTCTCCAGTGTGAATGCGCTTGTGTACTTGGAGATTTCTCTGACAATTAAAACTCTTCCCACACTGTGAGCAGTGATACGGTTTCTCTCCTGTGTGAATGCGCTTGTGTTGTTGGAGAGTATGCTGACGAGTAAAACTCTTCCCACACTGTGAGCAGTGATACGGCTTCTCTCCCGTATGAATGCGCTCATGTATTTGGAGATGACGCTTACAAGTTAAACTCTTCCCACACTGTGAGCAGCAATATGGCTTCTCTCCCGTGTGAATGCGCTCGTGTATTTGGAGAGCACTCTGGTAAGTAAAACTCTTCCCACACTGTGAGCAGTGATACGGCTTCTCTCCTGTGTGAATGCGCTTGTGTTGTTGGAGATGACTCTGATAAGTAAAACTCTTCCCACACTGTGAGCAGTGATACGGTTTCTCTCCTGTGTGAATGCGCTTGTGTTGTTTGAGACTACTCTCTTGAGTAAAACTCTTCCCACACTCTGAGCAGTGATGCGGCTTTTCTCCTGTGTGAATGCGCCTGTGTTGTTTGAGATTACTCTCTTGACTAAAACTCTTCCCACACTGTGAGCAGTGATACGGCTTCTCTCCCGTGTGAATGCGCTCATGTATTTGGAGATTACTCTGACGAGTAAAACTCTTCCCACACTGCGAGCACACATATGGCTTCTCTCCTGTGTGCATCCGCTTGTGATCTTTGAGATGATGACTTGTAGTTAAACTCTCCCCACAATCTGAGCAGTGGTACATCTGGAAAACAAAATTATTATGCTTAAATAATTTCAGATTTTGTCCCCGTGTGTTTCTCGAATTGTAATTGGAAACGTCTCCTACAATGCTGTAATATGGCTTCACAACCAAATCACTCACCTTTAATGGCTGTAACAACTTTGTAATTTTAGATTTGTAATGTAATGCCATTGATTGCAGCCCCATTTTACTCATGCCAAAACCACTGACTGATCATTTTTGAGAGCCAAGATGAATGAGAGTTGACCAAACTTGCACATCATTTCTCAGGTCTAATCTGAGTTTTGATTAGTTAAAAATGCTTAATTTTACAGAGGCATTTTTTTTTCAAAATTTCCAATGCAACCTGGATAATTGGTGAAATTGTTTAGTGTGGTCTTTTGCAAGAATGTTTGTTGGTACATGAGACCTTTTAGCTGTATTCATCTTCGGCACACATGAATCGAAGAGGGGTTTGGCTGAATGCACGTTGTGATGACGTCACATGATGGATCTTGGCCAAATCTGCTGTAATTTTAAACAATTACAAGCCCCCCTGAATATTGCAGAGTTTGCTTGATTTTGCGTTAATTTGCATTAATTGGAGGAACTGTACCTGAACAAGTCCTGAACAAATGGATATCACTCAAAAGTGGCAGCACTGTGGCTCTGGAGCTCTCAGAGAACAGACTACAAACTTCTGTTCATCACAGTGAAATGTTGTCGTATCACCTCACAGTGTCGTGGATTATTAATCAGAAACCTACATCTATAACACCAGAATCATATTACAATATTAAAACATCTGCGGATCATCAGTTGGTTTATTTATTTCATTAATAGGACATCTATTTTTTTTTTTTAAGAAAATCATTCAATCCAGTACGGGTCATTTTGACCCCCTTTATGCATTCGTGAAGGGTTTTTTGGTTCATGCATTGTAGGGTTAAATATCAAAAATCTAAAAGGTGTGCATCATATCTGACACCTGGTCGAACACTTTACAGTTGGTTGTGTGACTGTTAAGTCATTCCCTTCAAATGCTATTGAGCTTTAAATTATGGTATATTTGTTGTATGGGCCCATTCTGTAGTGAAATACATGGCAATTTTTATATGATTTAATAGTTTATTTTGTTAAATATAAAAAAAATATAAAAAGGTGTGCACCATACCTGACATTTAGATGAACACTTTCCAGTTGGTTATATGACTGTAAGTCACTCCTTTCAAATGCTATTGAAGTTAGAAACGTGTTTAACAATGTGTTACGTAACTTTAGAGACGGTCCCTTAATTTCCGCATATCTGAATATCGAACGTCCAACTTCACACCGACTTTATTCCTGTTGTAGACCTGGGGAGCGGGGGACGCTTGAGAGGTAACACAGGAAGTCATAGGGATGTGCATTGTTTCATGTGGGCTTACGTTGCTGTTATTAAAAAGCACACGGTTGAAATGAAATGATCTCTTTATTATTCCACATTATCAGAAACGGTAACGTGACGTATCGAGGAGAAGTAAGGGAGTTGATCTGCAGACCAGCTTCGGCTTTGTTGTGTGAATAATAAAGTCTATCTCCTAAAGAGCGGCGTCTGGACTCTGATTTCATTATAAGAGGTGTAAAGAATCAGGACACTGGAAGAAAAATACAGAGATTCATGACTCCAGAATCTCCACTAACCTGTTAACCGAGCAGCTCAGGTGGTAAGTTTCAGATGAACTCACCTTTAGTGATGTTACGCAGAGTATCAGAGATCTGAAGCGCGTGTGGAGAAAGAAGCTCCGTTTCATGTGAAGATCTGAGTCCAAGCTTGTGTTCTTCTTCTTCTTGTGTTGTTTAATGGCGGTTGACAAGCCAAGTCATGCTGTATTACCGCCACCAACTGGACTGGAGTGTTAAGCATTAATAAGAAGGGAAATACATTTGTTCTTTTAAATGTCCAATAAAATGTCCAGTCCTGTTTTCCTGAGATAATTAAGTATTTCTCTTTGTATTTTTGACTGTCCTGGGGAACAATTCACTAGGTTTGATAAGGTGATATTGATTGAATCTATATTTCTCAATTTATTTAATAACTTCTCTCTTTCCCTTGTAAACATTACACAATGTAATAATACATGTTAAACAGTCTCTGTTTCACCACATCAAGCATAATCCTGTTTGATGTTTCCATATTTTGAAATATGGATTATTTAATCCAGAATGTCCTATTCGAAGCCGAGTGATAATTGCATCACTCCTTGTTTTTGGACCACACACACACACAGGAGTTCGTCCGTCGATTTTGACGAAGACCGAAGTTTACATTTCTGCCTCCATTATGGAGAACACAAACTGGGACTCGACTTGCACATGAATTGGATTAAAGTGAGGAAGCATAGCATCGGCCTCACTCTCACTTCCCGGTGACCGCCATGATCCAGTGGCAAGACTGAGTCAAGATGACTGAAGATGTCTGTTTTTGGATATTGTATAGATGTTGTGAGGGAAGTTACTCATTTTTACTTTGAAATAGTTTTGTTCTTGTTCTGTTTCATTCTCATTAGATGATAACGTCTAAGAAGGCCATGTCATGTCACTGAGATCAGTACAGAATGTTTATCTGCTTACAGAGACACAAACATGTTCTTCTATTCAAGGTTCATCTAAACATCTTCCAAGATCCTAAAACAAAGCCTGTTCAAAAATGCTTCTTATTGGTACACAGAAGTGTTTCATGCTCTGCTTTTCATATATATAGTAGTGGTTCAGCTCAAGCGCTTCAGAGCGCTCTCATTATTCTATCCTGCTTTATTCTATCCTGTATTAACCATCTTTCTGTAATAAACCTTTTTACCTTCAGAGGATGAGTCTGCGAGTGCTGTCTAATTTCCACAACAATGTCTACCCGTTTTTTTCCTTGTCACACATTTCTAGCCACTTTATATTCATAAGTTCTCTAATTTTTCCTTTTACCTCTTCTTTACTGAGTGGTATATGAACTTCATATACCACTTCAAATATCCATATGATCCATTACCTGTTTAGCCAGTCTGTCCACTATTTCATTTCCTTGTACTTCCACATGTTCTGGTACCCAACGAAATCTCAGGACCATCCCCAGTTTCTGAATTCTAAGTAGATGCGTAAGTATCTCATATACTAAATCTTGTCTTGGTTCAGAATGCCCATTTAATAAGCTATTTACAGCTGATTGAGATTCTGAACAAATAACAGCCCCCACTGGCTGAACTTCCTCCACTCATTGCATAGCCAATAAAATCGTTATTAACTAATAGTAATTAACTATTAGTAAGTAACTAATTTAGTCTTCTAAAAATAAAATGGTCCAGCACACGGAAAGGTATATACTACTTTATTAAATTATCTAAGATTTATATAAGGGTGATTTAAACTTCAAATATAAAATTTTTAACCTCTTTTCGGTGCTCCACTCTCCTGTCCAGTAGGTGGCGGTAATTCACCAAAACTGGTTTACCAACTGCCAATAAACCTCTAAAGAAGAAGTAGCAGCAGCAGCAGAAGAAGAAGAAGAAGAAGAAGAAGAAGAAGAAGAAGAAGAGAACAAGAAGAACAAGAACAACAACAACACACGGTTGGATGTAGATCTTCACATGAAAGAAGCTTTTCTTTCTCCGCACGCGCTTCGGATCTCTGATACTCTGCGTAACATCACTAAAGGTGAGTTCATCTGAAACTTACCACCTGAGCTGCTCGGTTAACAGGTTAGTGGAGATTCTGGAGTCATGAATCTCTGTATTTTTCTTCCAGTGTCCTGATTCTTTACACCTCTTATAATGAAATCAGAGTCCAGACGCCGCTCTTTAGGAAAATCTCCACAGACTCCTGCTGCTACTGGCTCAAAGGTAAAGTTTACTCAAGTGTCTGATTTCTCTTTTAGTTTTTAAACTCTGAGAACTTATTTATGATTTAAAACATTGTTATGAACGTGAGATAACAGATATTCCACTCCGTGGCTGCACTGTTAAAACACGTGTTTAAAATAACTTCATGATGTGTTCATTGTGAACACACCTGCGTGTCTAGTTAAGGACGACACATTTTGTGTTGCTTTCAGCACAACCAGTGTATTAGTACATTTAACACACACTGTGTGTTAAACATCTCACAAATATGTTAAAAAAAACATGGATGTGTTGTTTATACTTTTCCACCTACAATTATCCTAAAATGCAATTTGTTTGTACGCTAAAATGCTACTAAAATGCTCATAAAATAAATGAACAATTGCATGAAATTCAGGTGACATAGTTAAAATCGTCTAAACATTTGACAGATGTAAGAATGGGAGTTGATGAATCATCTTACAAATCTCCCTCCATCTGGGAAGACAGGAGTCCCACTCGCTTCCATGTTAAAAGCTGTAAAAGAACAAAAAGAGTGTTGTTTAGATGTTTGCTACAAAATATGGACAAATTCCCTTTGGGTTTAACTGAGAAACTGCGTTACAGAATCCCAGATTGTGTAATTTTGGAAATGTAACCTCCACTCTCCTGATGAACAAAATGGTGCTGTAGACTCACCTGGAGAATCTATCTGACTTGTGAATATTTATTTTCCTGCCTTTAGCAGGAATATACAGAATACATGAAGAAACACGGCCCTAACCAATCTTCATAACGATCATTACTACAGCTTCCCTTGTCCAAAACACTTGCTAACTGTAAGTAATGTTAACCCACTCTCTGTATTACATCATGGTGAACAGCTGTAATGCTATCGTTAACTCTCAAAAAGGGAATGGGAATGTCTAACATCACTGCAAGATGTATGCCTAAAGTTATGTTCTTACCTCAAGCGAGGGTCTAGATTAGCATCACTCATTCCTACTGTGATTGATGACAGCATCCAGGTAGCTAACCCTAACTCAGAGCCTCAGACAAGATGCAGTGCCAGAGAATTATATAATAACCTCAGTCCATATTTCACAGCCGACATAAACACATGACACTAGTAGTGTAACACCAACACTGAGGAAGCAGTACATGATGTTCACTGTAGCGATAGGTAAAGTTAATGATCACTCGCTGATTTACTGTTTTCCAATGAATAAATTTTCCAGAGCTCCTTGCCTAAATATCACAAACTCGGCCAGGTGTTTTCAGCAGCTTTAACGCTAAATAGTGAT
Organism: Ictalurus furcatus; assembly: GCF_023375685.1. Classification (NCBI taxonomy): domain Eukaryota; kingdom Metazoa; phylum Chordata; class Actinopteri; order Siluriformes; family Ictaluridae; genus Ictalurus; species Ictalurus furcatus. The sequence continues at coordinate 28,974,788 of NC_071266.1, forward strand.
GAACGCTAACTTATGGGTGGTTATTTGTTTTCCTTGCCTCAGGATACCGTCTCCACCGTCACGATCAAAAGCTCAAAGCAACAAACATTTGCTTTGAGGCGAGTTTAGATTTGGATGATGTCAGCAGCGCGTTGTGCTGGTCACTCGATTGGAAATTTTTTTTTCTTTCTTTCTTTTTTTATTAAACAAGTTTAAGAACAGCAGGGAATTTATACAGATACAAATGAGTGAGAAACTGATAGAGAACAGGTTCAAACTAGATCAGCGTGTTGGGACGGGGAGTGAGGAATGTGTGCTCAGTGGTTTTCTACTCTAAAGTTGCATCAGTTTATCCTTTCAGTAATCATTACCACACTTCAATTAAAAAAAACTTTGGGAATATTAGCTAATATCAGCTAATTTTCCTGTAGAGATGTGTGCAGAAATTTTAACAGTAAAAATTATATGCAGGAATTATACCCTCTAGGAATTATGTCCTGAAGGTCTATTTAAAACACACACACACTCTCTTCCTGCAGGACCATTTTAAATAACTTCACAACAAAAACATTGTATTTTCACAAATGAAGTATTTTATTTATTGAAATTGTCATGTAATAACTCATGTAAACTGTAAAATGAGGAGGTGTGCAGCAGTTCTGCAGGATGTTTTCCCGTTGTGCAGCAAGTGTGTTGGACATTCCTGCATGTTTCTATTGAACTGAAGGCTCTACTTTAAAACCTATAGGAAATTCCTGCACAGTCTGCCAGTGTGTCCTGCTGGATTTTAGCATTCCTGCAGGATACCAGCAAACATTATGCAGAAAAATTCAAATCCAGCAGGATTCGTGTAGGGTTTTTTTTTTTTTTTTTGCAAGGGATACACAAGCAGAACACTTCAGGTCAGGACTCACACTTTATGTGGCCTTCAAATTATTAATAAAGCAACTGATTTGTGATAATTTATTAATAATTGAATGGATTTGTGATCAATTATACATAAAGGAACTGATCATTGTGTGGTAAATTCTGAAACATTGAGCAGGTTAACAAACCAAAAGACAAGTCTGCTAACTGTTACCTAACTAACTAAAGTTCATTAGAAGGAAATGTGTAACACTTATTCCAGTCTGTTATACTTCCACAGACAAAAACAAAAGACCTTCCGCTTAGAAAAATGTTGATGCCAAGAGCAAGGTCAGCTTTGTATGGCTAGTCTCTGAATTTTATAAACATATACAGTAATGTCCAAAAGTATTTGGACAGTGATACAATTTTTGTCATTTTGCCTCTGTACGCTACTACAATGGATTTGAAATGAAGTAATCAAGATGTGATTGAAGTGTGGACTTTCAGGTTTAATTCGAGGGGTTTAACAAAAATATTGCATTAACCGTTTAGGAATTACAGCCATTTTTTACACAGTTCTTCCATTTTCACAAGCTCAAAAGTAACTAGACAATTGACTGATGAGCAGTTTCATGGCCAGGTGTGGCCTGTTTCTAAGTGTTGAATTTGCTTTTGGTAGCTGTTCATGGGAACTCTAAATATCTGGTCAAAAGCAGTGTTGATTCAAGTGAAGGAGGCCATCATGAGGCTGAAAAAACAAATCGGACTTATCAGACAGAGAGCAGAAACAGGAGTGACCAAATCAACAATTTGGTACATTCTTAAAAAGAAGGAATGCACTGGTGAGCTCAGCAACACTGAAAGGCCTGGAAGGTCACAGAAGATAACTAAAGTGGATGATTACAAAATTCATTCCTTGTTGAAGAAAAACACCTTCACAACATCTAGACAAGTCAAGAACACTCTGGAGGAGGTAGGCATATCATCTTCAAAGTCTACAATCAAGAGACGTCTTCGTGAATGTAAATACAGAAGTTTTACCTCAAGATGCAAACCACTGGTAACACTCAAGAACAGAAAGGCCAGATTAGACTTGTCAAGCCTAATGTTATGGCATGGGCATGTACGGCTGCTGTCACTGGTGTATATTGATGTTACTGCTGATAGAAGTAGCAGGATGAATTCTAAGTGTATAGAGCTATACTTTCTGCTCAGATTGACACATGGACATTGGAGCAACTGGTGTTTGTCTGCCATTGCCAGACACTGATAAAATACAGAAATCATGCAACAACCAACCTGCATGATGATCTGTTGGAGACGCTGCTCAATCTTGCTGCAGGGCCTAGGGCTCCAGTCCTCTGTGTCGCCTGATGCCAGTGGCCAGGGGAGGGGACGTCATAAGCAGTGTGCAAGGAATTGAAAGCACGGCAAAAGGGTGGGGGTCCATGCTAGACGAAAAGCAAACTCTAGGCAACCAGCTCTCACGTCCATTTTGCTCTCCAATGTCTGTTCCCTGGACAATAAGCTGGACTACATCCAGCAAACTCCAGCAAACTAGAGTGAGAGTTTAGAGACTGCTGCGTATTTGTTTTCATGGACACATGGCTCATCATAAGAGTTCTGGATGCAGCCATTCAACTAAATGGTTGAATAATCGGTGTGTACGTGCACCCGACCCACCCCAGCACTAATGTTAAAGAGGCACTCTGTGAACTGTATGTGGCTATTGGTGAACTGCAGAATGCACACCCCAATGGACTGTATCATTGCCAGGGATTTTAGCCATGTGAATCTCAAGTCAGTGCTCCCTAAATTCCACAAACATGTGGACTTTGCAACGAGAGGGGTGAACACGCTGGATCTTGTTTACACAAACGTCCCCAGTGCGTACCGGGCGGAGCCTTGCCCCCACCTCAGCTACTCAGACCACATCTCTAATCCCAGCATACAGACCACTCATCAGACGCTCCAAACTGGCTTTGAAGCAGGTGAAAACCTGGCCAACGGGAGCCATCTCTGATCTTCAGGACTGTTTTGAGCACACTGACTGGGACATGTTCATGGAGACTGCGACTGATGGCGGCACCACCAATTTGGAGGAATACACAGCATCAGTGACCAGCTACATCAACAAGTGCATTGATGACATCACTGTCTCCAAAACAATCACTGCATGCTCTATCCAGAAGCCTTGCATGACTGGAGAGGTGTGTGCACTGCTGAGGACCCAAGATGCTTTCAGGGCAGGTGACAAGACGGCCCTAAGAACAGCGAGGGCCAAACTGTCCCAGGCCATTAGAGATGCAAAGCATGCACACGCTCAGGAAATCCATGACCACTTCATGGACAGCAGTGACCTGCAGCGCATGCAGCAGGGTATTCAGGACATCAGCAACTTGAGGACATCACCCGCCTGTGACAATGATGTCTCCCTTCCAGATATGCTGAACAACTTCTATGCTCGTTTTGAGGTGCAGAATGATGTGGTCCACCCCTCCTACCAATGACCAGGTGCTGTTTAACCAGGGATGATGTAAGGAAAACGCAACACAATCAACCCATGGAAAGCTGCTGGACCAGACAACATTCCTGGCAGAGTGCGCAGAGGATGTGCAGACCAGCTTGTGTATGTTCACAATGACATGTTCAACATCTCCTTGAGCAGCACCATCGTTCCAACATGCTTCAAGTCCACCACCATTGGCCCTGTGCAAAAGAAGTCTTAAGTGTCATGCCTCAATGACTACCCTCCCACTGCACTCATCCATCATCATGAAGTGCTTCGAGAGGCTCATAATGAGACACTGAATAAACATGCCACTTAATACATACTTTGCGTATGGTAATATTCTATTAATCTAGTCATTAGATTTTTTACATCTTGCTTGTTGCCAATTTCCAAATGGGCATTTATTGAAGTGTGAGGGGAAATTACTAATGTTTACTTTGTTATAAGTTTGTTCTTGTTCATGTTCATCTGAGGATAACACCTAAGAAGGCCATGTGATGTCACTGAGATCAGTACAGAATGTTTATCTGCTTACAGAGACACAAACATGTTCTTCTGTTCAAGGTTCATCTGTCCAAGATCCTAAAACGAAGCCTGTTTGAACTGCCTCAAACTGCTTCTTATCGGTACACAGAATTGTCATGCTCTGCGTTTCATACATGTAGTAGTGGTTTAGGTACAAGGGCTTCAGAGCACTCTCATTATTCTATCCTGCTTTATTCTATCCTGTATTAACCATCTTTCTGTAAAAAACCTTTTTACCTTCAGAGGACGAGTCTGCAAGTGTTGTCTAATTTCCACGACAGTAGTCACTCCTCTCATGGCTGAATCTAACTTCGTCATATAGAGCAGTATGTAGGTTCTAGAATGCCATTATTTTACATCCTTAATAGGGTCCATGTTCAGTTAACAGGAAAGGCATTTGTAATACAGCCTGACCGTGTATTTGTACAGGGCTTCGATAATGCATTATTCCTAGAATTCCTCACAACAGCACAAATGTGCAAAACAGGTATTGTCTCAAGCATACATAATGAAACTAATTAAGGGCTTCATTAGTTGCACCAGGTGTGCTTGAGCTGGAACACATGAAATACCTGAACTGGATAGGGCAGAAAATATATGAAATACCTACCTGGGGCAGAAAAGGATCAATGGCTGCAACCAGATTTCTGAGAAGGCAAGTTGTGGAAAAACTCTTGAGTGACTGCAAAAGACCTGCAGCATGACTTGGTGGCAACAGGCACTAAGGTTTCAATGAGAACAGTAAGGAGCGTACTAAATGCTGAAGTGTTCCATGCCAGAACTCCAAAACGTTCACCACTACTGACCCAAAAGCACAAGAAAAGTTGCTCAAAATCATATAAATAAGCCACAGAAGTTTTGGGATTCTGTTCTGTGGAGCGATGAAACAAACCTGAAACTTTTCGGCACGGTTGATCGGTGGTATATCTGGAGGAAAAAGAATGAAGGAAGAACACTCTTTCAACACTGAAGCATGGTGGTGGCTCGGTGATGCTTTGCATCCTCTGGCACTGGAATCCTGTAGCATGTGGAAGGCAAGATGGATTCATTGAAGTATCAGGAAATCCTAGGAGAAAACATCATGCTGTCTGTGAGGAAGCTGAAGCTGGGGTGTCATTGGACCTTCCAACAGGACAATGATCCCAAGCATACCTCAAATTCCACCAAGGTTTAGTTACAGAGGTAGTCCTGGAAGGTTCTACAGGCCCATCACAGTCACCTGACTTGAACCCCATAGAAAATCTTTGGTGGGATTTGAAGAAGGCGGTTGCAACACGCAAAACCAAGAACATTACTGAACTGGAGGCCATTGCTCATGAGGAATGTGATAACGTTCCTCAGGAACGCTGCCAGAAGCTATGCATCTCGTTCGTAGCAGGTCAACAGCAAAAGGGTGCTCTACTAAGTACTAAAGATGCTTGACATGAAGGGGTTGAATAATTTTGAGACTGGAGAAATCATTATAAGTTGCATTTTCATTTGAATTTGGGGAAACCACTTGAAGCATTTGTTGTCTTGAACTATTGCTTTTGTTTGATTTGTTCATTGTAAACATCTGAAAATCTGTAAATTTTGACAATAAACCTGATTTGCAATGGGGGTTGAGTAATTTTGACTGCAACTGTATGTCTTCTCATATGGTTTAGTGTGTTGTTTCATGTAGCACCATGGTCTTGGAGGAACGTTTTATTTCACTGTGTACTGCACCAGCTGTATATGGTTGAAATGACAGTCACTTGACTTGAATTGAGATTCAGTCAAATGCTGCAAAACAGATATGACAGCACTTCACAGTACAGATGGATAATGACCCGTACCGTGAAAGCAACCCAATTGAGCATTCTGTTGACCTACTGAAGGCATAAAGACCCACAAACAAGCAGCAACTGAAGGAGGCTGCAGTAAAGGCCTGGCAAAGCATCTCAAGGGAGGAAACTCAGCATTTGATGCCTGATGTGTGGAACCCATAGACAAGTATTTGCATCCAAGTATTTAAAAAAAAATAATCCTAATATATATTATTGTTAGTTTGTCCAACTTTGAGCTTGTGAAAACAGAGGGACTGTGTATTTAAAAAATGGCTTTAGTTCCTAAATGGGTAATGCAATGTTTTTGTTAAAGCCCCTGAATTAAAGTGGAAAGACTACACTTCAATCACATCTTGAATGCTTAATTTCAAATCCATTGTGGTGGTGTGCAGATGCAGGCTTATGAAAATTGTCACTGTCCAAATACTTATTGGCCTGACTGTACACTATATTAACTATTTCTGAGTGATTCAGAGAAGCCGTACCTCTGTGGACAATGTGGACGGAGCTATACTCATTCAAGTTCATTTAGGACTCACACGTGCTCTAAGATAAAGCCATCGTCTGTTGACGTGAATTTGTCAAAGTAAGGTACATGTTTTAATTAATTTTTTTAAGGAAATTCTGGCATAAAATTATAATGTAGTATGTAGATGTAGTATTATATTGTATGGGACTGTATTGCTTACAGTCCACTTTCATGATGTAATGATTTTCTTAATTGAATTCATGATTTTGTCGTTTTCCTCGTTTCACCTGAACGCTACACTACCAAGCATGCAACACAATGATACGTATTTAATCTCAGAGTGAGACGCATGACACTCCTTCTGACAAAAGAAAACATACAGTTGCAATCAAACTATTCAACCCCCATTGCAAATCAGGTTTAGTGTCAGATTTGACAGCCTTTCAGCTGTTTGCAATGAACAAATCAAATGCAAGCAATTGAAATAGTTCAACACAACGAATGCTTCAAGTGGTTTCCCCAAATTCAACTGAAAATACAACTTATAATGACTTCTGGAGTCTCAAAATTATTTAAGTTTTGACAATAAACCTGATTTGCAATGGGGGTTGAATAACTTTGATTGCAACTGTAACTACAGCACCATCAAGGAGGAGACCCTTGTCCTGTTAATGGCTTTGCAAGATTTGTAAGTGTACCTTGGTGACAGTCTTGCTCCAGTTCATGTGTGCATGTTGTCATCGATGGGCAATAGTATTTAACAGCGAAGAAAGCCGGTGCCCACAGCTTCGTTTTGCAGATGCTCACTTGTCATTTGTGGTTGTGCTCGCTACTCCGCTCCGTATTTCTGTTTTTTTTTTCATCTGTGCCTGTCCAGTCTCTGAGCTCGATCTGTCCTTTCTTTCTTTTTGCTGCCTGGATTTGTAAATAGTCACACTCTGGCTTTGGGAGTAGCGGAATACACGTAACAACATTACATAATCAGGGTACAAAAAACTGGTAACTGTTGGTTACCCCAAAAAAAAAGTAATCACATTACAGGTACATTTTGTAAAAAAAAATGGGAATACTATCAGGATTACAATTGTTTTCAATTAAAACCCAAGGAATTAAATGTTTTGATATAAAAAATTTGCATGTAATGTCTTTTTAATTGCGTGTCCTGTGAGGAGTGGCCTATCACATCATTTGTTCTGTTGATGTAATAAAATGAGACGGTGTTCATGAATACGCACAGGGAAAGCAAGGATCAGCTTTCCATGTCAGAAAGACGTGTCAAAACTAAAAATATCCGATTTTTCCAAACAATCCTTATCTCTGTTGAGCACCGATGCTGATGGCACACCTGCTAATGAAAAAAAAAAAAGCAGGCTCCAGTAGTGCTGGCATGAGAGAGAAAACAATGGAGACACTGAGGATCATCATCAGAAAGTCATTTTAAGACTTCTTGGATTCAAGAGTTTGCATGGCTCAGGTATGATCATCACGCGCAGATAATGTTTTGTGACTTTTGTTCCGAAATGGCGGGGGACACGGATTTCATTACCGGAAAGAACCATTTCAAGAAAGAGACTGGGGGGGACAAGGCTATAGTCAAAAGCATTAAAAAATGCCTCTAGTCACGTGAGGCTGTGGATCAGGTGTTTGAGCGGGTTGTCCACTAATCGTAGGGTTGGTGGTTCGATTCCCGGCCCACATGACTCCACATATCGAAGTGTCCTTGGGCAAGACACTGAACCAAGTTGCTCCCGATGGCAAGTTAGCACCTTGCTCTGCTACAGTTGGTGTGTGTGTGTGTGTGTGTGTGTGTGTGTGTGTGTGTGTGTGTGTGTGTGGGTGTGTGTGTGTGTGTGGGTGAATGGGTGAATGAGACACAGTGTAAAGCACTATAAGTGTGCCCTTTTTTTATTAGTTGTTTTTTTTTTTTTTTTTTTTAACCAAAAAAGCTCATGACTATGTAATCGTAGAGTGTGGTTAAAAAAAAAACATTGTTAACACAAGCAGTGTCTCGTTCATGTGAATTTCATGACGTTTAGTTCCCACTTTAAGTGAACTTGAATGAAAATGCTGACGCTGTAAAAGGAGGCCAGACGTACACACATGATGGGATGACTGGTGTTCATTCATGTGGAACTTAAAAAAATCATCTAGTGCCTGGTTTTTTTTTATATATTTTTTTTTTCCTTATAGGAGCCAATGTCTCCTTAATAGATATTTTGTTGTCTGGAGCCCTGCTTTTGATAACACAATATAGACATCTGTAAGTAAGTAAGTAAATATTATTTATATAGCACGTTTCACAAAGCAAAGCTGACCAGAGTACTGAACAGAGTAAGGATACGTAACAAAAACAGCAGAGATGCCAGACGAACAGACATAACAGATAGAACAAACTGTAATAGACGGGAAAGATAAGAGAGACGGCATGCCGACAGGTACACTGGCGCCATCTTGCCTCAAAGGTCAGATCATCTGCATGATTATAGTTCTGGTTCTCTCTTACCAGTTGTGACTCACATAAGCAACAAATTTACTTATTGTATTAAAAGAAATCCAAACATTGAACATGTTTTTAAGCTCTAAATAAAAGTATTTTAGATCATATTGCTTTTCTTTTGACTTTATTTACATATGTGACCTTGAAGTAATGTGATTACATTACTTTTATATTGTGATGGTTAGATTACATTACTGATTAAATTATTTTATGAAGTAATTTGTAACTGTAACAGAATACATTTTTAAAGTAACCCTCCTGACCCTGGGCTCACTGCTGAATTTTTGTAAATATCAAATACTGTATCTATTCACTGGTGGTAGGGGTGTGACTGCCATTTCTATTGAGTGTGGGTTTTGTCTCTGTTTTGTCAAGGGTGTTTAGGGAAACTAATGGTCTTTTGTTTGCTTTTCTTTTTAGTTAAGTTAGTTTCCTTAAAACAGTGTTTTTTGTTTGTTGCTTTGGCCTTGGTCCACCCTGAAGTTTTCCCGGTTTACTTGTATAAAGTATGTATATATTCTAAAAAGGTCAGTCACTCACTCCACCTTACATTACACCTTGCTTTTATTTATGCTGTGCGTTTTGTTGTTAGTAATTTAGCAGCTCCATCTGCATACCTAAATTTCCGGGTGCTATAGCCATTAACGGTGGGTGATTTGATGAGGAAACTGTATTACAGTATTGTAGGAGACGTTTCCAGTAACAATTCTATATCCACATGGGGACAAAATCTAAAAATTTTAAGCATCTTGAATAATTTTATTGTGTTTTCCAGATGTACCACTGCTCAGATTGTGGGAAGAGTTTTACTAAAACTCAACATCTTAAAAATCACAAGTGCATTCACACAGAAGACAAGCCGCATCATTGTGGACAGTGTGGGAAGAGTTTTACTTGTCAGAGTCATCTCAAACAACACCAGCGCATTCACACAGGAGAAAAGCCGTATCACTGCTCACAGTGTGGAAATAGTTTTACTTGTCAGAGTCATCTCAAACAACACCAGCGCATTCACACAGGAGTGAAGCCGTATCACTGTGGACAGTGTGGGAAGAGTTTTTATCAAGAGGGTAATCTTCGGACACACAAGCGCATTCACACAGGAGAGAAGCCGTATCACTGTGGACAGTGTGGGAAGAGTTTTAGTTTCCAGAGTAATCTCCAAGTACACAAGCGCATTCACACGGGAGAGAAGCCATATTACTGCTCCCACTGTGGAAATAGTTTTACTCGTCAGAGTAATCTCCAACAACATGAGCTCATTCACACAGGAGAGAAGCCGTATCACTGCTCACAGTGTGGGAAGAGTTTTACTTGTCAGAGTCATCTCCAACAACACCAGCGCATTCACACAGGAGAGAAGCCGTATCACTGCTCACAGTGTGGGAAGAGTTTTACTTCCCAGAGTAATCTCCAAGTACACGAGCGCATTCACACGGGAGAGAAGCCATATTACTGCTTCCAGTGTGGAAATAGTTTTACTCGTCAGAGTCATCTCCAACGACATGAGCACATTCACACAGGAGAGAAGCCGTATCACTGCTCACAGTGTTGGAAGAGTTTTACACGAGAAAGTCATTTCCAACAACACCAGCGCATTCACACAGGAGAGAAGCCGTATCTCTGTGGACAGTGTGGGAAGAGTTTTAATCAAGAAGGTAATCTTCGGACACACCAGCGCATACACACAGGAGAGAAGCCTTATCACTGCTCAGAGTGTGGGAAAAGTTTTCGTTACCATAGTGCCCTCTACAGCCACCAGCAGTGTCATACAGGACAGAAGCCGTACCTCTGTGGACACTGTGGACGGAGCTATGCTCATGCAAGATCATTAAGGATACACAAGTGCTCTAACATAAAGCCATCAGCTCTTGACAAGTGAATTTGTCAATTTATGATACATGTTTTTAAATATATATATATTATTTGTCATGGAATGTAGTATTCTATTGCACAGGACTGTATTGCTTACGGTCTACATTTTAGCAGAATTCATGATTGTCATTTTCCTGGTTTCCCCCCACTGTAATCAACCAATCCAGACCTCTGAGTGAGGCACATGACTCTGACATCTCCCTTTGACATAAGCGCAAACAACCCCAAACAGAGGTATTGTATTATACATATAGCGACATGTTTAATTTTAATTGATTTTTAAATGCGAGCTAGAATTTCTTTTCTAAAATGTCACATTGTGCATACTATCGAACTGGACACATTTCCAAGCTAACAGAAGATGATTGTGTTTACAGGCAATTTGAAGAGAGAATTCTGGTCCAAGTTACTCCGTCTTTGCAGCTCAATTAATTACAGATAACTACACTATATGGCCAAAAGTATGGGGATGCCTGACCACCACACCCATATATATATACTTGAACCCAGTGTTCCGGATGTGGTTTTTGGCTTTGCTGCAACACTGATCAGAATAATAGTTATACTGTAAGATCAATGAATGGATTTTTGTTGTGTATATATGTTCCTTTTAAGAAGTAAGATGATGTTTGTATGACCTGCAAGTCTTTTATGCAGGATCACTATCACAATCGTGGATATACAGTGAATGGAGCATTGAGAGAGTATGTTATCAGGGGTCTGGGTTTGATGACCCCTTCACTTTGTTAAATCTCATGTTTAATATTGCACCAAGTTTATACTTTCCTTAATAATGTTCAAAAAAATTTCCTTAATGGAAATCATAAACAGGTTTTCTCATAGTTGTGTAATTTCTTTTTAAAATTGTGAAATGTTATATTTATAAATATTCAGATGCTTTGCTTTGACACTCACAGGTAAGCTCATCATATTAATCATCATTCATGTTTCTCCAACGTTATTCAAGTTTACCTGTGGGATATTTTGAATTTATTAGTCAAATTACATTCTGCAGGCAGGGAAATGTTTTTTCCAAACATCATTTCATTTCAAACATCAAGGGGGGTCATCAGGTAGGCACGACAGGGGTATCTCTTGTCACTTACTGTTACGTTATCCAATGTATTTCTGTTTGCTCTATGTGCCATTTGTTTGTCTATGTTGGTGGTGGGATGGGTTTCTTTTGTCTCCTCCCCCCTTCTCTAGGCCCTGCCTACTGCATGCGTACGTTCCGGCTTGCCACTTGACGATCACGTCTTGTCCACGCCTGCTCCTGCCTTGTGCGACAGGATTGGTTGGCTGCACGTTTTCGGAAGTGTACTTAAGCCTCGTCAGTCTCCATCCCGGGGCAGATCATTGCCATTGCTTTGTGTGTAGAGAGAAGTGCTTTTCACCTGTGTATGACCTTATACCTGTTTTGACTTTGTTTATGCTCTGCCCTGTAACGATTCATGTGATACCCCTTGTGTATATACGGTATCTCACAAAAGTGAGTACACCCCTCACATATTTGGAAATATTTGATTATATCTTTTCATGTGACAACACTGAAGAAATGACACTTTGCTACAATGTAAAGTAGTGAGTGTACAGCTTGTGTAACAGTGTAAATTTGCTGTCCCCTCAAAATAACTCAACACACAGCCATTAATGTCTAAACCGCTGGCAACAAAAGTGAGTACACCCCTAAGTGAAAATGTCCAAATTATTTTTTATTATTATGTTAATTAACCCACTAATAGTCACCTCTGTAAATGGTGCATGGTTAAGAGTGGTTTGTAGGAAGTCAGCGCCATTTATGTTTATTCTTCTTTTCTCCTGTTTTTGGGTTAGCTAGGGAGTGAGGGAAGGTGGTGTGTGTTTTTCTTTTCTTGTAGGTTAGTTAGTTTTCTTTGGTGAAGTTAGAGGGAATTTTTGTTTATTTTGGCCTGGCCGGCTTCTGAAGATTTAAACCGTTGCTCTGTTTGGAGAATAAACTAAACAAATGCAATCTTAGTCTCGCCAACCCTTTTTTTATTATTATTATTATTTTATTGTATGTTGCGGCCCGACCTAGACCAGGTTGTAACAGAATTGGGGGCTCAGCCTGTGCTTTCCCTCGTTTCGTCCCGTTTCTCTTTTGGCGTGTTTGTCTGGCGGTTTTGTCTTTGTGGTGGGGTGTGTGTGTACAGGTTATAAGATATGGCTACTAAATTTAACCTGGATCAGTTTACCGTTTGTCCCACGTTAGAGCAGTTTGAACGATGCCATAAGGATGATCTGTTGCTCCTTGCGGACTTTTACAGCGTATCGGTTACACAGAACGCCACTAAGCGAGACATCAAAAAGCTGCTGTATGAGGAACTTGTAAAACAGCGAGTCATGCTTGAGCCTATCGAGGCGAGTGTCGCATCATCGGTCACTGGTTCCCAGGATCTGGCTGCAGCGAAGTGTCTCTTGCACCTTGTTACAGCCCAGTCTAGGTTGGGCCGCACAGAGTAACCAGCTCAGGATTCAAACTGATTGATCTTTAAATAAGGGAATAAAAATGCAAACAAGGTTGTGTGAAAAAGGATGTGGTATATTGTAACAGACAATATATACATATAATTGTACAAATAACCAATCAGGCATATCTTCAGGGTGGGTCAAGGCCAAAATAATAAACAAAAGGATTCTATGATTAGGTAGCTAGCTTCCATAAAAGGAAAATAAAGAAAATACAAATATTCTTCCCTAACTACCTAAGCAAAGAAACAGAGACAAAAGGAACCCTCTCCCAAAAGAAATGGCAGCCACACCCCTACTGCCAGTGAACCAAGTGAACATATATATATATATATAGTTAAGAGGATACATAAACAGATTTAGGGATAACCAAACTCGAAGTCAAAACCAGGCAAAAGTCAAATACCAAAACAGCAGTCAAAATACAGAGTTTGATAGCCACAAGGGCAAGCAACACAAACCAAACACTCTCCTAACAACAAATCACACATAACCACCTCCAACATCCCACCAATTCTCACTCTGTCTTTCTCTTTAAAAATGGCCGCCAATCAGTGAGGTCATCCTGGAGGCGGGAGCAAGGCAGGCTAGGGCAGGCTGGAAAGTCTGGGAGGGAGTTCGGACCTGCACACAAAATGTCACAGCACAAAAAAAATCTTCCCTTCCCAAGATAGCAGGTTGTAACAACCTGTTCATCAGTCATCGCCTGTGCTAGAGCTTGCGCATCGTGGCACCTTCTCTGTAAGTCCTGCTGGTTTTGATGTTAGTAAACACATTGCGTTAGTTCCTATGTTTAGGGAAAGTGAGGTGGACACCTATTTCCCTGTGTTTGAGCAAACTGCTGGCACTTTGCAGTGGCCTAAAAATATTTGGTCTTTATTGCTACAGTGCAAGTTTGTGGGAAAAGCTCAAGAAGTATGTTCTGCTCTAATGTTGGAACAAAGCTTGGAGTATGAAACGGTTAAATCGGCTGTGTTACGGGCTTATGAACTTGTCCCCGAAGCTTATTGGCAGAAATTTTGAAAGCATGCCAAAACCACCAGCCAAACATATGTTGAGTTTGCCCATGAAATGTCTGCTTTATTTGATAAGTGGTGCACCGCAAATAAGGTCGTTACTTTTGAGCAGTTAAAAGAATTGATCCTGCTTGAAGAATTTAAGACTTGTATTTCTGACAAAACTGTGGTTTATTTGAATGAGCAAAAAGTCTCTTCGCTTGCTGATGCTGCTGTTTTGGCTGATGAGTTTGTGCTCACGCACAAAACTGTACTTTCCCCTCCGCATCGTGATATTTCTGATCGCAGGTACAGCTTGAAAGCTCCTGTGAGCGCACCTAAAAGTGCTAGTGAGTCCCGTGAATGTTTTTACTGTCGCGAATCTGGTCACCTCATTGCTGCTTGTCCCGTTTTAATGCACAAAAACCGACAGAAAGCACAAAACAGTCCTAAGAGTGTGGGGTTAGTGCATGTACACCGACAACACTGTGACAGTTTGCATTCACTTTCTTCAGTTGATACTGCATTTGAACCTTTTATTCTGGATGGCGTAGTTTCACTCTCTGATACCGATTCGGACCATAAACCACTGCGTATTCTGAGAGATACTGGAGCAGCTTAGTCCTATATGTTGGAAGGAGTCCTTCCTTTGTCTGAACACTCTATTGCCCATGACCATGATCTCGCTGGTCATCTTGGTGTGAGGAAGACATATGACCGTGTGTTAAGGCATTTTTTTTGGCCTGCTATGAGGTCAGAGGTTCCCAGGTAATGCCGCTCCTGTCATGTCTGTCAGGATGCAGGGAAACCAAATCAAGTCGTTCCCCCTGCTCCACGTCAACCTATACCTGTTATGGGAGAGCCTTTTGAAAGCATTTTAATAGATTGTGTGGGTCCCCTTCCTCGAACCAAGTCTGGTAATTCATACCTACTAACTTTGATGTGTGCTGCTATTAGGTACCCTGAAGCTATACCCCTGCGTAGCATAAAGTCCCGTGCTGTCATCAGAGGTCTTGTCAAGTTTTGTACCACTTTTGGTTTGCCAAAATACATCCAGTCAGACTAGGGTTCAAATTTTATGTATGCTCTGTTCAGGAAGGTTAAGACACAACTGAAAGTGCATCATCAGGTTTCTAGTGCTTATCACCCAGAGTCCCAGGGTGCATTAGAACGTTTCAACCAGACACTGAAGTCTATGCTTAGGACCTACTGTTTAGGTCAGGGAAAAGATTGGGATGATTGGGATGATTGGGATG
This sequence comes from Ictalurus furcatus, assembly GCF_023375685.1. Lineage (NCBI taxonomy): Eukaryota > Metazoa > Chordata > Actinopteri > Siluriformes > Ictaluridae > Ictalurus > Ictalurus furcatus. The sequence continues at coordinate 28,990,040 of NC_071266.1, forward strand.
TCGCCCTGTCGCACGGTGGCTTAGTGGTTAGCACGTTTGCCTCACACCTCCAGGGTCCGGGGTTCGAGTCCCGCTGGGGCCATGTGTGTGCGGAGTTTGCGTGTTCTCCCCGTGCTGTGGGGGTTTCCTCCGGGTACTCCGGTTTCCTCCCCCGTCTTTGGACTGGGTAGGCTTACCAACATGCATGGTAGGCTGATTGTCGTGTTTGTGCCTTGTGCCCGATGCTGCCTGGGATAGGCTCCAGGTTCCCCGTGACCCTGAAAAGGAGTAAGCGGTAGAAGATGGATGGATGGATTCCCCTGTTATTATTTGCTATCCGTGATGTTGTACAAGAGTCACTTGGTTTCAGTCCTGCAGAGTTAGTCTTTGGGCACTCTGTTCGTGGACCTTTTACAGGTTTTACAGGAAGAGTTCCTGTCTCCAAGTCCGGTGAAACCATCAACTAGGAATGTCCTAGATTATGTATGTTCCTTTCGTGAGCGCCTACATACTGCTTTTGAGTTAGCCAAAAGTTCTCTGGCATCCTCTCAGGCCTGTATGAAGGCTAGTTTTGATAAAAAAGGCTGTGGTGCGTACATTCCAAGCAGGTGACAAGGTTTTGGTTTTACTGCCATTACCTGGCTCTGCTCTCCAGGCTAGGTTCGCAGGTCCTTATGTTATTGAGTCTAAATTGAGTGATACAGACTATGTTGTGAAAACCCCTGACCGGAAACGAAAGTCTTGTGTGTGCCATGTGAATATACTCAAATCTTATATCTCTCGTGCTACCATGGATGTTGGCTCTTCAGTTCCTGTTGTCACGTCAGTAACTTCTGCCTCTATGAGCGTGCCGCCGTCTGATTATTCTCCAGAGGTGGATGGTCTCAGTTTAGGTAGGGCTTGTTTTCCTTGTGCTCAGTTACCAAACTCTGAATGGCTGGCAAATATCCAGTCTAAACTTGCACACTTGTCAGAGCCAGCCCAGGGTGATTTAATAAGTCTTTTATAGAAATATCCATCACTTTTTTCTGATACCACTTCTTGTACTACTGTCCTCCGACATGACATTGATGGTAATAATAATGCTTCAGTTAAACAAAATGCTTATAGGGTTAATCCCACTAAACGTGCCATTATGATAGAAGAAACAAACTACTTGCTTGAGAATGGTCTTGCTGTGCCTAGCTGTAGTCCCTGGTGCTTGCCCTGCCTACTAGTTCCAAAGCCTGACAAAAGCTATAGGTTCTGCACAGATTATAGAAAAGTCTATGCTTTAACTAAGGTAGACTCGTTTCCCCTCCCAAGAATGGAAGATTGTGTTGACCGAATTGAAAATGCAAAGTTTGTCACAAAACTGGACCTTCTAAAGGGTTACTGGCAGGTTCCACTCAACCCACGTGCATCTGAGATTTCTGCTTTCGCTACACCAGACAGGCTCCTCCAATATACGGTCATGGCTTTTGGTCTGAAAAATGCTCCACCTACAGTTCAGCGGCTAATGGCACAGGTATTGGGAGATGTAGAGAACTGTGAATCCTACCTTGACAATGTAGTCATTTTTACAGACACCTGGGATAGTCATATATGTGTGTTAGCCCATGTGTTTGCTCGTCTCCAGACAGCCTCTCTTGCTCTGAACCTCACAAAATGTGAGTTTGGTCATGCCACCATAACCTACTTCGGTAAACAGGTTGGACCTGGTGCTGTTCGCCTACTGGATGCTAAAGGTAAGTCCATTGCCACTTTTCCTTCACCTACGACAAACAGAGAACTTCAACGCTTTCTTGGGATGGCTGGGTACTATAGGAGTTTTTGTACGAATTTTTCAGATGTTGTGTTGCCTCTCACAAATCTCCTCCGTAACTCAGTTTCTTTTGTGTGGTCTTCTAGCTGTAAGGCTGCTTTTGAGGCTGTTAAGATGTTGTTATATAGTGCACCTGTTCTTTCTGCTTTGTGAAGCCCTTCAAACTTGAAGTAGATGCCAGTGGTAAGGGTGCCAGTGCTGTCTTGATTCAGGAAGATGCTCAGGGCATAGATCACCCGGTTAGCTTCTTTTCTCACAAGTTTAACCGTCATCAGTTGAACTACAGCACTATTGAGAAGGAGGCCCTTGCCCTTTTGCTTGCGCTCCAACATTTTGAAGTTTATATTGGTTCTCGCTCTGACCCTGTTACTGTTTTTACAGACCACAACCCCCTAGTGTTTTTACATCGTATGTCAAACAGCAACCAAGGGCTCATGCAGTGGTCCTTGATTGTGCAAGGTTTTAACATAACAATTCAGCATAAGAAAGGGTCTGAAAAATGTTGTGGCTGACTGACTATCTCTGTGTTATTTTAATGACAGTTGTGAACCTGATGTTCACTCTTAAGGGAGGGGGAGTTACGTTATCCAATGTATTTCTGTTTGCTCTATGTGCTATTTGTGTGCACTATGTCGGTGGTGGGATGGGTTTCTTTTGTCTCCACCTCCTTCTCTAGGCCCCGCCTACTGCATGCGTCACATTATGGCTTGCTAGTGGATGATCACGTCTTGTCCACGCCTGCTCCAGACTTGTGTGACAGGATTGGTTGCCTGCACGGTTCCAGAAGTGTACTTAAGCCTCGTCAGTCTCCATCCCAGGGCAGATCATTGCCATTTGCTTTGTGTATAGAGAGAAGTGCTTTTCACCGGTGTACGACCTTATGCCTGATTTGACTCTATTTATGCTCTGCCCCATTACGATTCGTGTGATACACTTGTGTATATACGTACAGTATCTCACAAAATTTAGTACACCCCTCACATTTTTGTAAATATTTGATTATATCTTTTCATGTGACAACACTGAAGAAGTGACACTTTGTTTATTTAAAATAAATTCCACAAAATGAGTGTTAGAAATATAAACGTCAGACTAAAACTTTACACAACTGTTTGTACAAAACAGAAAAGAACCCTATGCACACACCAGAATAAATATTATTAATTACATAAAATTTATTTTATAGTATTTATGCATTATTTTTATGGATGCACAAAAAAAGCACCCAATTAAACTACAGTCCTATATTAATAATAAAAACTCCCTTTCACTGCACCTTGTGGTTTCTGTTACTCGCTGCCTTTAGGAATATTGTTTTACTTGTGTTTATTTTTTATCATAATGTTTTAATTAGACATTACAGATCTTGCTCGCACTCTATCAGCGTGTCTACACCGCGTGTGATCAGCAACGCGGCCTCGTTACTAACACATCACTTCTGTTATAATAAACAAAAGAATTTACACTGCATTTACACTACAAGCACGCAAATACAACATATAATGACAATTAACTTAAATTAAAGTAAACCTTTTAAGCAGCTTGCACCAGTTTCCCCTGCCCCTTACACATAGTGGAGTATTTTGGAACATAACTTTGTTCTCGTGCATCAGTTTCATTTCCACGGTGTTTTTAAAATGCTCCCCTTAGAGGACTTGGAGGTTGGACTTGGAGGAGACTGAGGTCATGTTGGGAATAAAAGGTAACGCTGGCAGAAAGTAAACTGAAGAAAGTCATTATCGGTGACTCTGGGTGTTTGCTAATGCTAGTGTGCATATGACATCATGCGCTGTCGTGGCATATACTTCCGGTTAGTAAAAAAAAAAAACGCTAGTGTTATATTTGAGATATTACCTTTCTAAAATCCACACACTAGACGGTAGAGTACACAGTGCATACTGTAAGTGTACAGTACTTCATTTGGGACACAACTTTAGTATTTACTCTCCAAACTGTGTTTTCTGAAGAGAAGTAACGTATTGAGTAAACGTGCCCCATGCAGCACACAGACAAACTAATGAGATTCCTTGACAACAATCTTCCTAATCGATTATTATCGATTTTATCGATTAGTTGTTGCAGCTCTAGATTGAATACATTGGCCATGCTGTCAATGGAAAAGAATGACTGAGATGAAGGACTTTAATCAGAAAGTAATTGAGAATTTTGCAAAGCAGAAAGAAAGAAGGGCAAAATTTATTTTCAAGTAGTGTTACTGGCCATTGTTTAGGCAACATTACTGTGTTGGTTTTTTTGAGTGATTACTGTAATTACTTTATTACTGATAATAAACCCACATTAAACTCAAATTCGTGGTCACTTATTACATTCTTTAACAGCCAAATTTTCCATTTTTAGCTAAGCAGTGATGATATTTTGTTATTTCACATATTAGATGGCTGTTTAACAATTACATTCAGTCCCGCATTACTAACGGTGTGAATTTCAGTTTGTTAGCCCCCCAGAATAGTTTTATCCAAATTGTCAAAGATGATTTCAAAGATAAATCCTGGCTCAGTAGAAGTGATGATGGTTGTGTAACGGGTATGGAAAGTATTCCATACATTTAATGTGTAGAATTACACAAAAGGAAACATATACCTGATGTAGCTGTCTACTTGTGTGAGTACTTTCCCTTTTAATTGTCATGATGACATTGGTCTGTGCAATTTCCTGTTTTGGCTTCTCCTCTTCCCTTTCGCATTATAATTGAATGGGAGAGGTAGGTTTAATTTTGAGTTCTCAGTAATCTTGTTTCATCTTTATTTAAATCATTATTTATATACACAGCAAATTGAACAGAGTTAAATTTTTAGTGTTGGTGAACAGAGAGTCAATCTATCTCTACTTGGAATTGATCTAACTCTGTATGTTGTCTAAACTGTTAGATTTCACACTGTACCACAAAAGAGTTGGTGTCAAAATGGAGTGTTATAACTGTTTTCTAGAAATCAACTCTGATAGTATCACTGCTATGGTGGACCGCACCATTAGGAGTGACTGACCTAGATCAGACTGGTCGCTGATTCGTCCGTCCTTTTGGCGGGAGTTAGGTTAACAATCCCCTCCCTTAACTCTAGTGGAATGCACAGCAGGTGGAAGAAAGGATATTTTGTGGAAAAAACTTTTAGCATTGTGTCGGTAAGTAACAGTTTATTAGATGATCCAATGTGTGCTATTGTTATATACAGATGAAAATACGTATTTATACTTTGGTATGATGTTTATAGTCACTGCAAGGAAGAGCAACAGTAAAGCTAGAGCCGACAAACTAACGTTACCTAATGTTAACGTTAGCTAACGTTATCATTAGCTCCTAATTAAGTGTCTGGCAAGCTAACGTTAGCTAGCGTTTGTTTCTTCTACTTTCATACGGTTTCTGATTACTGGTCTATAAGTGAACTAAATGGAAATCTCGTTGAGTTTGCCCATGTCAATTATGTGACGTTACATCAGTTATGTTAACAGTCTTTTGAAGAAGAGAACAGCTAAAATTAGCTGGCTAATTAGCTAAAGTTAGACAAGAACCTGCCCCCACACAGCAAAATCCCCAGGGTTGATTTAACACTTCAGAGTGTTGAATTTACACCCTACAGTGTTTATATAAGTCCATTGATCACAAATTAACACTCTGGGTGTTAATTCAACACTAGGGATTTTACTATGCATGTGTTAGCTGCATGTAAGCAAAGGTGCTGATATGAGGACTGGGCATATCAAATTTAAATTCAGATTATCAGACATGTGTGGGTAGTTAATTTGAAGTTAGGAACGTAAATTTGAAGGACTCATTCACAAAGAGGTTTTTATGCATACTAAACTCACTTTCACACAGGAAGTCACACCCCTAGTATTCAGTTCATTTTCAATGGGAAGCGGGCAGGTCGGTTGCAGTGAGTTGCTCTAGTGCACAAAGAGCACGTCTGCTCGCCTCCGAAATGAACAATATTAATCTATACAGGTGCAGGAATTACAGCCAAACCACCTGACAAATGAATGCGACTGTCCTCAAATGATCAATTTTTTTCTCACTTTTCATAAGCAAGCAATAATCTACTTGACAGACAGAAAATGTGCTAAATTTGCTGATGTGTTTATTGCATGTTTTGACATGAATTCACATCACGCAATGCACTTTTGTATAACAATGTCTTGCTTTAGAGAGGCATTATAACTTTGGCTCCTGTTTGGACTGTGTTGGCCTGGATTGATTAACAAATAGTTATTCTATATTCATTTACAGGAAATGCTGGCAAAAGTGGAGATAGGAGGAGTGCAGAAATATATTAAAGTTCCACAGACTGATGAAGTCTTTTAATTTGAGAAGTTCTGTAGTTTATTTATGGGAATATTTTTGCATTTAATGCTGTTATCACTGTAGTTGAACATGCAATATTACAGATTCTCTAAATAAAGAGTTTGCAAGTGCTATAGTGTTAGAATATGAATTACAAAAATTGTTCTGTCAGCAAACAAAAATTGTCTCCATGCCTATATAATATTGTATTATCACAATGTACTGTACTTTTTATTCTAATAGTAACAGATGAGTTTAGTTTGCAGCCAGACAGTTTCAGTGAGGGCCAGCTCTCAGTCACTGATGTGTCAGGAACAGAGGTTGATGGAGATGTCTTTGATGAACTTGTCAAGTCAGGTGTCTTGACCTTCAAGCTCCCTTTACCAGTAATGGGTAAGGATGTGAAGGCATGGGAAAAGGCAGGGGTTTAATGAGGTATCACAGGCAGTGTAAACTAAGAGGCATAGTGTGTTGTCTAAAATATCATTTTGGGGGACCTGAAACTATTATCATTTGCTATACTACTAATCAAGTACATCTTATTCGTATATGGAAAGTACTTAATGAAGATATTATACTTTATATTTTTTTTATGTAACCATTCAAGTATTTGTTGAAATGCTTTTGTTACTGATAAATACATGTACATTTAAATTGATTTTGTTCTGTCTGTGATTTTGTAGATCTGGATGTTCAGCTGGTCTCAGATCAAGCATCCTCCTCTGTACTGACCCCACTATCCCCAGCTTCATCCCATTCATCAGATTCCACATTTGTCCTTGAGTCCACAAGAAAGAGGAGGAACCCAACAGAGTTAATGGACCAGAATGAAGCAAGACAGGTAAGTTTTGAATAAATGCATTTAAAATGCTCAATTATGTAATTGTTTATTATTGATACTTATCTGTAGAAGTGTTTTGTAAATGTATTCTCGGCATAAAGGAAAGGCATTAAAAATCCTCTTAAATCTCCATGAGCATGTCATAACAATGTAAGATGTTTTGGCAGAAAGTTGATTGTGTTCTGAGGGCCAATCCAAAGGGTGAGGAAATCTTTAAGGAGTATGAAAAGACCAAAACACTAACTGATGCCACACGTAAACAGATGGTGAACGTCCTGCTTGCAGACATGTTAGAGCTACATTGGTAAGAATTGGAGGTCACTTCCCTCCCTTTGTCATCACAACAGATTCATGTGGTGCAGTTAAAGAATGCTATTCTTGCTACTCTTGAATCTAATGAATCACATGTAAATGAATCATACGTAAATGAATCACATGAAAATGTATCACTTGAATATGAATCACATGAAAATAAATCTCATGAAAATGAATCACATGTAAATGAATCATACGTAAATGAATCACATGAAAATGTATCACTTGAATATGAATCTCATGAATATGAATCTCATGAAAATGAATCCCATGTAAATGAATCATACGTAAATGAATCACATGTAAATGAATCACATGTAAATGAACCATATGAAAATAAATAAATAAATTAAAGACAAGAATGCTATTCTGTGTTGGTGGAAAAGGGGCATTTATTCTATAACTTCTTGCAAAACATACACGCTTGCAAAGTAAACTGATTTATTTTAAAAGGAGGATTCCATCGTCAAATGTGAGGACCAGTTATGCACTGGGAATTGTGACACTTTTTCCATACCTCCAAGATCCTTTCTCCAAACATGGATATGTAAGTTCTTGTATTCTGTCTGAAAACCCAAACCGGTGTGTGTTTTTATATTTTCTTCCCTTTTATAGTTTTAAAGTTAAAATGATCTTGTTTTAGATGAGTGTTTATAGGTTGCTCAGCTTTGTATTTTCCACTTGTAATGTTATATAGTCATTGTGTGAACTTATTGTGTTGAGTAATTCATTCTTGAAGCCAAGCACGAGATACCTCTGTTTGGGTCTTTTCTTAAACAGGAACACTACTATGATCCTGAGGGTAATACTCTCTTCATTGCATGGAGGATCAAAACAGTTCAACGTAACACCTGTGCTGGCTACCGGTGTCATTCCAAGACTGTTCTTCGGGATGGTCCAAAAACCAGATGAGAATCTCTGTTAACCTATCAACAGCTATTTGGTGAGGAGTGCAGGGAGGCGATATCTACAATATGACATTCTACTGATGAATCTGTGGTCAAAGAGAAGATGAGAGCAACTTTCCAGTATCGACAGAAGATGGTCGGTGAGGATGCATCATCTTCAGTCCTGGATTTGTTTCCCTGATGTACCTGGATTGGTAAGAAAATCTTCTTTTCACTGGTACAGTAGAGAAAGGAGTTGTTCAATGATCACCATAAGAACAACAGGCCGGTTCAAACTGAGAAATTCAACGTTTTAATCTTTTATATCCCAAATGTATGCATAAATCACACAATAGATCTTAATTGTTAGTGTTTGACCTTTCATCCATTTATGTCCGTTATGTTTAAACCTGTATAAACCTTGTTCATAGATCGACCAGGATTTCTCCATGATGTTTGGTGACGAAGTGTCTCAGAAGTTCCTGGCAAAGTGGTCAACATTCTTCAAGCAAAAAATCATTGCAGACTGCAAGACTCTTAAGAATATGGGCGAGCTGCTGTCAGGAACTGAACCTGAATCTGAGGACTACAATGGTCAGTATAAACTGTTTTGTATTTAAAAATATTCCAGTCTTTAAAAAAATAATTAAAGAGAGGTAATTTAATTATTTTGTGATGTCTTTAGGATGGACCAGCGATATGTCCTCAATCCTTTTGCTGCTGCACCTGCTCCCTCTAACCTCAAGAGGCCAGAAAAAAACATCCAAGATCAGTTCAGCTCAAGCGACCAGCCATCTTGTGAGATATTAAGGTATGCAAAAGTTAATATTTAAACATCAGATCTTAATTTTAGGAACTCTTGAGGTGTAGATTATTTTGGGATTCTGAGACCAGCATCTCATTTTGCTTACTCCACCTGCAAACAAGATGTGACGGTGCTAGTGATAATGTAAAAAACATGCAAAGAGTTTTATTTTCATATTTATTTTATGTCCCTTTGCCGACCTACAGGAAGGAGCCAGTGTGACTACCTTCATTGAGAGTGCTGACACAAGACAACCATTCCTCCTCTGCATCGGTGAGCGAAAGAAGGATATCCAAAAGTTCTACGTTATTATCGACCGAAAACGATCCCATGTAAGGCGCACACATCAGTGGCAGCTTTTGATGAACTGTTCAAAGCTCACTATGTCTTCAGTTTCTCATATGATGAAGCTCTTTGTGATTTCTACACATTTATCCAAACCACTATCTATAACATCTATGTCGGAAGAGCAAAGGAGAGCCCGCGTGTTAAAGAACTTCGAGCACGATTGCTACAGCGAGATTAACAGCCTTGAAGATGTTCACATGTTTTGTATGTAAAGGGCACCTCAGAACTTGTTTGGTTCTTTGTCAACATTTAAAATTTCAATATGGTTAATATCCTAGCAAAAAGTTACATTTAAAATGTGGAGAGCCAGGTCGCCTGTTATCATTTTGTATTTATAGTGGCTTCTGAAAACACCTCAGTAGTCACACTATGGATCAAGAGATTGATACTAATCAGGATGTTTCCACTCAGGGAGAATATGAGGCGGAATGTTCAAATGATCGCCCAAATTCTGTTGCCACATACTTCACAAAGTTCTGTTGTTACAAGTCAGCTATCTTCAATGTGTGGATCAATTGTTGCTCATTTACAAGCGTCAGGTCTTTCTGAACGTGCTGTCCAAACAATTGTTTGTTCAATGAAAGAAGTTGTTAATGATGTTAAAAGCCAAGCACGAGATGCAGTTCTTAAAACTGTTACTCCTGAAAGTACAAGTTCAGACACTTGTAGAAGAATAGAACACTGTTTTGATCAATTAGGTAATCCTTTTTCAGCATTAAACACTGAGTCAAAGAGGCATAAATAAGATGAGAAATGGGAAATAGTTGAACCTAAAGAATGTGTTCTTGGGGTGAGAATGGATTTGTGCAGAGATAGAACTACAGGTATCTATAGTCAGGTTCCCGTAACGGACAAGTGGACAAACAGAGTGGAATTGGAGTTTACAAAAACATTAATGATGGGTTGTATTTCCAAAACCATGCACTGTTCTCGCAGCAAAAGCACGCTTTACAGATTCTACTCTATTATGACGATTTTGAAACTGCTAACCCTCTAGGTTCCAAGAGGTGGATCCACAAACTTGGTTGTATCTGTTTTACTCTAAAAAATCTTCCACCCAAGTGTAACTCGGTACTGATTAGTGTACATCTTGCAGCTCTATTCTACACAGAAGTTCTTAAGACAAATGGTTTTGATGTGATACTAAAGCCTCTTATTGATGACCTGAAAATCTTAGAAGCCGAGGGCATACAGCTTCCTTGTTTTGAACAACCATTGTTTGGCTCAGTAATTCAAGTAACAGGAGATAATTTGGCTTTAAATGGCTTGCTGGAATTTGTGGAATCTTTCAGTGCAACTAATTTCTGTCTTATTAGGCCTTGCCTTTTTCAATCATTAGCTCAAATTTGACCTATTCTCAAACCAGACAATTCTTGGAGATTTGTACACTGACTTATTCACTTGTAGTGGCTTCTACCCCTGATGTACTGGCATCTCTTTTGCCAGAGGCTATTATTCGATGTGTCCAATGGTTTCTGGTTCTGATATGCAGAACCGATATTTATTTATTGTTTTACTTCTGTTTTTGACACAATGATAACCACCACTAACTGAACAAACAGTTTAATTTATAACAATTTCCTCAATTTCACTTCCTCCTCGTATTTAAAACAATACTTTTATTTATATACTAATAAATACAGGGGTCTGAAAGAGTGCAAAAAAGTGCAGTTACTAAAGTGTCTTTTATAAATAAAAGCTCCGATGAGAGTCTGAGAGTTTGTCGCCATTTCTTAGCACCAAGCAGCTTATACTACATATCAAGCATTTATGTAATCTAATTTGCATATTAATGGTTGTTAGAGCAGTCCTGCATGCAATTCTCAAAACAGCCATTTATCGGTTGATCCGATCTTACAAAAACAAATAACCGATTATGGAAAAATGCTTAAATATTGACAAATATCAGTAAAACCGATTATTGGTCAATCTCTAATTGTGATAGTGATCCTGCATATAATTTTAAAACATGCAGGTCATACAAACATCATCTTATTTCTTGAAGGAACACATACAACATTATATATGTTCTCCTGGTCAAGGTTGCAGTAAATCTGAAAACTATATCAGGAACACTGGGCTCAAGGCACCATGGATTGGATGCAGTTCCATCAGAGGATGTTCAAAAGACATACAGTATCTCACAAAAGTGAGTACACCCCTCATATTTTTGTAAATATTTGATTATATCGTTTCATGTGACAACACTGACGAAATGACACTTTGCTACAATGTAAAGTAGTGAGTGTACAGCTTGTGTAACAGTGTAAATTTGCTGGCCCCTCAAAATAACTCAACACAGAGCCATTAATGTCTAAACCGCTGGCAACAAAAGTGAGTACAAGCCTAAGTGAAAATGTCCAAATGGGCCCAATTAGCCATTTTCCCTCCCCGGTATCATGTGAATTGTTAGTGTTACAAGGTCTCAGGTGTGAATGGGGAGCAGGTGTGTTAAATTTGGTGTCATCGCTCTCACACTCCCTCATACTGGTCACCTCATGGCAAAGAACTCTCTAAAGATCTGAAAAAAATAATTATTGCTCTACATAAAGATGGCCTAGGCTATAAGAAGATTGCCAAGACCCTGACACTGAGCTGCAGCACGGTGGCCAAGACCATACAGTGGTTTAACAGGACAGGTTCCACTCAGAACAGGCCTCGCCATGGTTGACCAAAGAAGTTGAGTGCACGTGCTCAGAGTCATATCCAGAGGTTGTCTTTGGGAAATAGACGTATGAGTGCTGCCAGCATTGCTGCAGAAGTTGAAGGGGTGGGGGGTCAGCCTGTCAGTGCTCAGACCATACGCCTCACACTGCATCAAATTGGTCTGCATGGCTGTCGTCCCAGAAGGAAGCCTCTTCTAAAGATGATGCACAAGAAAGCCCGCAAACAGTTTGCTGAAGACAAGCAGACTAAGGACATGGACTACTGGAACCATGTCCTGTGGTCTGATGAGACCAAGATAAACTTATTTGGTTCAGATGGTGTCAAGCATGTGTGGCGGCATCCAGGTGAGGAGTACAAAGACAAGTGTGTCTTGCCTACAGTCAAGCATGGTGGCGGGAGTGTCATTGTCTGGGGCTGCATGAGTGCTGCCGGCACTGGGGAGCTACAGTTCATTGAGAGAACCATGAATGCCAACATGTACTGTGACATACTGAAGCAGAGCATGATCAGTATGCAGTATTCCAGCATGATAACGACCCCAAACACACCTCCAAGATGACCACTGCCTTGCTAAAGAAGCTGAGGGTGAAGGTGATGGACTGGCCAAGACCTAAACCCTATTGAGCATCTGTGTGGCATCCTCAAACGGAAGGTGGAGGAGCACAAGGTCTCTAATCACCAGCTCCATGATGTCGTCATGGAGGAGTGGAAGAGGACTCAAGTGGCAACCTGTGAAGCTCTGGTGAACACAATACCCAAGAGGGTTAAGGCAGTGCTGGAAAATAATGGTGGCCACACAAAATATTGACACTTTGGGCCCAATTTGGACATTTTCACAATTAAACAATAAGTTGTTTAACAAATCTAGATGTGAATTTCAGGAAATTAAATGCATATGCATTCAGTTAAACAAAACATTTGCCTTTTTAACCACTGTGGGTGGCATTTTGGTTTTGGCCTTATGAAACTAAATACGTTTCAGTGGAAGTCAGGGTGTTTCCCATCTTGGTGTATTCAATGCTTGGAAAACATAAAATCATGAATTCTGCTAGACCCAGTGAGTAAGCAATAACGGTCCCATTCAACAGAATACTACAGTCCATGACAAATGATGTAATATAGTTTTATGCCAGAAAGTCTCTTTACCTGCCTTTAAAAAATGAAAATGAACAGCATATATGTAAATTTGACAAATTCACGTATCAAGAGATGATGGCTTTATGTTAGAGCACTTGTGTCTCCTTAATGACCTTGAATGAGTATAGCTTTGTCCACAGTGTCCACAGTTGTACGGCTTCTATCCTGTATGACTCTGCTGATGGCTGTAGAGGGCACTCTGGTCACGAAAACTTTTCCCACACTGTGAGCAGTGATACGGCTTCTCTCGTGTGTGAATGCGCTCGTGTTGTTTGAGATGACTCTGACGAGTAAAACTCTTTCCACACTGTGAGCAGTGATACGGCTTCTCTCCTATGTGAATGCACTCATGTCGTTGGAGATTACTCTGACAAATAAAACTCTTCCCACACTGTGAGCAGTGATACGGCTTCTCTCCTGTGTGAACGCGCTCGTGTATTTGGAGGTGACTCTGACGAGTAAAACTCTTCCCACACTGCGAGCACACATATGGCTTCTCTCCTGTGTGGATTCGCTCATGATCTTTTAGATGACAACTTTTAGTAAAACTCTCCCCACAATCTGAGCAGTGGTGCATCTGGAAAACAAAATTATTATGGTTAAATAATTTCAGATTTTGTCCCCATGTGTTTCTCGAATTGTAATTGGAAACATCTCCTACAATACTGTAATATGGCTTCACAACCAAATCACTCACCTTTAACGGCTGTAAAAAAACTTTGTAATTTTAGATTTGTAATGTAATACCATTGATTGCAGTCCAATTTTACTAATGCCAAAACCACTGTGACTGATCATTTTTGAGAGCCAAGATGAATGAGAGTTGACCAAACTTACACATCATTTCTCACCACTAATCTGAGTTTTGATTAGTTAAAAACGCTTGATTATACAGAGGCTTTTTTTTTTCTCAAAAATTTCCAATGCAACCTGGATAATTGGTGGAATTGTTTAGCATGGTCTTTTGCAGGGATGTTTGTTGGTAAATGAGATTTTTTAGCTGTACTCATGTTCCGCACACATGAATCGAAGAGGGGTTTAGCTGAATGCACGTTGTGATGATGTCACATGATGGATCTTGGGAAAATCTGCTGTAATTTTAAACAATTGCAAGCTCCCCTGAATATTGCAGTTTGCTTGATTCTGCATTAAGTTGCATTAATTGGAGGAACTGTGTAATGATGTAATCATTCCTACATGATATTGTAATTTAGGGTTAGGGCTGTAAGTGTTTGTGTGTGTGTGTGGAGTGGGGGTGGGTGGGAGTGGGTTACAGAGAATTCGCTTTTTAAATCTTCTGGCTCACACATTATTCTTTTGTTCTTGTCTGTGGAAGTAAAATGGACGGGAATAAATGGCAACCATTAAGCAGCACTCTTTTCTGGCTCATTTTTATGAAGAGAAAAGACCTGAAAATATGGATATTACCTAAAAGTGGCAGAACTGTGGCTCTGGAGTTCTCAGAGAACAGACTACAAACTTCTGTTCATCACAGTGAAATGTTGTCATATCACCTCACACTGTCATGGATTATTATTCAGAAACCTACTTCTATAACACTAGAATTGTATTACAATATTAAAACATCCGTGGATCATCAGTTGGTTTAATTATTTCATTAATAGGACATCTATTTTTTGAAGAAAATAATTCAATCCAGTACGGGTCATTTTGACCCCCTTTATGCGTTCGTGAAGGTTTTTTTTTGGTTCATGCATTGTAGGGTTAAATATCAAAAATCTAAAAGGTGTGCATCATATCTGACACCTAGTCAAAAACTTTACAGTTGGTTGTGTGACTGTACATCATTCCCTTCAAATGCTATTGAGCTTTAAATTATGGTATATTTTGTGTATGGGACCATTCTGTAGTGAAATACATGACAATTTTTTTTGTTACAAAACTCTTCCAGTGCACTTGAACATTCGCTCCCTAAAAAATCCCACAAACCAGGGAGCATCGATGCTCACTATGTTCCCTTACAGGAAATGATGTCATGTTTTCTGAAGCCTCTCAGCTCGAAAAAAAAAAAAAACAGGAGACGAACTCTCAGCCAACTTCCGGCTACAAATGTATTTTACACACTTTTAAAATATTTATTTATATATTATTGTAATTCAGGAAAAAACACAATAAGGGAGTACATGTTAATAAAGATCTTTAGAAAACAGAGCACATGAACAGTATAACAAAAAATAAGTGATAAAATATATACTTTGAAGTATGGGATATGATCATTCATATCAATATCATTCATTCACCGATAGTTCAAAGGATCCTACATCAGGAAAAACAACTGCAGCAGTACATATTAAGAGGTTCAAAGTCAGCATTCAAAAAAGGACAACTAAATATGTATCAGTTTTTGCAACAGAGTTAATAATGATTTTATTGGCTATGCAATGGGTGGAGGTGAAGTTCAGTCAGTAGGGGCTGTTATTTGTTCAGAATCTCAATCAACTGTAAATAGCTTATTAAATGGGCATTCTGAATAAAGACAAGATTTAGTATATGAGATACTTACGCATCTACTTAGAATTCAGAAACTGGGGATGGTCCTGAGATTTCGTTGGGTACCAGAACATGTGAGAGTACAAGGAAATGAAATAGTGGACAGACTGGCTAAACAGGTAATGGATCATATGGATATTTGAAGTGGTATATGAAGTTCATATACCACTCAGTAAAGAAGAGGTAAAAGGAAGAATTAGAGAATTTATGAATTTAAAGTGGCTAGAAATGTGGGACAAGGAAAAAAACGGGTAGACATTGTCGTGGAAATTAGACAACACTCGCAGACTCGTCCTCTGAAGGTAAAAAGGTTTACAGTATAGAATAAAGCAGGATAGAATAATGAGAGCACTCTGAAGCACTTGTGCTGAACCACTACTATATATATATATATATATATATATATATATATATATATATATATATATATATATATATATATAATATGAAAAGCAGAGCATGACACACTTCTGTGTACCGATAAGAAGCAGTTTAAACAGGCTTTGTTTTAGGATCTTGGAAGATGTTTAGATGAACCTTGAGCAGAAGAACATGTTTGTGTCTCTGTAAGCAGATAAACATTCTGTACTGATCTCAGTGACATGACATGGACTTCTTAGACGTTATCCTCTGATGAGAATGAAACAGAACAAGAACAAAACTATTACAAAGTAAAAATTAGTAATTTCCCTCACAACATCTATACAATATCCAAAAACAGACATCTTCAGTTGTCTTGACTCAGTCTTGCCTCTGGATCATTGTGGTCACTGGGAAGTGAGAGTGAGGCCGATGCTATGCAAGGGTTCCTCACTTTAATCCAATTCACGTGCAAGTCGAGTCCCAGTTTGTGTTCTCCATAATGGAGGCAGAAATGTAAACTTCGGTCTTCGTCAAAATCGACGGACGAACTCCTGTGTGTGAGTGTGGTCCAAAAACAAGGAGTGATGCAATTATCACTCGGCTTCGAATAGGACATTCTGGATTAAATAATCCATATTTCAAAATATGGAAACATCAAACAGGATTATGCTTGATGTGGTGAAACAGAGACTGTTTAACATGTATTATTACGTTGTGTAATGTTTACAAGGGAAAGAGAGGAGAAATATAGATTCAATCAATATCACCTTATCAAACCTATTGAATTGTTCCTCAGGACAGTCAAAAATACAAAGAGAAATACTTAATTATCTCAGGAAAACAGGACTGGACATTTTATTGGACATTTAAAAGAACGAATATATTTCCCTTCTTATTAATGCTTAACACTCCAGTCCAGTTGGTGGCGGTAATACAGCATGACTTGGCTTGTTAACCACCATTAAACAACACAAGAAGAAGAAGAAGAACAACACACGCTTGGACCGAGATCTTCATGTGAAAGGGAGCTTCTTTTTCCACACCCGCTTCGGATCTCTGATACTCTGCGTAACATCACTAAAGGTGAGTTCATCTGAAACTTACCACCTGAGCTGCTCGGTTAACAAGTTAGTGGAGATTCTGGAGTCATGAATCTCTGTATTTTTCTTCCAGTGTCCTGATTCTTTACACCTCTTATAATGAAATCAGAGTCCAGACGCCGCTCTTTAGGAAAATCTCCACAGACTCCTGCTGCTACTAGCTCAAAGGTAAAGTTTAGTCATGTGTCTGATTTCTCTTTTAGTTTTTAAACTCTGAGAACTTATTTATAATTAAGTAACCATCACAACACTATATACAACGAGCAGAAGACTTCAGGTCAGGACTCACACTTTATGTGGTCTTCAGATTATTAATAAAGGAACTGATTTCATTCATTCACTGATAAATAAAGTTCATTAGATGAATGGATAGACTAAAGGACATTAGATGGACACTTGCTCCACTTATTAGATTGTGTTGTGGACTCCAGGTTTTATTCAGAAGTTGTTTTTTTGGGGGGTGGAACAGAAGATTTATGCACATGTTCAAAACTATTGTTTATAGTTTTGTAGCAATTCACAAAAATATACATTATTGTTCAAAAGTTTGGTGTCAGTGTTTTGTTTCAGAAACAACTATACAATGATATAAAATGATTCTAGTGGTATAGATGTAGGTTTCTGAATAATAATCCACAATAGTATTAGAATTTCCTGGAGGGATGATATCATTATAAAGTTCCTCCAATTCATGCAAATTAACACAATGTCAAGTAAACTCTAATATTCGGAGGAGCTTGCAGATGTTTAAAATTACAGCAGATTTGGCCAAGATCCATCATGTGACGTCATCACAACGTGCATTCAGCCAAACCCCTCTTTGATTCATGTGTGCCGAACATGAATACAGCTAAAAGGTCTCATTTACCAACAAACATCCCTGCGAAAGACTGTGCTAAACAATTTCACCAATTATCCAGTTATCTGCAAAAGAAGCACAAAAAGCTCTGCTTTTTGAAAAAAGCCTCAGCAAAATCAAGCATTTTTGGCTGCAACAGTTACAAAAAACTCCACAAAAGCCTGTACAGACTTGTATCACACAAGCCTAGCGACCACCATACAAATCCCCAAAGATGCAGCTCTACTGGAATTTTAAGAAGCATACCTGTGGAATGAGCTATAACTTCACACCTGAATGATGCTCCGTCTGTGACGTGTCCATTTAACTACAGCCAACTACACTATATGGCCAAAGGTGTGGGGGATGCCTGACCAGCACACCACACCCATGTATGCCTTTTGAACATCCACTGATGGAACGGTATCCAGTCCATGGTGCCTTGAGTCCAGTGTTCCTGATATACAGGGGCATCTCAAAAAATAAGAATATTGTGAAAGTTTTTTTTTTTCCTCACTATATTGTTTCCTTCCCTATATAGTTTTTCCCCGTAATTTAATAAAAAAAAAATGGACCTTTCATATATTCTAAATTCATTACACATAAAGTGAACTATTTCAACCCTTTTTTGTTTTAATCTCAATGATTACGACTTACAGCTCATGGCAATCAAAAATCCAGTATCTCAGACCTGGGCTTCCAGAACACTTCAACAGTGCCACAGGCTGATTGTCTCCATGCCACGCCACATAGATGCAGTAATTCCTGCAAAAGGATTAAAGCCACGATCAAGTATCAGTGCATAAATTAACATACTTTTCACAATGTTGACATTTCTGTATTATTACATTCTTTCTTCTAATATTTTGAGATACTGGATTTTTGAGATCCATGAGCTGTAAGCCGTAATCATCATGATTAAGACTTTTGTAATGTAAAACATTTCACTTTATGTGTAATGAATCTAGAATATATGAAAGTTTTAAATTAAATTATATTTATATTAAAATTTTTTGGAATGCACCTGTACTTTTTGGATTTATTTCAACCCTGACCAGGATAACACAGTTATACTGTAAGATCAATGAATGGGTTTTTGTTGTGTGTGTATATGTGTTCCTTTTAAGAAGTAAGAAAATGTTTGTATGACCTGCAAGTATTAGAATTTTATCACTATCACAATCGTGGATATACAGTGAATGGAGCATTGAGAGAGTACATTTCCAGGAGTCTGGTTTTGATGACCTCTTCACTTTGGTAAATGTCATGTTTAATAAAGCTTCAAGTTTGTACTTTCCTTATTAATCAACAAAAAATCTCCATACTGCAAATCATAAACAGGTTTTCAGATTATATATTTTTAACAGAGAATGTGTGTTGCTTACAATAACACTGTAATCCATTGTATTTGGAAACACAAAGTTCCATGTTGATTTTCCGGAGTCGCCAAGAGCAAGGTCATCTTTGTATCCCTAGTCTCTGAATTTTATAAACATGTGTATAGATCTACATGAACTATTTCTGTGTGATTAGTGATGAGTAATGATGTGTGAATTTGGTCAAATGTCTTGTTCATCTTGGCTCTCAAAATCGATCAGTCACATTGGTTTTGTGAGTAAAATTGACCAGTAAAATTGGGCTGCAATCAAAGGAATTACATTACAAATATAAAATTACAAAGCTGTTACAGTCGTTAAAGGTGGGTGATTGGGTGGTGAAGTCATTACAGTATTGTAGGAGACGTTTCCAAAAACAATTCCAAGACCACATGGACAAAATCTAAAATTATTTAATCATCTTGAATAATTTTATTGTGTTTTCCAGATGTACCACTGCTCAGTTTGTGGGAAGAGTTTTACTAAAAGTCATCATCTCAAAGATCACAAGCGGATCCACACAGGAGAGAAGCCATATCACTGCTCACAGTGTGGAAAAAATTTTAGTTGTGGAAGTTCTCTCAAACAACACAATCGCATTCACACAGGAGAGAAGCCGTATCACTGCTCACAGTGTGGGAAGAGTTTTACTTGTCGGAGTACTCTCAAAAACCATGAACGCATTCACACAGGAGAGAAGCCGTATCACTGCTCACAATGTGGGAAGAGTTTTACTTGTCGGAGTACTCTCCAACAGCACAAGGGCATTCACACAGGGGAGAAGCCGTATCACTGCTCACAGTGTGGGAAGAGTTTTACTTACCAGCGTCGTCTCAAACAACACAATCGCGTTCACACAGGAGAGAAGCCGTATTATTGCTCACAGTGTGGGAAGAAGTATTCTCGTCAGCATTATCTTCAACAGCATGAGCGCATTCATACAGGACTGATGCCGTACATCTGCGGACAGTGTGGACGGAGCTATATTCATTTAAGTTCATTAAGGGCACACAAGTGCTCTAACATAAAGCCATCAGATCTTGATATGTGAATTTGTCAATTTAAGATACATGTTTTTCACTTTCATTTTTTAAAGGGAGGTAAAGTGACATTCTGGCGTAAAACTATGATATAATAATATCTATCATGGACTGTAGTATTCTGTTGCATGGGACTTTTTCTCTGGGTTTGATCAGAATTCATGATTTATATCGTTTTCCCCCAAACGCTACGACACCAAACATGGAATACACATTTAACCAGTGGGAATGCCCACTTTAATCAACCAATCCAGACCTCTGAGTGAGGCACATGACTCTGACATCTCTCTCTAACATAAGCATAACACACAGGCATTATATTATACATATAGCAACACTTTTCATTTTAATTGATTTTTAAATGTGAGCTAGAATTTGTTTTCTAAAATGTCATGTTGTGCATACTATCGAACTGGACACCTTTTCAAGCCAACAGAAGATGGTTGTGTTTACAGGCAGTTTGAAGAGAATTCTGGTCCAAGTTGCTCTGTTTTTGCAGCGTCCGTTTAACTACAGCGAACTACAATGTATGGCCAAATGTATGGGGATGCCTGACCACTACACCCATATACAGTATCTCACAAAAGTGAGTACACCCCTCACATTTTTGTAAATATTTGATTATATCTTTTCATGTGACAACACTAAAGAAATGACACTTTGCTACAATGTAAAGTAGTGAGTGTACAGCTTGTATAACAGTGTAAATTTGCTGTCCCCTCAAAATAACTCAACACGGTCATTAATGTCTAAACCGCTGGCAACAAAAGTGAGTATACCCCTAAATGAAAATGTCCAAATTGGACCCAAAGTGTCAATATTTTGTGTGGCCACCATTATTTTCCAGCACTGCCTTAACCCTCTTTGGCATGGAGTTCACCAGAGCTTCACAGGTTGCCACTGGAGTCCTCTTCCACTCCTCCATGATGACATCACGGAGATGGTGGATGTTCGAGACCTTGAATGCCGTATTGAAAATTTTATGCATGTAAATGTAAACCTTGCTCATGTCATAAGAGTTCTGAGATAAAGTTTTTAATCTATATCTGAGTTTGATCATTCTTATCTTGTCACCAGCCTTACAAAGACGTCTGAACCTAGAGAGACCTGGGCTCTGAGGAAAAAGGACTCGCACGGGAATTAACACTCAAACACTCTCCCACAGAATTAGCCTAGTCACCTGAGAGAACACATCATGCTGAGTGGAGACTGGAAGATCCTCACTACATTGTTTCCTTCTTCCTCTCCTCACACCCTTCTCTTTCTCTGTATTGAGATCACCTTAAACACACCCAAAGTCTATATGCATTACATAACATGTTTTAATGTGAATAAGATGTTGACTATACAGTTTTGCTGTATTATACAAAAGGTCTCAGTGCGTCTGGAAAATATGTTCTCAACAGCAGCTCAAATAAAAATATTGCATGCCGTTAAAGGCATACCCTCCCAGGGTCCCTCACTTGAATTAGCTCCTGTATGTAAATAAGGTACATCCTTCCACAGACATCAAATTATAATAACAAACAACACCATTTGGTGGACCGACACAGCATCTGGGTGTTTAGGGGAGGGCTGACCAAAGATTCTGGGAATCTGTAGACAGATCTCACACATGATCACTGTGTGTAGTTTTCTCTACCAGGTATATAAGTTCTGACTTTCTTATGTTTTGAATTTGATTGTAATGTAATGTTGAATGTAATTATTTCTTATTATTATTATTAATAGCAGTACTGGATTTGGATGTGTTCATACCTGGTTAAATAAATTCTTAGACTTGATTATATTCTGACTTATGCTGAAATATTGTCTCTAGTAGATTACATTAAGTCCTTGTTACCGCAAATCTGCGACCAAGTTAGTACAGGCTAAAATCCAGGTTCAATTGGAGCATTGGGGCACGCCAACTGAGATTTTAGAGCCCACGCTAACAACTTGGCATTAAGTTAAGTGTACTTAGAGTGTACAGACTCGATAGGAAAAACCCATTTAGGACAACATCAAGTTGATGGATCAAGTCTAAATAGGGTGAAGTCTAAACCTCTGATTATTGTAATATTTCTCTAGTTAACGTGTACATAGGAAACTATGGCATGATTATATACAGCTAATTTTACTCAGATGTTATTGGTCTATCTCTGTAGATTTTAGTGGTCTTGACCTCTGACAATGCAGCTCAGACAGGATTGGAGTAATGTGAGCTGAGCACTTGGTATGTGTAAGAAGTCTAGAGGCTGAATTTTGAATATATTGCAACCTAGCAATGGAATTAGCAGGTAAACCAATAAGGAGAGCATTGCAATAGTCAAGACTAGGGATGCACCGAATGTTCGACAGCCGAAAATAGCAAAAAAGGTATTTTCAGTGTTCTGCCGAATAAGTGAAAAGGCCGAATAAATTTGACGTGTTTGATGACGCGCCAAATAGCCTAGCAACCAGAGTGAGATGCGCGAATTTCACGACCTCCACTTCCAGCAGCGAGCTCGGAGCGATGAGGGGGCGAGCGCATGCACGAACTACGTGCACGAGCGCATGCTCTTCGGATGTTGACAACCATGACATTGTTTACTGTGGACACGTGCGTTTAATTGTTTCTGTTCGGGAGTATTCTGTCACGTCGCGAGACGTAAGGGAGTAGAGTACGGAAGCAGGTAAAGACGTATTTATTTAAGGGAACATAACATTAACAACGTATCTAACTATACTATACCTACTATAATACTCGGCGAGGTGTACAGGGACGGAGCGGTATATATCCCCAATATAAAGAGCCCTATAGAACCCAATAGAACCATTTTCTGCACTCTTGTCAATGCACTTTTTAATGCACTTTTTTTGTTGTAGGCTACAGAGTGTTCCATTCTTTCAGCAGTCAGTTATAAGCCTAACATCGGCTATTCAAGGGGCTCAAAGATGACCACATCAAAATATTTTTATTTTACTCATTTATTTATTTAAAATTATATTGTGCCTTGTTGGTAGCCTATGTCTGCTGGAATGAAGAAAAATGTTCAGTGTTAAATAAATATTTTGAAATTGTAGTTTTTGTAATTGATTTTTTTTTCTTTGAAAAGCAAGACGAAATAGTAAAAAGCACATTTTGACTATTTAATTTATGCAATGGTGAAAAAAACAGTAAAATAAATGGGAAAAAACGCGGAAAAACGTGTTCGGTCTTCGGCCTTTGGCCAAGTTTTTCATTATATTCGGCTTCGGCCAAGAATTTTCATTTCGGTGCATCCCTAGTCAAGACGTGAGGATATACATGCATGTGACACCATCACAAACAGTGAACTGTCCTTTCATCTAAGTCTTCTCTTATAGACTTTCTATTTGCATTTTTGGGGGTTAATAAACTAATTTAATAATATTGTACTTAGTATACAACAGTATTCATCCACTCCTGTAACACAGAAGGATAATTTACTGTATCACATTTTTACAGTTTACATCTAAAACAAAGGTAAACCTTACAACCCGCTATCTTGGGACGGGAAGTTTTTTGTGCTGTCATTTTGTGTGCAGGTCCGAACTCCCTCCCAGACTTTCCAGCCTGCCCTAGCCTGCCTTGCTCCTGCCTCCAGGATGACCTCACTGATTGGCAGCCATACTTAAAGAGGAAGACGGCGGGAGAATGTGTGGGATGTTGGAGGTGTTTATGTGTGATTTGTTGTTTGGAGAGTGCTTGGTTTGTGTTGCTTGCCCTTGTGGCTAATGCTGTATTTTGACTGCTGTTCTGGTTTTGACTTTTGCCTGGTTTTCGACTTTGAGTTTGGTTATCCCACATATTGTTATTGAGTATTCTCTTCACTTGTGTGTGTGTGTGTGTGTGTGTGTGTGTGTGTGTGTGTGTGTATATGTATGTGTATATATATATATATATATATATAAACTACACACACACACATGTTCACTTGGTTCACTATCAGTAGGGGTGTGACTGCCATTTATTTTGGGAGAGGTTCCTTTTGTCTCTGTTTCTTTGCTTAGGTAGTTAGGGAAGAATCCTTGTTTTTCTTTCTTTTCCTTTTAGGTAAGCTAGCTACCTAAACAATAGAATTCTTTTGTTTATTATTTTGGCCTTGGCCCATCCTGAAGATACGCCTGGTTGGTTAATTTGTACAGTTATATGTATATATTGTCTGTTACAGTATACCACAACCTTTTTCGCACAACCCTGTTTGCGTTGTTTTTCCATTATTTAAAGATCAATCAACTTGAATTCCAAGCTGGTTACTCTGTGCTGCCCAACCTAGACTGGGCTGTAACATAAACAATAAAAGCATATAATTAAAATCAAGAGCAAGAGAAACGGGACAGAGCGCTCAAAGGAAGGCAACTATACAGTATTCAAAAGCAATTTAATACAGAAAGGATAGTCTATAATGCACGACGAGAGGAGCAGAGACAGTGGAACATGTGCCCCTTCAGTGTCCGTCCATCCATCCATCTTCTACCGCTTACTCCTTTTCAGGGTCATGGGGAACCTGGAGCCTATCCCAGGGCGCATCGGCACAAGGCGAGGTACTCCCTGGACAGGGTGCCAGTGCCCCTTCAATGTACAGCATATAAAAAGAAAGATCTGAACTTAAAGAAAAGCTCCTCACTATGGGTGTAATTCGTCTAAAAAAAAAAAAAAAGGTCCAGGACAAGGGAAGGTATATACTACTATTATTAAATTATTTAACATTAACAGGATTGTATAACAGGATTTAAGTTTGAAATATACAATTTTTTTCATACCTCATTTCAGTGTAATTCACCAAAGCTGGTTTACCAACCGCCAATAAACCTCTGAAGAAGAACACACGCTTGTTTGCGGAAGTTGATGTGAAAGAGCACTTCCTTCTCCACACGCGCTTCGGAGCTCTGATACTCTGCATAACATCACTAAAGGTGAGTTCATCTGAAACTTGCCACCTGAGCTGCTCGGTTAACAAGTTAGTGGAGATTCTGGAGTCATGAATCTCTGTATTTTTCTTCCAGTGTCCTGATTCTTTACACCTCTTATAATGAAATCAGAGTCCAGATGCCGCTCTTTAGGAAAATCTCCACAGACTCCTGCTGCTACTGGCTCAAAGGTAAAGTTTACTCGTGTCTGATTTCTCTTTTAGTTTTTAAACTCTGAGAACTTATTTATAATTAAGTAACCTTTACAACACTATATACAACAAGCAGAAGACTTCAGGTCAGGACTCACACTTTATGTGGTCTTAAGATTATTAATAAAGGAACTGATTTCATTGCATGTTTCTGTTGTAAATTCTGAAACAATTAGCAGATTAGCAAACCAAAAGACAAGCCTGCTAACTGTTAGCTAGATAAATACAGTTCATTAGATGGAAATGTGTAACACTTGTTAGATAGTGTTGTGGAATCTTCTTCAGCAAAAAGCTCTCTAAGAGTCTCGGGGTCTTGATGTGAAAAGTTAGACTTTATTATTCACACAACAAAGCCGCGCTGGTCTGCAGATCAACTCCCTTACTTATCCTCGATACATGCTTTTATACAATTCTAAAACACTCATCTCATCAGGTGGGGGTTTTCCTCTTTTGTTATTTATTCAGACCTTGCCTGTGCACTACCATTAACTCTAAGGCTTGGTCCTCCATCCTTACATTGTTTTTAATGGTGGCATGGTACAGCCAGCTCTCTTTTTAAATAAAGATTACATTCTAAAAAGATTACATAAGTTCCCAGCATGAACAGGTACCAGTATACTGATTAACATTTGGTTATACTCTTTAAGCATAAGTTTTAGTGGATTAACTCATTTCTTTGATTATAACTTGTTGATACTCTTTCACACCTTATACTTTGGTTATACATGAGTGAATTATACTTTGATAAAAAATATTCCATAATAGATGTGGGTGAAAATAGGGTCTTATTAGGGTTTTCTTCAGAAGAGTTTGTTTTTGGGGTGGAAAAGAATATTTATGAACATGTTTATAGTTTTGTAGAAATTAACAAAAATACACAATATTGTTCCAATGTTTGGCATCAGTGTTTCAGATATATCTATAAAATGATTGCAGTATGATTCTAGTGTTAAAGACTTGGGTTTCCTAACAATTTTTTTTATATAAAAAGCGGTGGGTGAAGCACAGACACACAGCAGGCCGTTGTAATGTTGCAAAAAACTGAGGTTTTCTTTATTTATGGCATGCTGGGGGTGTGCGTGAGTGCGAGTGTGTACGTGCGTGTTCTCGTGTGCTTGCGAGTGGGCGTGGCAGCGTATGGTGCGGGATCAGTGGGCTGCGGTATTGCCGTAGATGTGCCGGTGCTTTCCGGAAAAACGGGGGCTCTTCTGGGCGGTCAGGCAACGCCGCGTGTGTAGCTAGGGAGCGGAGGCTTCGCTCGAGTCTTTGAGTCTTCTGAAAGAAAGAGACAAACACACACACACACACACACTTTCCATTAGTCAACACATGTAAGGTCACCAATGCTACGAGCTGGCAGGAAGCCGTGCGCACATGTCACATGAGCAGATTCTCCCCTGTCCAGTGGAAGAGCGGCCCTTTATACTCTCCCCTCATCTGTTAAATGGTGGAATTCTCCCGTGTGGCGCACCAGTCATCGGTCGGGGGTGTGTTGGCGGCTCCGCCCCACCGCCATATGCTTCCTGGCTGTCCACAACATTGAAGTGGGGCCGTCTCTTCAGCGCCAGCGTGGCAGTCGGGGAAGGAGTGATTTTAATTTCTTGTGCAACGGCTGTCAGTCCGTCGCGACAATATACAGTATCTCACAAAAGTGAGTACACCCCTCACATTTTCGTAAATATTTGATTATATCTTTTCATGTGACAACACTGAAGAAATGACACTTTGCTACAATGTAAAGTAGTGAGTGTATAGCTTGTGTAACAGTGTAAATTTGCTGGCCCCTCAAAATAACTCAACACACAGCCATTAATGTCTAAACCGCTGACAACAAACGTGAGTACACCTCTAAGTGAAAATGTCCAAATTGGGCCCAATTAGTCATTTTCCCTTCCCGGTGTCATGTGACTTGTTAGTGTTACAAGGTCTCAGGTGTGAATGGGGAGCAGGTGTGTTAAATTTGGTGTCATCGCTCTCACACTCCCTCATACTGGTCACTGGAAGTTCAACAAGGCACCTTATGGCAAAAAACTCTCTGAGGAGCTGAAAAAAAAGAGTTGTTGCTCTACATAAAGATGGCCTAGGCTATAAGAAGATTGCCAAGACCCTGACAATGAGCTGCAGCACGGTGGCCAAGTCTGCCTCCATGTTCCGCTGAAGACGTCGTTTCTCTTCTTTGCTGCGCACCGTATGCCGCTCTCCCTTCCTGCTCCACAGAGGACATCGTTCCCCCCCCTCATGCTCCGTGGAGAGCATTGTTCCTCCCTTTGGCCTCGCAGAGAACCTTGCTCCCCTGTCCTGCGAAGGAAGTTGTCCCACTGTCCTGCCACGGAGACGTCGCTCTGCGCTCCAGCCCCGCTGAGGACGTCGCTCAGTCTCCTAGTTCTGCTGGGGACATTTTGCCCAAGGGGCCAGGACCACCAGATGGAGGGAGTGCATTTGTGAGCGCTCCGGGAGAAGCGCCCTTGGGGCGGGGTTCTGTCATATATCAAGGAGGTAACTCTGGACTTCAGTTCCCATCAGCCACTGCACTGTACTACAATGTCACATGACCACCTGCACCTGAATCACGTTTCTGTTAACATATATATATATATATATATATATATATAAAATAAATAAATAAATAAAATATAGCCATTGTTTTCACTGCTTCTCTGTCTTATGTTTGTCTTAGACGACCGTGTTCCATGTTACCGTGTCTTGATCTTGTTAGTTTGTTTAGTCTGTACCACAGTGTTTTGCATCAGTCTAAGTATCCTTTGTGTTTTGGTTGAATTGTATAATAAAATTTTGAAAATCTGCAATTTCTTCCATAACCGTCTTTGAAATGTGACATCCATGTTGATTTTCCAGTCTAAACACATAAGATATACATGAACTATTTCTGTGTGATTAGTGATGACAAATAATGTGTGAATTTGGTCAAATGTCTTGTTCATCTTGGCTCTCAAAAATGATTAGTCACAGTGGTTTTGACACTAGTGAAAATTGGCCTGCAATCAATCACATTACAAATATAAAATTACAAAGCTGTTATAACCATTAAAGGTGGGTGATTGGGTGGTCGAGCCGTATTACAGTATTGTAAGATGTTTCCAAAAATAATTCTATAAACACATGGGGACAAAATCTAAAATTATTTAAGCATCTTGAATAATTTTGTGTTTTCCAGATGTACCACTGCTCAGATTGTGGGAAGAGTTTTAGTAAAAGTCATCATCTCAAAGATCACAAGCGGATCCACACAGGAGAGAAGCCATATTACTGCTCCCACTGTGGAAATAGTTTTACTTGTCTGAGTACTCTCCAAAAGCACATGCGCATCCACACAGGAGAGAAGCCGCATCACTGTGGACAGTGTGGGAAGAGTTTTGCTTACCAGAGTTCTTTCAGTCAACGCCAGCGCCTTCACACAGGAGAGAGGCCGTATCACTATGAACAGTGTGAGAAGAGTTTTACACGTCAAAGTCATCTCCAGCAGCACGAGCTCATTCACATGGGTGTAAGGCCGCATTGTGTGGACAGTTTGAGATGAATTTTATTCGAGAGAGTCATCTCAAACAACACCTGTACATTCACACGGGAGAGAAGCCGTATCACTGTGGACAGTGTGGGAAGAGTTTTACTCAAGACAGTAATCTTCGGACACACCAGCGCATACACACAGGCGCGAGGCCGTACCAATGCTCACAGTGTGGAACATGTTTTCGTAAATAGAGTGCCCTCTACAGCCACCAGCAGAGTCATACAGGACAGAAGCCGTACCTCTGCAGACAATGTGGATGGAGCTATACTTATTCAAGTTCATTAAGGAAACACAAGTGCTCTAACATAAAGCCATCAGATCTTGATATGTGAATTTGTCAAATGCTCCGTCTTTGCAGTGTCCATTTAACTACAGCAAACTACACTGTATGGCCAAAAGTATGGGGATGCCTGACCACCACACCCTTTTGTCTTTTGAACATCCTCTGATGGAACTGCATCCAATCCATGGTCCCTTGAACCCAATGTTTCTGATATAGTTTTCAGATTTACTGCAACCCTGACCAGGATAACAGTTACACTGTAAGATCAATGAATGGATTTTTGTTGTATATATGTTTCTTTAAGAAGTAAGCTGATGTTTGTATGACCTGCAAGTCTTAGAATTTTATGCAGGATCAGTATCACAATCATGGACGAAGTGAATGGAGCATTGAGAGAGTACATTACCAGGGGTCTGGGTTTGATGACATCTTCACTTTGGTAAATCTCATGTTTAATATTGCATCAGATTTATGCTTTTCTTATTAATCAACAAAAATTCTCCATAATGCAAATCATAGTTGTGTAATTTATTTTAAAAAATCTGAAATATTACATGTATAAATCTTCTGATATTTTGCTTTGACACTCACAGGTAAGCTCATCATATTAATCATCCTTCATCAACTTGAATAAAGTTTACCTATGGAATATTTTGAGTTTATTAGTCAAATTACATTACTATCAGTTTATCCATTACTAGATCTGTAATGATGCTATTATACTGAATGCTGAGCAAAAGTCCACCAAAAGGATTCTAGGAGAACAGACTAACCATTTCTGATATCTCAGAATACATCTGACACACTTCCTCACAGCATTGTCACATTCTTAGGTTTAATTCAGACCAAAGGTTTTTAATGTTTTTTACTGGATTGATCTTCACATAATCTGTTTACTGTGCACTTTCAGTGTCTTTAGATCACCAAGAGGAATATCCATGTCTACACCAGTCTATTCTACAGAGTGGAAAGGCCTTGCTTATGTAGAGAGGACAGAAAAAAGATGTGAGAGGAAATGGATAAGAAGGAAGGTTAAGCTTGGGAATGTTATCTCTGACCTTGAAAAAACACAAGGCAAGAAATGAAATATATAACACAGTCAGAGACAGCCTTAGATATAAACCTGTCATAAATAATTATAATGTGTGTGCATGTATTTATTTATTTATTTATTTATTTATTTATTATATCTGGGTATAAGCCATCAAACCTTATTTTGACAGGCAAGTGTTTGGTAAAGGTCATAAAGATGTGAAGATCACATGAAGATCTGCGTCCAAGCGTGGTGGTGTTCTCTCTCTTCTTCTTTTCTTCTGCTTCGTCGTCTTCTTCCCAGGTTTATTGGCGGTTGGTAAACCAGTTTTGATGAATTACCGCCACCTACTGGACATGATTGTGGCGCACTGAAAGGAGGTTAAAAATTTTATGTCAAGTTTAAATCACCCTTATACAAATATTAGATAACTTAATGTAGTATGTACCTTTCCTTGTCCTGGATCATCTTCTTTTTAGAAGACTAATGTAGTTACTTACTATTAGTTAATAACGATTTTATTGGCTATGCAATGAGTGGAGGAAGTTCAGCCAGTGGGGGCTGTTATTTGTTCAGAATCTCAATCAGGTGTAAATAGCTTATTAAATGGGCATTCTGAATCAAGACAAGAATTAGTATATGAGATACTTGCGCATCTACTTAGAATTCAGAAACTGGGGATGGTCCTGAGATTTCGTTGGGTACCAGAACATGTGGAAGTACAAGGAAATGAAATAGTGGACAGACTGGCTAAACAGGTAATGGATCATATGGATATGTGAAGTGGTATATGAAGTTCATATACCACTCAGTAAAGAAGAGGTAAAAGGAAGAATTAGAGAATTTAGGAATATAAAGTGGCTAGAAATGTGGGACAAGGAAAAAAACGGGTAGACATGGTTGTGGAAATTAGACAACACTCGCAGACTCGTCCTCTGAAGGTAAAAAGGTTTATTACAGAATGATGATTAGTACAGAATAGAATAATGAGAGCGCTCTGAAGCACTTGAGCTGAACCACTACTATATATATGAAAAGCAGAGCATGACACACTTCTGTGTACCGATAAGCAATTTAAACAGGCTTTGTTTTAGGATCTTGGAAGATATTTAGACGAACCTTGAACAGAAGAACATGTTTGTGTGTCTGTAAGCAGATAAACATTCTGTACAGATCTCAGTGACATGACATGGCCTTCTTAGACGTTATCCTCTGATGAGAATGAAACAGAACAAGAACAAAACTATAACAAAGTAAAAATTAGTAACTTCCCTCACAACATCTATACAATATCCAAAAACAGACATCTTCAGTCGTCTTGACTCTGGATCATGGCGGTCACCAGGAAGTGAGAGTGAGGCCGATGCTACGCAAGGCATCCTCACTTTAATCCAATTCACGTGCAAGTCGAGTCCCAGTTTGTGTTTTCCATAATGGAGGCAGAAATGTAAACTTCGGTCTTCGTCAAAATCGACGGACGAACTCCTGTGTGTGTGGTCCAAAAACAAGGAGTGATGCAATTATCACTCGGCTTCGAATAGGACATTTTGGATTAAATAATCCATATTTCAAAATATGGAAACATCAAACAGGATTATGCTTGATGTGGTGAAACAGAGACTGTTTAACATGTATTATTACATTGTGTAATGTTTACAAGGGAAAGAGAGAAGTTATTAAATACATTGAGAAATATAGAGTCAATCAATATCACCTTATCAAACCTAGTGAATTGTTCCCCAGGACAGTCAAAAATACAAAGAGAAATAATTATCTCAGGAAAACAGCACTGGACATTTTATTGGACAAAATGTATTTCCCTTCTTATTAATGCTTAACACTCCAGTCCAGTTGGTGGCGGTAATACAGCATGACTTGGCTTGTCAACCACCATTAAACAACACAAGAAGAACAACACATGCTTGGACTCGGATCTTCACATGAAAGGGAGCTTCCTTCTCTGCACGCGCTTCAGATCTCTGATACTCTGCGTAACATCACTAAAGGTGAGTTCATCTGAAACTTACCACCTGAGCTGCTCGGTTAACAGGTTAGTGGAGATTCTGGAGTCATGAATCTCCTGTATTTTTCTTCCAGTGTCCTGATTCTTTCACCTCTTATAATGAAATCAGAGTCCAGACGCCGCTCTTTAGGAGATAGACTTTATTATTCACACAACAAAGCCGAGCTGGTCTGCAGATCAACTCCCTTACTTCTCCTTGATACATGCGTCACGTTACCGTTTCTGAGAATGTGGAATAATAAAGAGATCATTTCATTTCAGCCGTGTGCTTTTTAATAACAGCAACGTAAGCCCACATGCAACAATGCACATCCCTCTTCGTGTTACCTCTCAAGCGTCCCCTGCTCCCCAGGTCTACAACTGGTATAAAGTCGGCTTGACGTCGGATGTTCGATATTCACAGATATGTGGAAATTAAGGGACCGTCTATGTAATATAATATATATATATATATATATATATATATATATATATATATATATATATATATATATAAATAAATAAATAAAATGATAGATAGATAGATACAGACAGACAGAGAGACAGACAGAGAGAGAAAAAATCTATAATATAATCATTCTCTATAAAAGGGTCACTCTACGGATATGTGCATTTTTCTGTCCCTGGACTTCACAGACTTATTATACTTGCAAAAACACTTCATTGTTACAATGTATTTATATTTTAAAGTAAAACAATGTTATTTGAACAGTTACACCTTCTTGAGCCATCAATCTTGTTATATTTGTTTTTTAATCAATTATATAGAATTCCAAGCACCATAAAAGTGCTTGTCCCCACTGTCATGTATAGAGGTTGAGTGCTGTATTTTGAAGTCTGAAACATGTTTTTTACCATTTAAACAACAATAATGTATGCATAACTATCAAATACGTGATATAAATGACTTAAAAAAAACTAAATGTCAAATAAATATAATAAAATATATAATAAAAGCAGTTGTCCCCTAGAGTCATGTCATTGGTGTTACCGTAAAAGTCTCTAAAATAATAGTCTCTTATATCGAACTAAGAAATCATATTGATGTCATAATTTGACTTCCTGTGACCTCTTCCCTGAGGATCTATGAAGAAAGGCACATGGTAAGTCCACTGTCTCTTTTTAGTTATTAGAAATGTTGTCATTTATATCATGATTTCATACGAAGCTTTTAGTTGAGGTCACTGGTATGACCTACTTTATTCTTAGGGAAATGTTAAAAAAAAAATTGAATTCAAATGTATCAAATTACATATTTTAGTGTGTATGCCATGATTTACAACATGTGGCTTGAGGCCCTGTGGCAGCCATTTTTTAAAATGCATTTTTCATGAAAATTGTCACTGGTGTTACCGTCACTGGTGTTTCCTTACTTATAGGTAACACCAGTGATGACGAGTAACACCAGTGACTCCCATGTATAAATAAATTTTATTCAAAGCTGTTCCTTGAGTTCGTTTGCATAGAATATCACTCAGTTTTCAGGATTATAATGTCTTTCTCATTGTTAATGCTCCTTTGCACAGTTATGGCTAAATTGAGTGCAGCTGAGAAGCAGCAGCAGTACAGGCAGCGTAGGGATCTGGCAAACAAGGACCCCATGCCCTTCTGCACGATCTCCCCCAGCAGAAGGCATGACCCACCAGCTATATGGGCTCATTTGGACCCTAATCTTCAGTTCCTGGCGAAAGACCACACTAATGTCCAAAACCTTCACTTTTTTTTAGTGATGAACCTGCCACCCAATACAAGTACTGTGCAAACTTTTATATGATAGTCACTGAACAACACCAAAGAGTTTCTCAACAGTGATGTGGAACTTCTTTGAGGTAAGTAACGGAAAGGGTGCACCAGATGGAGTGGGGGCTGCACTGAAAAGAAGGGCAGACACATTATTTAGGCAAGGTAGAGATATCCCAAATGTACAGACCTTTTTCCAACTGCTGAAAGATACAGGCAAGGTTAAACTCTTATATGTAAGTGAGGAGGAAGTTGAGAAGAAGGGTGAAGGTTTGAAAGAAGTGTCCCTGTTCACCATCAAGGGCACAATGAGGATGCATGAGGTCCTCAGTGATTTGCATGGCATTCTAAAATACAGGTACATCAGCTATTTCTGCCAGGCTGCTGAGGGAATGTTTGACTGTTTATGCTATGGTCTAGAAGAGGTAACTCTTGTAGCTATGGATGCAATTGATGAAATGGATGAAGAGTTTAGACCCAGTGTCATTGAACACCATCACAGTAGGCAATGGTGTGTTGTTTGCTATGATGATGAACCCTACTCTGGCATAATATTGAAGGTGGAGGAAAATATTGTGGAAGTGCATGCACCGAAATGGAGTGAATAAGTTCTTCTGGCTGAGCCCTAGAGGTGATATTAACTGGTATCATGATGACCAAATCATGTGCCTGATTCCAGAGCCACTAGCACTGAATAGGTGTTCAGCTGAAATTGATCAGAGGTTCTGGGAGATCATTCTGAGACAGCTAGCCAAGTGAAATAAGGCAACATAAATTGTAAAATGGGGACAGTTTACCCCTCTAGTTATAACCTAGTAACATAGCATGACATAAAAAATAGTCACAGATAACTGCAGTTTAGATTATGGTCTTTGTTGGGCCTTTTTAATTGTTACTCTTGAGTTCAAATGTGCTTAAACTGCTGTTTATGAATGTTCAAGTGTTTTGACCTATTGTCAGTGAGTTTGACTGAATGCCAAATGAAACAATTTTTTAATTAGAATTGAGGAATAAGGATTTTTGGTCATATATGTCACTGGTGTTTCATTGTGTCACTGGTGTTACTGTGGTTTTTTTTTTTCTGTATCATTAAATAAAATGTGTCATGTTTGACATGATGATAATTTTATAGACATTATATTTTGCTACACTCAAGAGTTCAGATTCCAAGGATTGCATCATTACTTGTTTATAACAGTTATTTTTAAATATTTTTATAGGTAATTCATGGTTGTGCAACTGAAAAAATATCATTCAACCACACTTAACAAACCATAACAAATCTAAATAAAAAAATAATCTTCTAATTTGTTGCATTATCAATGTTATTCTTTACCTCTGCCTACATGTGCTGAAGAGATTGAAAAATAATATTTTATGAAGGCCTTTATTATTGCCAAATGAGTAAGGTAACACCAGTGACAAATAGACGGTGCATGCCATCTTTAAATAAATGCACAGAAAAAGAAAAAAATCATTAAGCTGTCATTTAAGTGTATTCATACAGCCAATGATTTAAGTAATAATGTGGTCAAAGTTTAAATGTTAAAAAAATAAATACATTTTAAGACATTCTGCCATTCCAAAAGTGCACGTTTCTGTAGAATGACCCAATAATATAAATAGGAATAATAATCCACGACAGTGTGAGGTAAACTCTGAGAACTTATTTATAATTTAAAACATTGTTAGGAATGTGAGATTACAGATATTGCACTCCGTGTCTGCACTGTTAAAACACGTGTTTAAAATAAATTGCTAAAGAAGCTGAGGGTGAAGGTGATGCACTGGCCAAGCATGTCTCCAGACCTAAACCCTATTGAGCATCTGTGGGGCATCCTCAAACGGAAGGTGGAGGAGCAGAATGTCTCTAACATCCACCAGCTCCGTGATGTCGTCATGGAGGAGTGGAAGAGGACTCCAGTGGCAACCTGTGAAGCTCTGGTGAACTCCATGCCCAAGAGGGTTAAGGCAGTGCTGGAAAATTATGGTGGCCACAGAAAATATTGACACTTTGGGCCCAATTTGGACATTTTCACTTAGGGGTGTACTCATTTTGTTGCCAGCGGTTTAGACATTAATGACTGTGTGTTGAGTTATTTTGAGGGGACAGCAAATTTACACTGCTACACAAGCTGTACACTCACTTTATATTGTAGCAAAGTGTCATTTCTTCAGTGTTGTCACATGAAAAGATATAATCAAATATTTACAAAAATGTGAGGGGTGTACTCACTTTTGTGAGATACTGTATATTATTGTTAGTTTGTCCAACTTTAAGCTTGTGAAAATGGAGGGACTGTGGAAGAAAAAGATAAAATAAAAATTGGCTGTAGTTCCTAAATGGGTAATGCAATATTTTTATTAAAGCGGAATGACTACACTTCAATCACATCTTGAATGCTTAATTTCAAATCCATTGTGGTGGTGTGCAGAGGCAAGCTTACGAAAATTGTCATTCTCCAAATAGTTATTGGCCTGACTGTATACTATATTAACTATTTCTGAGTGATTAGTGCTGAGAAATGATGTGTAAGTTAGATCAACTGTCTTGTTCATCTTTGCCCATAAAAATGATCAGTCACAGTGGTTTTTATATTAGTAAAATATTCAACAACAATTCCATAACCACATGGAGACAAAATCTAAAAGTATTTGACTCTTGAATAAATTTTATTATGTTTTCCAGATGTACCACTGCTCAGATTGCGGGAAGAGTTTTACTAAATGACATGGTCTCGAATACCACAAGCGCATTCATACAGGAGAGAAGCCGTATCACTGGACAGTGGGGGAAGAGTTTTGCTTGTCCGAGTACTCTCGAAAGACACGAGCGAATTCACATGGGAGAGAAGCTGTATCACTGCTCACAGTGTGCGAAGAGTTTTCGTGCCCAGAGTGCCCTCTACAGCCACCAACAGTGTCGTACCGGACAGAAGCCGTACCTCTGCGGACAATGTGGATGGAGCTATACTCGTTCAAGTTCATTAAGGACTCCCACGTGCTCTAAGATAAAGCCATCATCTGTTGACATGTGAATTTGTCAAAGTAAGATACATCTTTTAATTTTTTTTAAAGGAAATTCTGGCATAAAATTATAATGTAGTGTGTAGATGTAGTATTATATTGCGTGGGACTGTATTGCTTACTGTCCACTTTCATGATGTAATGATTTTCTTAATTGAATTCAAGATTTTGTCGTTTTCTTCATTTCACCCGAACGCTACACTACCAAGCATGCAACACAACGATACGGATTTAATCTCCGAGTGAGACACAGGACACTCCCCCTGACAAAAGAAAACATATAGTTGCAATCAAACTATTCAACCCCCATTGCAAATCAGGTTTAGTGTCAGAATTGACAGCCTTTCAGCTGTTTGCAATGAACAAATCAAACGCAAGCAATTGAAATAGTTCAACACAACGAATGCTTCAAGTGGTTTCCCCAAATTCAACTGAAAATACAACTTATAATGACTTCTGCAGTCTCAAAATTATTTAAGTTTTGACAATAAACCTGATTTGCAATGGGGGTTGAATAACTTTGATTGCAACTGTAACTACAGCACCATCAAGGAGGAGACCCTTGTCCTGTTAATGGCTTTGCAAGATTTGTAAGTGTACCTTGGTGACAGTCTTGCTCCAGTTCATGTGTGCATGTTGTCATCGATGGGCAATAGTATTTAACAGCGAAGAAAGCCGGTGCCCACAGCTTCGTTTTGCAGATGCTCACTTGTCAATTGTGGTTGTGCTCGCTACTCCGCTCCGTATTTCTGTTTTTTTTCATCTGTGCCTGTCCAGTCTCTGAGCTCGATCTGTCCTTTCTTTCTTTTTGCTGCCTGGATTTGTAAATAGTCACACTCTGGCTTTGGGAGTAGCGGAATATACGTAACAATGTTACATAATCAGGGTACAACAAACTGGTAACTGTTGGTTATGTCAAAAAACAAAGTAATCACATTACAGGTACATTTTGTAAAAAAATGGGAATACTATCAGGATTACAATTGTTTTCATTTAAAACCCAAGGAATTAAATGTTTTGATTTAAAAAATTTGCATGTAATGTCTTTTTAATTGCGTGTCCTGTGAGGAGTGGCCTATCACATCATTTGTTCTGTTGACGTAATAAAATGAGAAGATGCGCATGAATACGCACAGGGAAAGCAAGGA
This sequence comes from Ictalurus furcatus, assembly GCF_023375685.1. Classification (NCBI taxonomy): domain Eukaryota; kingdom Metazoa; phylum Chordata; class Actinopteri; order Siluriformes; family Ictaluridae; genus Ictalurus; species Ictalurus furcatus. Next base: position 29,028,236 of record NC_071266.1, read on the forward strand.
TCAGCTTTCCATGTCAGAAAGACATGTCAAAACTGAAAATATCCGATTTTTCCAAACAATCCTCATCTCTGTTGAGCACCAATGCTGATGGCACACCTGCTAATAAAAAAAGCAGGCTCCAGTAGTGCCAGCATGAGAGAGAAAACAATGGAGATACTGAGGATCATCATCAGAAAGGCATTTTAAGACTTCTTGGATTCAAGAGTTTGCATGGCTCAGGTATGATCATCACGTGCAGATAATGTTTGGTGGTGGAGCGGGTTGTCCACTAATTGTAGGGTTGGATTCCTGGTCCACATGACTCCACATACCGAAGTGTCCTTGGGCAAGACACTGAACCCCAAGTTGCTCCCGATGGCAAGTTAGCGCCTTGTATGGCAGCTCTGCTACAGTTGGTGTGTGTGTGTGAATGGGTGAATGAGACACAGTGTAAAGCGCTTTGAATAAAAGCGCTATAAGTGTGCCATTTTTTTATTAGATTTTTTTTTTTTTAACCAAAAAAGTTCATGACTATGTAATCGCAGAGTGTGGTACAAAAAACATTGTTAACACAGTGTCTTGTTCATGTGAACTTCATGACGTTCAGTTCCCACTTTAAGTGAACTTGAATGAAAATGCTGACGCTGTAAAAGGAGGCCAGACGTACACACATGATGGGATGACTGGTGTTCATTCATGTGGCACTTAAAAAAAAATCATCTACTGCCTGTTTTTTTTTAATATATTTTTTTTTCCTTATAGGAGCCAATGTCTCCTTAATAATTTTTTTTTTTTTTTTTTGTCTGGAGCCCTGCTTTTGACAACACAATATAGATATCTGCATGATTATAGTTCTGGTTCTCTCTTGCCAGTTGTGACTCACATGAGCAACAAATTTACTTATTGTATTAAAAGAAATCCAAACATTGAACATGTTTTTAAGCTCTAAACATATTGCTTTTCTCTTGACTTTATTTACATATGTGACCTTGAAGTAATCCAAAAGTAATCTGATGACTACTTTTATATTGTGATGGTTAGATTACATTACTGATTAAATTATTTTTTGAAGTAATTTGTAAGTGTAACAAAATACATTTTTAAAGTAACCCTCCTGACCCTGGGCTCACTGCTGAATTTTTGTAAATATCAAATACTGTATCTATTCACTGGTGGTAGGGGTGTGACTGCCATTTCTATTGAGTGTGGGTTTTGTCTCTGTTTTGGTAAGGGTGTTTAGGGAAACTGATGGTCTTTTGTTTGTTTTTGTTTTTAGTTAAGTTAGTTTCCTTAAAACAGCGTTTTTTGTTTGTTGCTTTGGCCTTGGTTCACTCTGAAGTTTTCCTGGTTTACTTGTATAAAGTATGTATATATTCAAAAAATGTGAGTCACTCACTCCACCTTATATTACACCTTGCTTTTATTTATGTTGTGCGTTTTGTTGTTAGTAATTTAGCAGCTCCATCTGCATACCTAAATTTCAGGGTGCTGTAGCCATTAACGGTGGGTGATTTGGTGAGGAAACTGTATTACAGTGTTGTAGGAGATGTTACCAGTAACAATTCTATAACCACATGGGGACAAAATCTAAAAAATTTTAAGCATCTTGAATAATTTTGTGTTTTCCAGATGTACAACTGCTCAGATTGTGGGAAGAGTTTTACTAAAACTCAACATCTTAAAAATCACAAATGCATTCACACAGAAGACAAGCCGCATCATTGTGGACAGTGTGGGAAGAGTTTTATTTGTCAGAGTCATCTCCAACAGCACCAGCGCATTCACACAGGAGAGAAGCCGTATCGCTGCTCACAGTGTGGAAATAGTTTTACTCGTCAAAGTCATCTCCAACAACATGAGCGCATTCACACAGGAGAGAGGCCGTATTACTGCTCACAGTGTGGGAAGAGTTTTACTTGTCAGAGTCATCTCCAACAACACGAGCGCATTCACACAGGAGAGAAGCCGTATCACTGCTCACAGTGTGGGAAGAGTTTTACTTCCCAGAGTAATCTCCAAGTACACAAGCGCATTCACACGGGAGAGAAGCCATATCACTGCTCACAGTGTGGAAATAGTTTTACTCGTCAAAATCATCTCCAACGACATGAGCTCATTCACACAGGAGGGAGGCCGTATCACTGCTCACAGTGTGGGAAGAGTTTTACACAAGAAAGTCATCTCCAACAACACCACCGTGTTCACACAGGAGAGAAGCCGTATCACTGTGGACAGTGTGGGAAGAGTTTTAATCAAGAGGGTAATCTTCGGACACACCAGCGCATTCACACAGGAGAGAAGCCTTATCACTGCTCACAGTGTGGGAAAAGTTTTCGTGACCAGAGTACCTTCCACAGCCACCAGCAGTGTCATACAGGACAGAAGCCGTACCTCTGTGGACACTGTGGAAGGAGCTATACTTATGCACGATCATTAAGGCAACACAAGTGCTCTAACATAAAGCCATCAGCTCTTGACACGTGAATTTGTCAATTTATGATACATGTTTTTAAATATATATTGTTCTAGGAGACCTGGATCTCCGGAATTTGTAGTCTCAGCCCTGCCGTTATTTCTTGCTTAATGTAAATACAAGCTGATATAATATGTTCATATATTATAACTGCCTTGAAATATGTTTTATGATTAAACTATGTAAAGAACCTCAACCTTGACAGCCCAGGGAAATACAATCACGTCAGGAGAAAAACAGGTCCATGAAGAAAAAAGGGAACAATCCTGCCCCAAGGTATCCAGCGATATGGAGGAACACGGAGTGGAAAATGTTCCGCTGAGAAGGCTGATCCTGACGTTCTCCAACAGGACCTGCGAGGTTTACAACTCGACACGCTGGATGTTAAGAGAACTGAGGAACTAATATTGGAAAATAATTGTTTAATGAAGAAATGTGATAATATAAGGAGTGCCCTGAATAGAAAGGGGGCCGAAGCTGTAATGTTAAAAGACTGTGCTAAATTTAGACTTGCTGAAACCATTAGACGACTAAATCAGAGATATGGGCAAAAATACACTGAGAAAATGAAAAAAGCGCACACCTGTGTTGAGAGGCCAAGGTCCTCTGCTTTTACTACACGGGTGAATGAACTGGAAAGATTGATAAACCAAATTGATATAAAACTGAAGCATGTCAGAGAACCATAAAAGAACATGCATCTTGCTTTCTCAAACAACACACCTTCCTGTTTTTCTCTTAAGACAGCAAGTAAGCACTCTTCAATTAAGGGCTTACATTCTGTTTTTCTCTTAAGAAAGCAAGTTAGCATTCTTTACCAATATGTTGAACTTTATGCTGTACGGTTTTCTGAGAAATAACTGCTACATTCTTGTTTTCTCTTAAGAAAGCGAGCTAGCACTGTACGCTTTTCTGTGAAAAGACTGCTATATTCTAAGTTTTTCTCTTCAGAAAGTGAGCTCGTGCACAAAAACCACATGATATTTTGAGCATCAAGCTTAAACCCTAGCGCCTGAAACCGAAATAGATAAAGGTATAAATACTTGGAAGAAGCCAGCATAGAGTTGCCACTTCTCGGGTGAACGTTTGGTTGTTTTTAAGTTCTTGGAAAAGAAAACCACTATTCAGATTCTGCGTGGTCTAAGGCTTTTCTTTATTTTATTTTTCTTTATATCTTGAGTTAAAGGTAATTGTAATCCTTTTGTTCTTTACGTTAATAAAACGAAGTCCATATAAAGGATGATTCGTATATCTCACTGCAAAAGTACGACTCCTTTTGTTTTCGACGTCTTCAGAGAAGAGAAAGGACTTCAAAAGGTTCTCGAGCCCAGAGGCACGGAAGCTTCACTTCCTGAGGAGGTAAGACGAATTAACTCTATCAATTGAATGACAGAGTAGCGGGTAAAACACAGAACACTGGGATAAGGAATTCCAGGGAAAACTCAACAATATATATATAATTTATATATATATATATATATATATATATATATATATATATATATATATATATATATATATATAATTTAAAGGGAGCTAAAGAGAAATTCTGGCATCAAATTATTATATGTTATTTGTCATGGAAAGTAGTATTCTATTGCGCAGGACTATATTGCTTACGGTCTACATTTGAGCAGAATTCATGATTGTCATTTTCCTGGTTTCCCCCTACTGTAATCAACCAATCCAGACCTCTGAGTGAGGCACATGACTCTGACATCTCCCTTTGACATAAGCAAACGCAACCCTAAACAGAGGCATTGTATTATACATATAGCGACATGTTCAATTTTAATTGATTTTTAAATGCGAGCTAGAATTTCTTTTCTAAAATGTCATGCTGTGCATACTATTGAACTGGACACATTTCCAAGCTAACAGAAGATGGATGTGTTTATAGGCAATTTGAAGAGATAATTCTGGTCCAAGTTGCTCCGTCTTTGCAGTGTTTAATTAATTACAGATAACTACACTATATGGCCAAAAGTATGGGGATGCCTGACCACCACACCCATATATGCCTTTTGAACATCCTCTGATGGAACTGCATCTAATCCATGGTCCCTTGAACCCAGTGTTCTGGATGTGTTTTTCGGCTTTGTTGCAACACTGATTGGGATAATGGTTACACTGTAAGATCAATGAATGGATTTTAGTTGTGTATATATGTTCCTTTTAAGAAGTAAGATGATGTTTGTATGACCTGCAAGTCTTTTATGCAGGATCACTATCACAATCATGGATATACAGTGAATGGAGCATTGAGAGAGTACATGATCAGGGGTCTGTATTTGATGACCCCTTCACTTTGTTAAATCTCATGTTTAATATTGCACCAAGTTTATACTTTCCTTAATAATGATAAAAAAAAAATCTCCATAATGGAAATCATAAACAGGTTTTCTCATAGTTGTGTAATTTCTTTTTAAAAATGTAAAATGTTATATTTATAAATATTCAGATGCTACTGGACGATCATGTCTTGTCTACGCCTGCTCCAGCCTTGTGCGACAGGATTGGTTGCCTGCCCGTTTCCGGTAGTGTATTTAAGCCTCGTCAGTCTCCATCCCAGGGCAGATCATTGCCATTGCTTTGTGTATACAGAGATGTGCTTTTCGCCTGTGTATGACTATTTTGCCTGTGTACGACCTTATACCTGTTTTGACTTTGTTTATGCTCTGCCCCGTTACGATTCATGTGATACCCTTGTGTATATATATGTACATATTATTTTTTTGTTAATTAACCCACTAATAGTCACGTCTGTATATAGTGCACGGTTAAGAGTGGTTTGTAGGAAGTCAGCGCCATTTATGTTGATTCTTCTTTTCTCCTGTTTTTGGGTTAGCTAGGGAGTGAGGGAAGATGGTGTGTTTTTGTTTTCTTTTCTTGTAGGTTAGTTAGTTTTCTTTGGTAAAGTTAGAGGGAATTTTTGCTTATTAGTTTGGCCTGGCCGACTTCTGAAGATTTAAACCACTATAAATACATACATTATATATATATATATATATATATATATATATATATATATATATATATATATATATATATATGGTGCTCCGTTTGGCGAATAAACTAAACAAACGCAATGTTGGTCTCGCCAACCCTTTTCTTTTTTTTATTTTATTGTATGTTGCGGCCCGACCTAGACCAGGTCGTAACAGAATTGGGGGCTCATCCTGTCAATTGGGGGAATTGGGGGCTCATCCTGTGTTCATCCGGCATAACAGAATTGGGGGCTTATCCTGTGCTTTCCCTCGTTTTGTCCTGTTTCTCGTTTCGTCCCGTTTCTCTTTTTGCACATTTGTCTGGTGGTTTTGTCTTTGTGGTGGGGTGTGTGTGTGTACAGGTTAAAAGATATGGCTACTAAATTTAACCTGGATCAGTTTAGCATTTGTCCCACGTTAGAGCAGTTTGAGCGATGCCGTAAGGATGATCTGTAGCTCCTTGCATACTTTTACAGCATATTGGTTGCATGGAGCGCCACTAAGCGAGACCTCAAAAAGCTGCTGTATGAGGAGCTTGTAAAACAGCGAGTCATGCTTGAGCCTACCAAGGCGGGTGTTGCATCAGTGGTTCTGAGGATCTGGCTGCAGCGGAGGCTGGGGCCAAGCCCGAGGAACTGAGTCGCATAGATCCCACGGTAGTAGACTCTCCATTAGAGGAACCCATGCTCGCGCTGCAACTAAAGAAACTTGACCTTGAGTTAAGTCGTCAGCAGTACCAAACTCAGCTACTGCAGTTCCAAACACTGGAGCTGGAAACCAAGAATGAGATAAAGCTGAAGGAGCTGGAGTTAGAGTTGGCACTGCGAAATAGGCCAGCTCCCAGTTCACCTGCGTCTCCTGCACCTGCGCTTCCTCTACCTGTTCATCAGTCATCGCCTGTGCTAGAGCTTGCGCATCGTGGCAGCTCGTCTGTAAGTCCTGCTGGTTTTGATGTTAGTAAACACATTGCATTAGTTCCTATGTTTAGGGAAAGTGAGGTGGACACCTATTTCCCTGTGTTTGAGCGCATTGCCGCCATGTTGCAGTGGCCTAGAAATATTTGGTCTTTATTGCTACAGTGCAAGTTTGTGGGAAAAGCTCAAGAAGTATGTTCTGCTCTAACGTTGGAACAAAGCTTGGAGTATGAAACGGTTAAATCGGCTGTGTTATGGACATATGAACTTGTCCCCGAAGCTTATCGGCAGAAATTTCGAAAGCATGCCAAAACCGCCAGCCAAACATATGTTGAGTTTGCGCATGAAAAGTCTGTGTTATTTGATAAGTGGTGCGCCACAAGTAAGGTTGTTACTTTTGATCAGTTAAAAGAATTGATCCTGCTTGAAGAATTTAAGACTTGTATTTCTGACAAAACTGTGGTTTATTTGAATGAGCAAAAAGTCTCTTCGCTCGCTGATGCTGCCGTTTTGGCTGAGGAGTTTGTGCTCATGCACAAAACTGTATTTTCCCCTCCGCGTCGTGATATTTCTGATCGCAGCTACAGCTCGAACGCTCCTGTGAGCGCACCTAAAAGTGCTAGTGAGTCCCGTGAATGTTTTAACTGTCGCGAATCTGGTCACCTCATTGCTGCTTGTTCCGTTTTAATGCACAAAAATCGACGGAAAGCACAAAACAGTCCTAAGAGTGTGGGGTTAGTGCATGTAAAATGACAACACTGACAGTTTGCATTCACTCTCATAGGGTTAGGGCTGTAAGTGTTTGTGTGCATGGGGGTGGGTGGGAGTGGGTTACAGAGAATTCGCTTTTTTAAATCTTCTGGCTCACACATTATTCTTTTGTTCTTGTCTGTGGAAGTAAAATGGACTGGAATAAATGGCAACCATTAAGCAGCACTCTTTTCTGGCTCATCATTATGAAGAGAAAAGACCTGAAAATATGGATATTACCCAAAAGTGGCAGAACTGTGGCTCTGGAGCTCTCAGAGAACAGACTACAAACTTCTGTTCATCACAGTGAAATGTTGTTGTATCACCTCACACTGTCATAGATTATTATTCAGAAACCTACATCTATAACACTAGAATCGTATTACAATCATTTTATAGATGTTTTTGAAACAAAACACTGACGCCAAACTTTTGAACAATATTGTATATTTTTGTGAATTGCTACGAAACTACAAACAATAGTTTTGAATGTGCACAAATCTTCTGAATAAAACCATAATAAGACCCCATTTTCATCCACATCTACTGTGGAATATTTTAATCAGTCAGCGTATAACTCACTCTTTATTTAAAGAGAGCTGGCTGTACCATGCCACCATTAAAAACAATGTCATGGAGAGCACAAATATCTATGTGGATAGCATCATGGAAAACATGATGATGAGCACTTCCTACATCGACAATCTGAGGGAGCACACGCTGTCTGCTTTAAGATGCTCCAAGGTCATGGGCATGTGTCAGGATGGGTGGCCAGAGTTCAGCTCATGTGAGGGCACCTTAAAGCTGTACTGGGCAGAGCGAGCCTTCCTCACAGTTCAAGATGGGCTTTTGTTAAAAGGGACAAGGATGGTCATCCCAGCAACCCTAAGAAATGACATCCTCAGCAAGCTGCACGAGGGGCATCAAGGTGTGGTAAAATTTAGAGCTTGTGCATGGCAGAATGTGTGGTGGCCGGGTTTGAGCCAGCAACTGAACGAACTTGTTTTGAACTGTAGAACATGCATTAAAGAACGTACTAACCACACAGAGCCACTGATTCAAACAGACCTCCCAGAGAGACCCTGGCAAAAACTAGGGGCGGATCTGTTCACACTAAAAGGGAAAACCTATCTGTTGGTAGTGGACTATTACTCAAGGTATGTTGAGATAGCAAACCTCAGCATTACAAAAGCTACCGACATTTTGGCCCATCTAAAATCTGTTTGTACACCATGGGATTCCTGAGATCCTAATGAGTGATAATGGGCCACAGTTCTCAGGGAGTCACATGCCAGCCTTCGCTGCATCATACGGATTCAAACACGTGACCAACAGTCCACGATACTCCCAAAGCAATGGAGAGGCAGAGCGGGCAGTGCAAAATGTCAAAAACCTTCTCAAAAAGGCTGCAGATCCATATCTGGCCTTGTTGGCATATTGTGTCACCCCACTTCACAACGGCTTCAGTCCAGTTCAACTGCTAATGGGATGCTAGGACCGTTCTACTGTGCTGACTCTCCCATCTCTACTGAACCCATCACTCCCCAACAGCGCAGCAGGCGTTACAAAGGAAAAAGAGAGAAGGAGTGCGGACTTAAAATGCTTCAGTGAGTGCCACCGAGCACATGAGCTCAGAAACATCTCACCGGGAGAACAAGGGTGGGTGACTGATGCTAAAGTAACAGGGACTGTGGTGGGGGAACACTCAACACCCCGGTCATACCTGGTGGATGTGGCGCATGGGACTGTTCGGAGGAACCGTCATCACCTTATGCCCACGGACAAACCCGTGAGCGCACAGGACACTCAGATGCCTACACCGACACACACAGCTGTGTCTTCCCCTGAACAACCAACACCTGGACCTGGTCCAGCTTCCTCTACAGTCAGAACCAGATCTGGCCGTGAAGTGGTGAAACCATGTCGATTAGACTTGTATAAAAGAGATTAAATAAAATAAAATAAAAAAGCTGAAAGATTTAGTTTGGAAAAAATGGACATTTTAAAAAATATATACTGATGTTTATGTGGAAATGCCATAAGTTGTTGCCATGTTACTGTAGTGTGAAAAATTTACAGTTTACCCTTTTTGCTTAAATGTTCTGAAATGAATGGCTTAAGGGCTGAGTTTAGAGCTATGTTCATTATCATTGTTTTGAAAAACTTAAAAGGGGGAGATGTGGTGTAAATGTTTGCACATGCTATGTAGACCTATTGGAATAGAGTTGGCTTGATGTTGGACGTTCGATATTCGCAGATATGCGGAAATTAAGGGACCGTCTCTAAAGTTACATATGACATTGTTAAACACGTTTCTAACTTCAATAGCATTTGAAGGGAATGACTTACAGTCACACATCCAACTGTAAAGTGTTCATGTAGGTGTCAGTTATAATGCACGCATTTTTGATATTAACAAACGTATTAACAAAAACTATTAAATCATATATAAAAATTGCCATGTATTTTATTACTGCATGAGCTCATATACAAAATAAACCATAATTTAAAGCTCAATAGCATTTGAAGGGAATGATGTACAGTCATGAAGCCAGCTGTAAAGTGTTCCTCTAGGTGTCAGGTATGATGTACACCTTTTAGATTTTGGATATTTAACCCTACAATGCATGAACCAAAAAAACCTTCACAAATGCATAAAGGGGCCGAATGCACTGTGCGTAACATCACTAAAGGTGAGTTCATCTGAAACTTACCATCTGAGCTGCTTGGTTAACAGGTTAGTGGAGATTCTGGAGTCATGAATCTCTGTATTTTTTCTTCCAGTGTCCTGATTCTTTACACCTCTTATAATGAAATCAGAGTCCAGATGCCGCTCTTTAGGAAAATCTCCACAGACTCCTGCTGCTACTGGCTCAAAGGTAAAGTTTACTCATGTGTCTGATTTCTCTTTTAATTTTTAAACTCTGAGAACTTATTTATAATTAAGTAACCATTACAACACTATATACAACAAGCAGAAGACGTCAGGTCAGGACTCACACTTTATGTGTTCTTCAGATTATTAATAAAGGAACTGAATTCATTGCATGTTTCTGTTGTAAATTCTGAAACAATTAGCAGATTAGCAAACCAAAAGACAAGCCTGCTAACTGTTAGATAGATAAATAAAGTTCATTAGATGAATGGATAGACTAAAGGACATTAGATGGACACTTGCTCCACTTATTAGATTGTGTTGTGGACTCTACAGGTTTTATTCAGAAGACTTTATTTTTTGGGGGGGGGGTGGAACAGATTTATGCACATGTTCAAAACTATTGTTTATAGTTTTGTAGCAATTCACAAAAATATACATTATCATTCAAAAGTTTGGCGTCAATGTTTTGTTTCAGAAACATCTATAAAATGATATAAAATGATTCTAGTGTTATAGATGTAGGTTTCTGAATAATAATCCACGACAGTGTGAGGTGATACAACAACATTTCACTGTGATGAGCAGAAGTTTGTAGTACATCTGGGTACTTAGGGGAGAGCTGGCCAAAGACTGGGGGAATCTGTTGACAGATCTCCCACACGATTACTGTGTGTAGTTTTCTCTACCAGGTATGTATGTTCTGACTTTCTTATGTTTTGAATTTGATTGTAACGTAATGTTGAATGTAATTCTTTCTTCTTATTATTAATAGGATTGGATTTGGATGTATTCATACCTGGTTAAATAAATTCTTAGACTTGATTATATTCTGACTTATTCTGAAATTATTGTCTCTAGTAGATTACATTAAGTCCTTGTTACCGCAAATCTGCGACCAGGTTAGTACAGGCTAAAATCCAGGTTTAGGTGGAGCATTGGGCCGCGCCAACTGAGATTTTAGAGTCCAGACTAACAACTGGACGTTAAGTGTACTTCGTGTGTACAGGCTCGATATGAAATTTCCATTTAGGACAACATCAAGTTGATGGACCAAGTCTAAATAGGGTGAAGTCTAAACCTCTGATTATTGTAATATTTCTCTAGTTAACGTGTACATATGAACCTATGGCATAATGATATACAGCTAATTTTACTTGGATATTATTGGTCTATCTCTGTAGATTTTAGTGGTCATGACCTCTGACTAGAAATAACGTTACTAGAACTAAATGTTACTATCTAAGGGGACTAAATAGAGTACTATTTAGGAAAGGGCAAACATGGGGCGGTCGTCTAAATAGTATTAGTCAATAACCTCTGGCTAATGACCAAGACTGTCCAGTTTGTGACCATGAGATCCACGTACACAGCCGGTGCGAGACTCTGAGTGACATGGAATCCGAATGAACGAGCACAATTTAAAATATAGAATAAACTAGAATTAATCAAATGTAGAAGATCAAAAGTATCAAAAATACAAATAACTAGGAAACAAATACAACATTGAGGTTTTTACAAATGGAGTCAGATTAAATTTAAGAGAGAGTCAAAGAGAATTGTAATAAAAAGTTTAATAATCTAAATGTATTCACATCGCTTCGAAAAGACAGAAACACATGGGAATCCTTCTACCACATCATTGGATATCGTCGTTGGACCAGTGAGTGGACCCTTACATCTTGACACTCCAAAATGACTGAATGATTGATGAAGAATATATATTATATGCTGTCAGACCCTGGGTTGTATGATGATGTTGAGAGTTTGCAAAGAGCTATTGTGGAAAAAATACGTAAGAGAGTTAATGATGCTACAATTTTTTTAAAAATCGGGTTAGCAGAGGACGTGTGCAGTCTGTACAAAATATTATCTACAAAATTAAAAGTAACAAGATTTTTGTAATGACAACATAAAATTTACTGTTATACTATCTATACACACTGATAATGTGTATACATATTGTATCCAAATATGCCTGGGTATGTGTGTTATGAAACAAGCCACAACTGAGGTAACTAAAGCTTTTGATTCTATTTTAAAGGCCGGTAGAGTCCACCCAAAAATACAAATTGAACAATGGAAGGAATTTTTTAAAAACATTATCAAACTTTAAAGAAAAGAAACATAACATTGTTCACTTTGCTACAATTACAGGACAAAAAGCATCTGTGTGTGAAAGGTCAGACTGGGAAAAAAATTATGCCGGAAGCTGTCGGAAAGAAAAAAAAAGTGTTCTCTGTTGATGAATGGGATGTGGGGTTGGCACAGGGAGTGGAGCATCATATCAGGCTAAGTGACCTCAGACCTTTCAGGGAGCGATCTGCTGATATTGATGATGTAAGAAGGCATCTAAAAGATCTCTTGACTGCTGGCATCATTAAAGAATCATGCAGCCCTTCGTTTATTTATTTAACTTTATTTATGGACTTTAATGCTGTGAATTCTTTATATTTCTGGATTTCTTGAGTTAATACTGATGTCTGGAGAAAATTTCATGTGAATAACCTCATTGGAAATATATTTACTGAGAAAAAGTATATAAAATGTGTGTGTGTGTGTATATATATATATATATATATATATATATATATATATATATATATATATATATATATATATATATATATATATATATATATGGTTGGGTGTCAAACATATGTACAGCTAAAAGCTCTCAATTACCAACAAATATCACTGCAATTGCAATTTCGCCGATTAACTAGTTTTCTGCAAAAAAGCACAAAAACTCTGCAAATTGCATCACTGATTTTGAAAAAAGCCGCAGCTAAAGCAAGCATTTCTGGCCACAACAATTCACAAAAAAACAACCGCATGAAATCCTGTATGGACTGATTATACCTCATCACAGAATAGGGCATTCAGGTGTAAATCATTCAGTATTTATAACAGGAAAAGATGAAATAGGACAATGTGTGTATTACAGCTGAGCAGAGACATGTGCTTCTTCACTGTACACCATATGGAAATTAAAGATGTTTAATGAATAAAAGCTACTCACTATGAGTGTAATCAACATTACAATGCAAAGTCTTCTAAAAAGAATATGGTCCAGGACAAGGGAATGTATATACTACATTATTAAATCATCTAAGATTAACAGGATTGTATAACAGGATTTAAGTTTGAAAAATACCATTTTTAACCTCCTTTTAGTCTCCACGCTCCTGTCCAGTAGGTGGCGGTAATTCACCAAAACTGGTTTACCAACCACCAATAAACCTGTGAAGAAGAAGAACAAGGAGGAGAAGAACAAGTAGAAGAACAAGGAGGAGAAGAACAAGTAGAAGAACAAGGAGGAGTAGAATAAGAAGTAGAACAAGAACAACACACGCTTGGAGTCAGATCTTCACTAAAGGTGAGTTCATCTGAAACTTATCACCTGAGCTGCTCGGTTAACAGGTTAGTGGAGATTCTGGAGTCATGAATCTCTGTATTTTTCTTCCAGTGTCCTGATTCTTTACACCTCTTCTAATGAAATCAGAGTCCAGACGCCGCTCTTTAGGAAAATCTCCACAGACTCCTGCTGCTACTGGCTCAAAGGTAAAGTTTAGTCATGTGTCTGATTTCTCTTTTAGTTTTTAAACTCTGAGAACTTATTTATGATTTAAAACATTGTTAGGAATGTGAGATGACAGATATTCCACTCCGTGGCTGCACTGTTAAAACACGTGTTTAAAATAACTTCATGATGTGTTCATTGTGAACACACCTGCGTGTCTAGTTAAGGACGACACATTTTATGTTGCTTTCAGCACAACCAGTGTATTAGTACATCACTCAAAGATGTTTAAAAAATCATGGATGTGTTCTTTATACTTTTCCACCTACAATTATCCTAAAATGCAATTTGGTCGTACGCTAAAATTCTACTAAAATGCTCACAAAATAAATGAACAATTGCATGAAATTCAGGTGACTTAGCTAAAATCATTTAAACATTTGACAGATGTAAGAATGGGAGTTGATGAATCATCTTACAAATCTCTCTCCATCTGGGAAGACAGGAGTCCCACTCGCTTCCATGTTAAAAGCTGTAAAAGTACAAAAAGAGTGTTGTTTAGATGTTCGCTACAAAATATGGACAAATTCCCATTGGGTTTAACTGAGAAACTGCGTTACAGAATCCCAAATTGTGTAATTTTGGAAACGTAACCTCCACTCTCCTGATGAACAAAATGGTGCTGTAGACTCACCTAGAGAATCTATCTGACATGTGAATATTTATTTTCCTGCCTTTAGCAGGAATATACAGAATACATGAAGAAACACGGCCCTAACCAATCTTCATAATGATCATTACTACAGCTTCCCTTGTCCAAAACACTTGCTAACTGTAAGTAACGTTAACCCACTCTCTGTATTACATCATGGTGAACAGCTGTAATGCTATCGTTAACTCTCAAAAAGGGAATGGGAATGTCTAACAGCACTGCAAGATGTATGCCTAAAGTTATGTTCTTACCTCAAGTGAGGGTCTAGATTAGCATCACTCATTCCTACTGTGATTTGATGACAGCATCCAGGTAGCTAACCCTAACTCGGAGCCTCAGACAAGATGCAGTGCCAGAGAATTATATAATAACCTCAGTCCATATTTCACAGCCGACATAAACACATGACACTAGTAGTGTAACACCAACACTGAAGAAGCAGTACATGATGTTCACTGTAGCAATAGGTAAAGTTAATGATCACTCGCTGAGTTACTGTTTTCCAATGAATACATTTTCCAGAGCTCCTTGCCTAAATATCACAAAATCGGCCAGGCGTTTTCAGCAGCTTTAACGCTAAATAGTGATGAACGCTAACTTACGGGTGGTTATTTGTTTTCCTCGCCTCAGGATACCATCTCCACCGTCACGATCAAAAGCTCAAAGCAACAAACATTCGCTTTGAGGCGAGTTTAGATTTGGATGATGTCAGCAGCGCGTTGTGTTGGTCACTCGGTTGGAAATCTTTTTTCTTTCTTTCTTTTTTTTTAAACACATTTAAGAAAAGCAGGGAATTTATACATATACAAACGAGTGAGAAACTGATAGGGAACAGGTTCAAACTAGATCAGCGTGTTGGGACGGGGAGTGAGGAATGTGTGCTCAGTGGTTTTCTACTCTAAAGTTGCATCAGTTTATCCCTTCAGTAACCCTTACCACACTACAATAAAAAACCTATGGGAATATTAGCTAATATCAGCTAATTTTCCTGTAGAAATGCGTGCAGGAATTTTAACAGTAAAAATTATATGCAGGTATTATACCCTCTAGGAGTTATGTCCTGAAGGTCTATTTAAAACACTCACACACCCACACACTCTTCCTGCAGGACCATTTTAAATAACTTCACAACAAAAACATTGTATTTTCACAAATGAAGTATTTTATTTATTGAAATTGTCATGTAATAACTCATGTAAACTGTAAAATGAGGAGGTGTGCAGCAGTTCTGCAGGATGTTTTCCCGTTGTGCAGCAAGTGTGTTGGAAATTCCTGCATGTTTCTATTGAACTGAAGGCTCCACTTTAAAACCTATAGGAAATTCCTGCACAGTCTGCCAGTGTGTCCTGCTGGATTTTAGCATTCCTGCAGGATACCAGCAAACATTATGCAGAAAAATTCAAATCCAGCCGGATTCGTGTAGGGTTTTTTTTTGTTTTTTTTTTGCAAGGGATACAACAAGCAGAACACTTCAGGTCAGGACTCACACTTTGTGGCCTTCAAATTATTAATAAAGGAACTGATTTGTGATCATTTATTAATAATGGAACTGATTTGTGATCAATTATACATAAAGGAACTGATCTTTGTGAGGTAAATTCTGAAACATTGAGCAGGTTAACAAACCAAAAGTCAAGTCTGCTAACTGTTACCTAACTAACTAAACTTCATTAGAAGGAAATGTGTAACACTTATTCCAGTCTGTTATACTTCCACAGACAAAAACAAAAGACCTTCAGCTTAGAAAAATGTTGATGCCAAGAGCAAGGTCATCGTTGTATGGCTAGCCTCTGAATTTTATAAACGTATACAGTCAGGTCCAAAAGTATTTGGACAGGGATACAATTTTTGTACTTTTACCTCTGTGCGCTACTACAATGGATTTGAAATTAAGCAGTCAAGATGTGATTGAAGTGTGGACTTTCAGGTTTAATTCGAGGGGTTTAACAAAAATATTGCATTAACCGTTCAGGAATTACAGCCATTTTTTACACAGTTCTTCCATTTTCACAAGCTCAAAAGTAACTAGACAATTGACTGATGAGCAGTTTCATGGCCAGGTGTGGCCTGCTTCTAAGTGTTGAATTTGCTTTTGGTAGCTGTTCATGGGAACTCTCAATATCTGGTCAAAAGAGGTGTTGATGCAAGTGAAGGAGGCCATCATGATATTGGACAGAGAGCAGAAACCTTAGGAGTGGCCAAATCAACAATTTGGTACATTCTTAAAAAGAAGAAATGCACTGGCAAGCTCAGCAACACTGAAAGGCCTGGAATGTCACAGAAGATAACTAAAGTGGATGGTTACAAAATCCATTCCTTGTTGAAGAAAAACATCTTCACAACATCTAGCCAAGTCAAGAACACTCTGGAGGAGGTAGGCATATTATTTTCAAAGTCTACAATCAAGAGACGTCTTCGGGAATGTAAATACACACGGTTTACCTCAAGATGCAAACCACTGGTAACACTCAAGAACAGAAAGGCCAGATTAGACTTGTCAGGCCTAATGTTATGGCATGGGCATGTACGGCTGCTGTCACTGGTGTATATTGATGTTACTGCTGATAGAAGTAGCAGGATGAATTCTAAGTGTATAGAGCTATACTTTCTGCTCAGATTGACACATGGACATTGGAGAAACTGGTGTTTGTCTGCCATTGCCAGACACTGATAAATTACAGAAATCATGCAACAACCAACCTGCATGATGATCTGTTGGAGACGCTGCTCAATCTTGCTGCAGGGCCTAGGCCTCCAGTCCTCTGTGTCGCCTGATGCCAGTGGCCAGGGGATGGGAAGTCATAAGCAGTGTGCAAGGAAGCAAAAGCACGGCAAAAGGGTGGGGGTCCATGCTAGACAAAAAGCAAACTCTAGGCAGCCAGCTCTCCTGTCCATCCTGCTCTCTATGTCTGTTCCCTGGACAATAAGCTGGACTATATCCAACTCCAGCAGACTACAGAGTGCGAGTTTAGAGACTGCTGCGTATTTGTTTTCATGGACACATGGCTCAGCATCAGGGTTCCGGACGCAGCCATTCAGCTAGACGGTTTGCCTCATTCCGTGCCAACAGAAATGTAGCTCATCGCGGTAAGGCTCGCGGTGGTGGCTTGTGTGTTTACATCAACATGGAATGCTGCAAGAACTCTGCATTTGTTTATAGTTACTGCTCATCACTGGTGGAGTTTGTGACTGTTAGATGCAGACCTTTTTATTTACCATGAAAATTCACAACTGTCTTTATAATCGGTGTGTATGTACACCCGACCCGCCCCAGCACTAATGTTAATGAGGCACTCTGTGAACTGTATGTGGCTATTGGAGAACTGCAGAATGCACACCCCAATGGACTGTATCATCGCCAGAGATTTTAGCCATGTGAATCTCAAGTCAGTGCTCCCTAAATTCCACAAACATGTGGACTTTGCAACAAGAGGGGTAAACACACTGGATCTTGTTTACACAAACAACCCCAGTGTGTACTGGGCGGAGCCTTGCCCCCACCTCGGCTACTCAGACCACATCTCTAATCCCAGCATACAGACCACTCATCAGACGCTCCAAACTGGCTTTGAAGCAGGTGAAAACCTGGCCAACGGGAGCCATCTCTGATCTTCAGGACTGTTTTGAGCACACTGACTGGGACATGTTCAGGGAGACCGCAACTGATGGCGGCACCACCAATTTGGAGGAATACACAGCATCAGTGACCAGCTACATCAGCAAGTGCATTGATGACATCACTGTCTCCAAAACAATCACTGCACACTCTATCCAGAAGCCTTGCATGACTGGAGAGGTGTGTGCACTGCTGAGGACCCAAGATGCTTTCAGGGCAGGTGACAAGACGGCCCTAAGAACAGCGAGGGCCAAACTGTCCCAGGCCATCAGAGATGCAAAGCATGCACACGCTCAGGAAATCCATGACCACTTCATGGACAGCAGTGAACTGCAGCGCATGTGGCAGGGTATTCAGGACAGCAGCAACTAAAGGACATCACCCGCCTGTAACGATGATGTCTCCCTTCCAGATATGCTGAACAACTTCTATGCTCGTTTTGAGGTGCAGAATGATGTGCTCCACCCCTCCTACCAACGACCAGGTGCTGTCTAACCAGGGCTGATGTAAGGAAAACTCTACACAATCAACCCACGGAAAGCTGCTGGATCAGACAACATTCCTGGCAGAGTGCTCAGAGGATGTGCAGACCAGTTTGTGTATGTTCTCACTGACATATTCAACATCTCCTTGAGCAGCACCATCATTCCAACGTGCTTCAAGTCCACCACCATTGGCCCTGTGCCACAGAAGTCTTAAGTGTCATGCCTCAATGACTACCCTCCCATTGTACTCACATCCATCATCATGAAGTGCTTCGAGAGGCTCATGATGAGACAATGAATAGACATGTCGCTTAATACATACTTTGCATATGGTAATATTCTATTAATCTAGTCATTAGATTTTTACTTCTTTCTTGTTACCCATTTCCAAACGGGCATTTATCGAAGTGTGAGGGGAAATTACTCATTTTAACTTTGTAATAGGTTTGTTCTTGTTCATGTTCATCTGAGGATACCACCTAAGAAGGCCATTTCATGTCACTGAGATCAGTACAGAATGTTTATCTGCTTACAGAGACACAAACATGTTCTTCTGTTCAAGGTTTGTCTGTCCAAGATCCTAAAACAAAGCCTGTTTAAACTGCTTCTTATCGGTACACAGAATTATATCATGCTCTGCATTTCATATATATAGTAGTGGTTTAGTACAAGGGCTTCAGAGCGCTCTCATTATTCTATCCTGTATTAACCATCTTTCTGTAATAAACCTTTCAACCTTCAGAGGTTGAGTCTGCGAGTGTTGTCTAATTTCCACGACAGAAGTCATTCCTCTCATGACTGAATCTAACTTTGTCATATAGAACACTATGTAGGTTCTAGAATGCCATTATTTTACATCCTTAATAGGGCCCATGTTCAGTTAACAGGAAAGGCGCTTGTAATACAGCCTGACCGTGTATTTGTACAGGGCTTCGATAATGCATTATTCCTGCATGAAGGCGAGTGGAAGATGGCACCCACGGTGTGGTGGCATTAAACTGCAGTGGAAAAGCAAGGAAAGTAAAACAAGTTGAGTCATACCGTGCAGTGGCAAAGTGGCTTTACTGTGCTCATGGTCCTATTTTAGTTGTGCTGTTTTGTCTTGTGTTGTTTGCACATGCACTTGATTTAAAAATGTGTAGGTCATATTTATTTCTACAGTTACGATCAAAATTATTCGACCCTATTGCAAATCAGGTTTATTGTAGTGATTTACAGACTTTCAGCTGTTTGCAATGAACACTTCAAACAAAAGCAATTGAAATAGTTCAACACAATGAATGCTTCAAGTGGTTTCCCTAAATTCAACTGAAAATGCAACTTTTAATGACTTCTCCAGTTTCAAAATTATTCAACTCCCTGAATAGAATCCCTCACAACAGCACAAATATGCAAAACAGGTATTGTCTCAAGCAGACCTGATGCAACTAATCAAGGGCTTCATTAGTTGCACCAGGTGTGCTTGAGCTGGAACGCTTGAAATACCTGAACTGGCTAGGGGCAGAAAATTCATGAAATAACTGCATGGGGCAGAAAAGGATCAACGGCTGCAACCAGATTTCTGAGAAGGACTTGGTGGCAACAGGCATGCCTTGGTGGCAACAGGCACTGAGGTTTCAGTGAGCACATTAAGGAACGTACTAAACGCAGAAGTGTTCCATGCCAGAACTCCAAGACTTTGACCACTACTGACCCAAAAGCACAAGAAAAGTTGCTCAAAATCATATAAATAAGCTACAGAAGTTTTGGGATTCTGTTCTGTGGAGCGATGAAACAAACCTGGAACTTTTCGGCACGATTGATCAGTGGTATGTCTGGAGGAAGAAGAATGAAGGAAGAACAATCTTTCAACACTCAAGCATGGTGGTGGGTCGGTGATGATCTGGGGCTGCTTTGCATCCTCTGGCACTGGAAACCTGCAGCATGTGGAAGGCAAGATAGTTCAATGAATCCATCAGGAAATCCTAGGAGAAAACATCATGCCGTCTGTGAGGAAGCTGAAGCTGGGGCGTCATTGGACCTTCCAACAGGACAATGATCCCAAGCATACCTCAAATTCCACCAAGGTTTGTTTACAGAGGTAGTCCTGGAAGAATCTACAGGGCCATCACAGTCACCTGACTTGAACCCCATAGAAAATCTTTGGTGGGATTTGAAGAAGGCGGTTGCAGCACGCAAACCCAAGAATATTACTGAACTGGAGGCCATTGCTCATGAGGAACGGGAAAGATTCCTCAGGAACGCTGCCAGAAGCTATGCGTCTCATTCGTAGCAGGTCAACAGCAAAAGGGTGCTCTACTAAGTACTAAAGATGCTTGACATGAAGGGGTTGAATAATTTTGAGACTGGAGAAATCATTATAAGTTGCATTTTCAGTTGAATTTGGGGAAACCACTTGAAGCATTCGTTGTCTTGAACTATTGCTATTGCTTTTGTTTGATTTATTCATTGCAAACATCTGAAAGTCTGTCAATTTTGACAATAAACCTTTTTTTCAATGGGGGTTGAGTAATTCTGACTGCAACTGTATGTCTTCTCATATGGTTTAGTGTGTTGTTTCATGTAGCACCATGGTCTTGGAGGAAAGTTTTATTTCACTGTGTACTGCACCAGCTGTATATGGTTGAAATGACAGTCAGTGACTTGAATTGAGATTCGGTCAAATGCTGCAAAACAGATATGACAGCACTTCACAGTACAGATGGATAATGACCCGTACCGTGAAAGCAACCCAGTTGAGCATGCTGTTAACCTAATGAAGGCAGAAAGACCCACAAACAAGCAGCAACTGAAGGAGGCTGCAGTAAAGGCCTGGCAAAGCATCTCAAGGGAGGAAACTCAGCATTTGATGTCTATGGGTTCCACACATCAGGCAAGTATTTGCATCCAAGTATTTAAAAAAAATAATCCTAATATATATTGTTGTTAGTTTGTCCAACTTTGAGCTTGTGAAAATGGAGGGACTGTGTTAAAAAAAAAAATGGCTGTAGTTCCTAAATGGGTAATGTAATATTTTTGTTAAAGCACCTGAATTAAAGTGGAAAGACTACACTTCAATCACATCTTGAAGGCTTAATTTCAAATCCATTGAGGTGGTGTGCAGAGGCAAACTTACTAAAATTGTCACTGTCCAAATACTTATTGGCCTGACTGTACATTATATTAACTATTTCTGAGTGATTAGTGCTGAGAAATGATGTGTAAGTTAGATCAACTGTCTTGTTCATCTTTGTCCATAAAAATTATCAGTCACAGTGCTTTTTGTATTAGTAAAATATTCAACAACAATTCCATAACCAAAATCTAAAATTATTTAGGAGTCTTGAATAAATTTTATTATGTTTTCCAGATGTACCACTGCTCAGATTGCGGGAAGAGTTTTACTAAATGACATGGTCTCGAATACCACGAGCGCATTCATACAGGAGAGAAGCCATATCACTCTGGACAGTGGGGGAAGAGTTTTGCTTGTCTGAGTACTCTCCAAAGACACGAGCAAATTCACACGGGAGAGAAGCCGTATCACTGCTCACAGTGTGGGAAAAGTTTTCGTGACCAGAGTGCCCTCTACAGCCACCCACAGTGTCATACAGGACAGAAGCCGTACCTCTGTGGACAATGTGGATGGAGCTATACTCGTTCAAGTTCATTAAGGACACACAAGTGCTCTAAGATAAAGCCATCATCTGTTAACATGTGAATTTGTCAAAGTAAGACATCTTTTAATTTATTTTTTTAAAGGAATTTCTGGCATAAAATTATAATATAGTATGTGGATGTAGTATTATATTGCGTGGGACTGTATTGCTTACTGTCCACTTTCATGATATAATGATTTTCTTAATAGAATTCATGATTTTGTCGTTTTCCTTGTTTCACCCGAATGTTACACTACCAAGCCTGCAACACAACAATACGTATTTAATCTCAGAGTGAGACGCATGACACTCCTTCTGACAAAAGAAAACATACAGTTGCAATCAAACTATTCAACCCCCATTGCAAATCAGGTTTAGTGTCAGATTTGACAGCCTTTCAGCTGTTTGCAATGAACAAATCAAACGCAAGTAATTTAAATAGTTCAACACAACAAATGCTTCAAGTGGTTTCCCCAAATTCAACTGAAAATACAACGTCTAATGACTTCTACAGTCACAAAATTATTTAAATTTTGACAATAAACCTGATTTGCAATGAGGGTTGAATAAGTTTGATTGTATCTGTAACTACAGCACCATCAAGGAGGAGACCCTTGTCCTGTTAATGGCTTTGCAAGATTTGTAAGTGTACCTTGGTGATAGTCTTGCTCCAGTTCATGTGTGCATGTTGTCATCAATGGGCGATAGTATTTAACAGTGAAGAAAGCCGGTGCCCACAGCTTCGTTTTGCACATGCTCACTTGTCATTTGTGGTTGTGCTCGTTACTCCGCTCCGTATTTCTGTTTTTTTTTTCATCTGTGCCTGTCCAGTCTCTGAGCTCGATCTGTCCTTTCTTTCTTTTTGCTGCCTGGATTTGTAAATAGTCACACTCTGGCTTTGTGAGTAGCGGAATACACGTAACAACGTTACATTATCAGGGTACAAAAAACTGGTAACTGTTGGTTACATCAAAAAACAAAATAATCACATTACAGGTACATTTTGTAAAAAAAATGGGAATACTATCAGGATTACAGTTGTTTTCATTTAAAACCCAAGAAATTAAATGTTTTGATTTAAAAAATTTGCATGTAATGTGTTTTTAATTGCGTGTCCTGTGAGGAGTGGCCTATCACATCATTTATTCTGTTGACGTAATGAAATGAGACGATGCGCATGAATATGCACAGGAAAAGCAAGGATCAGCTTTCCGTGTCAGAAAGACGTGTCAAAACTAAAAATATCCAAATTTTCCAACCAATCCTTATCTCTGTTGAGCACCAATGCTGATGGCACACCTGCTAATAAAAAAAGCAGGCTCCAGTAGTGCCAGCATGAGAGAGAAAACAATGGAGATACTGAGGATCATCACAGAAAGGCATCTTAAGACTTCTTGGATTCAGGAGTTTGCATGGCTCAGGTATGATCATCACGCGCAGATAATGTTTTGTCACTTTTGTTCCGAAATGGCGGGGGACACGGATTTCATTATCGGAAAGAACCATTTCAAGAAAGAGACTGGGGGGGACAAGGCTATAGTCAAAAGCATTAAAAAATGCCTCTAGTCACGTGAGGCTGTGGCTCAGGAGGTTGAGCAGGTTGTCCACTAATCCACTAATCATAGGGTTGGAGGTTTGATTCCTGGCCCACATGACTACACATACCGAAGTGTCCTTAGGCAAGACACTGAACCCCAATTTGCTCCCAATGGCAAGTTAGCATCTTGCATGGCAGCTCTGCTACAGTTGGTGTGTGTGAATGAGACAGTGTAAAGCGCTATAAGCGTGCCATTTTTCTATTAGATTTTTTTTACCAAAAAAGCTCATGACACTGTAGTCGCAGAGTGTGCTACAAAAAACAATGTTAACACAAGCATGTCTCGTACATGTGAACTTCATGACATTCAGTTCCCATTTTAAGTGAACTTGAATGAAAATGCTGAAGCTGTAAAAGGAGCCCAGACATACACAGATGATGGGATGACTGGTGTTCATTCATGTGGCACTTAAAAAAATAATCTAGTGCCTGTTTTTTTTTTTTTATTATATATATATATATATATATATATATATATATATATATATATATATATATATATATATATATATATATATATATATATATATTACTATATTTCCCTTATAGGAGCCAATGTCTCCTTAATAGATTTATTTATTTATTTATTTTTGTCTGGAGCCCTGCTTTTGACAAGACAATATAGACATCTGCATGATTATAGTTCTGGTTCTCTCTTGCCAGTTGTGACTCACATGAGCAACAAATTTACTTATTGTATTAAAAAAGAAATCCAAACATTGAACATGGTTTTTAAGCTCTAAATTGAAGTATTTTAGATCATATTGCTTTTCTCTTGACTTTATTTACATATGTGACCTTGAAGTAATGTGATTACATTACTTTTATATTGTGATGGTTAGATTACATTACTGATTAAATTATTTTATGAAGTAATTTGTAACTGTAACAGAATACATTTTTAAAGTAACCCTCCTGACCCTGGGCTCACTGCTGAATTTTGTAAATATCAAATACTGTATCTATTCACTGGTGGTAGGGGTGTGACTGCCATTTCTATTGAGTGTGGGTTTTGTCTCTGTTTTGGCAAGGGTGTTTAGGGAAACTAATGGTCTTTTGTTGGTTTTTCTTTTTACTTAAGTTAGTTTCCTTAAAACAGTATTTTTTCTTTGTTGCTTTGGCTTTGGTTCACCCTGAAGTTTTCCCGGTTTACTTGTATAAAGTATGTATATATTCTAAAAATGTCTGTCACTCACTCTGCCTTATATTACACCTTGCTTTTATTTATGCTGTGTGTTTTGTTAGTAATTTAGCAGCTCCATCTGCATACCTAAATTTCTGGGTGCTATAGCCATTAACGGTGGGTGATTTGGTGAGGAAACTGTATTACAGTATTGTAGGAGATGTTTCCAGTAACAATTCCATAACCACATGGGGACAAAATCTAAAAATTTTAAGCATCTTGAATAATTTTATTGTGTTTTCCAGATGTACCACTGCTCAGATTGTGGGAAGAGTTTTACTAAAACTCAACATCTTAAAAATCACAAGTGCATTCACACAGAAGACAAGCCGCATCACTGTGGACAGTGTGGGAAGAGTTTTACTTGTCAGAGTCATCTCCAACGACACGAGCGCATTCACACAGGAGAAAAGCCGTATCACTGCCCACAGTGTGAGAAGAGTTTTACTTGTCAGAGTCATCTCAAACAACACCAGCGCATTCACACAGGAGAAAAGCTGTATCACTGCTCACAGTGTGGGAAGAGTTTTACTTTCCAGAGTAATCTCCAAGTACATGAGCGCATTCACACAGGAGAGAAGCCGTATCACTGCTCACAGTGTGGGAAGAGTTTTACTTCCCAGAGTAATCTCCAAGTACACAAGCGCATTCACACAGGAGAGAAGCGGTACTACTGCTCCCAGTGTGGAAATAGTTTTACTCGTCAGAGTCATCTCCAACGACATGAGCTCATTCACACGGGAGAGAGGCCGTATCACTGCTCACAGTGTGGGAAGAGTTTTACACGAGAAACTCATCTCCAACAACACCACCGTATTCACACAGGAGAGAAGCCGTATCACTGTGGACAGTGTGGGAAGAGTTTTAATCAAGAGGGTAATCTTCGGATACACCAGCGCATTCACACGGGAGAGAAGCCTTATCACTGCTCACAGTGTGGGAAATGTTTTCGTGACCCAAGTGCCTTCCACAGCCACCAGCAGTGTCATACAGGACAGAAGCCGTACCTCTGTGGACACTGTGGGCGGAGCTATGCTCATTCAAGATCATTAAGGATACACAAGTGCTCTAACATAAAGCCATCAGCCCTTGACACGTGAATTTGTCAATTTAAGATACATGTTTTTAAATATATACAGTATCTCACAAAAGTGAGTACACCCCTCACATTTTTATAAAGTAGTGAGTGTACAGCTTGTGTAACAGTGTAAATTTGCTGGCCCCTCAAAATAACTCAACACACAGCCATTAATGTCTAAACTGCTGGCAACAAAAGTGAGTACACCCCTAAGTGAAAATGTCCAAATTGGGCTCAAAGTGTCAATATTTTCTGTGGCCACCATTATTTTCCAGCACTGCCTTAACTCTCTTGGGCATGGAGTTCACCAGAGCTTCACAGGTTGCCACTGGAGTCCTCTTCCACTCCTCCATGATGATATCACGGAGCTGGTGGATGTTGGAGACATTGTGCTCCTCCACCTTCCATTTGAGGATGCCCCACAGATGCTCAATAGGGTTTAGGTCTGGAGACATGCTTGGCCAGTCCATCACCTTCACCCTCAGCTTCTTTAGCAAGGCAGTGGTCGTCTTGGAGGTGTGTTTGGGGTCGTTATCATGCTGGAATACTGCATACTAATCGTGCTCTGCTTCAGTATGTCACAGTACATGTTGGTATGTTGGCATGAGTGGATTATTCACAACAATAAATGCTTTGTGCAAGACTTAATTGATTACAGAGTCAAGTTAAGGAATGGTGGCTTTATTTTGGTTCTTGACATTTATAAAGCATTTGACACGGTTGAGCACTGTGATGGAAATTATTAATTTTTACTTTGTAATAGTTTTGTTCTTGTTCTGTTCATGTTCATCTGAGGATAACGTCAAAGAAGGTCATGTCAAGTCATTTAGATTAGTACAGAATGTTCATCTCCTTACAGAGACACAAACATGTTTTTCTGTTGAGGGTTCGACCCTGAAACAAAGCCTGTTTGAATTGCCTCAGACTGCTCCTTATCGGTACATAGAAGTGTATTATGTCTTGCGCTTTATAGACATAGTAAATGTTCAGCACAAGTGCCCCAGAGCACTCTCATTATTCTATCCTGTATTCATCCTTCTGTAATAAACCTTTTCACCTGATAGGATGAGTCCGTGAGTGTTGTCTAATGTCCACAACAGCACCCTTTTATCTTTCACACTTTTGAGCTTTGGGGCTATGGGGAACATTTTTAGGGGAATTATTCATCCTTTTTATTAAAATATAAGTTGTTCAGTTACTTTGACAGAAGGCACTTCTCTGCGTTTTAATATAAACCGTGGAATTAAATAAAGGTGTCCTATCTCACCACTGCTTTTCCTATTGGTGGCAGAAATGCTTTCCATTGCAATAAAGAGGGCTGATATCAAGCAGTTAAGATTTTGTTAACTCTGTTGTAATGTCAATTAGCAAATTAGCTTTTTTTTTTAATTTTTAAAGAATGTTGATCAGATACCTAAAGCTCTTCAGATCATACATACTTTTTCTAAAGCTTCTGGATTATGCCTCAATTTGGGTAAATGTGAATTAATGGCTCTACATGACTGCCATCTTCTGCCGGCTTGTAGTATCCTTATTAAATCTACTGTTAAATATCTAGGGATAAATATTTAAGTAAGTCCAGATTGATAGATGGTTGCAAAGGGATATTTAAATTTTTAGTCGAATACTTCTTACTAAAGTAGAATCTGTGGTACAAATTTTTGCCCACTAACCTTCTACCAATTTATACATTTATCATAAATTTTAGTACTTACAGCCAACAGCTCCTTGAAGAAATAAAGTAAGACATGGAACCAGGGAGTGAGAAAAAGCAAGACAGGTCCAAGTTATTGTTCCACCACATGAGATCCACACAGTTGAGACGTCCCAAAAGTGATCTGAACAACTCAATATTGCGGCCCCCTTGTTATACATCTCTTCGGTCCTAGTTCCCGCCCTCTGAGTTGTTTTTTACCTTTCAAATCCCCTTACGTATGCATTTCAGACATTACCACATCCCCTTATGTTCACATTTTGGATATCACAAAATTCCCTTATGTCTACATTTTAGCTATCTCAAAATTCCCTTAGGTCTGCAATTTAACTCTCCCAAAATCCCCTTATAATTGGTCCAGCCTGGGCTGCCTTTTTTAAAAATACCATCTTCTGCTTTTGTCATTATTGAGCTGACTTCCATAGAGAGAGAGAGACCTTCCAGACTGCTTCTGGTTTTCTCTGCTATCATGGGTGAGTCCCTGTTTTAAACTTACTTCAACATTCTTAAGGATTAACTTCTCTACTTTATCTGTTCCTTCATCTGTAGTTCTGTGTGTGTGTGTGTGTGCTTTACTGGAGTCGCTGGCCTAAATATTTCTTTTTCTGTGTTTTCTGTAAAGCTGAACGACGGCTGCTGTTCCCTACTTTTGAGGAGTCTGATTTTGACCTGAACACGTGCTACCAGCTTTCACATTTGTATGCAGACTTGGCCCTCTTGATTGAGGCTTTGTGCACTCCTGCTGACACTTCTGCGTTTCCGCTACCTCTCTGCTGCAGGCTTATTCCAGCCAGAGTGTGTGTGGACGCTTCAACTCAGACCGACCCCCCTCTTTCTCCTGAAGGTTCATCTGGTTATAGGGCTGACGATGACATACCTTATTCTGATACTGGTTCTCCCTTCAATCCCGAAAGTCCAGATTATGCTTCGCCTGGTCGTATACCTCATTATCAACCGTTCTTACCCTACCTTCCCTCAACGCCTACCAATTAATCGCCCACGAGCCCAACTTTTCAATAAACTAATTATTTACCTCACACCTTGTTTCCTTGTGTTTTATTTTGCATTTAATTTTACATCCAACAAATCCTTATCTAGATGCATTAAGCGGCAAGTTTCCTTTCTTTTCCGGACAAGGTGATAAATAGGATTAATCAGATGAACATTAATTAGACCTATATTTAGAAAAGGAAAGTGCACTATGTTAAAACAGATATTTTGGTTAAAGAATATGTGGGGGGTGGGGTGGTTGGGGGGGTCTGCAGACCATTGACTTTGATTGTATTAATGGAACCTTAAAGATAAACTGGTTAAAATCTTTTCTTGCAGAAAGCAGAAACAGTTATTTGGTTTAGTGTTCTGAGGGAAATTTTAATAAATGAAGGTGGTATCTATTTTCTTTTGGACTGTGACTTTTCTGTACAAAAACCTCCATTCGAATTATCTAGTTTTCATTCTGTTATACTGGAAGTTACTGTACAAATATAATTTCATCACACATCATATGCCAATTTGGAATAATCACTACTATATTTTCTTTAGAAATAAGTCACTTTGTTTTTCTTTGTTTAAAGAAAGGTATCTGGTCTATTCATCTTTTGGCTGTAGATGAATTTTATGCAGTATGAGGAGTTCTGTAGACGGTATAACTTTCACTGTGAGTATACCTGTTCTCCTTATGGTTAGTAGGCTCATTCATTACATCATTTAACCGAATGTTCTTCATTTACCACCATTAAAAATAAATGGATGGGCTTTTGTAGTTGTAAAATTTTCAAACAAATTGATACGTAAATGTACGAGTCTAGTAAGAATGGAGTCTTGAACATCTTTTCAAAGGCTGTCATAAGGAGATTAAGAATCAAGTTATCCTTTCCTCTACCACCAAAAGCTAAGGAAGTACACTTTATGATTTTTAATGATATCTATCCTTCAGCAGAGCTTCTCAGGCATAGATTTAATATCGATCATAACAACTGTATTGTTGTCATTCCAAAATAGAGTCAATGAACAATCTTTTACTATTGTTTGTACAGATCTAGGCCTACTTTCTGGCATGACACGTATAATTTGATAATATTAAAAAAAAATCTATTAATTGCTTAACTCCATTCATTAGAAACAATATAACATTTGGTAGAATAATGGACTCAGTTTGTTTTAAATACATTCATTTATTTTAGGGAAGTTTTATATCCATAAGTGCCTTAAATCTAAACCATTGTTTACATTGTTTTGCAATTTGTTTCAAAAAGATTTTTTAAAAATAAATCTTCAGAGACTTCAGAAACCATGATGTCATTTCCAGTAAGGAACATGGTAAATCATCGATGCTCCCTGGTTTGTGGCGCATTGTGGGATTTTTTAGGGAGCGAATGTCCCAGTGCACTGGAAGAATTTTGCAATTGAGACAGACCTTAAAATGGCCGACTCCCTGATCAGTGTCCTGAACTACTGAACTAGGGAGCTGGGTGAGAAACACCCTGAGGTTTTTTTCTTTATTGAAAACAGAGGCAGTAACAAACATAGCATAGAATACAATAATACAAAACAGAGTGTGGCATTAATTGGTAACAAGGGATCTGAAAAATATGTTATAATATTTTAAACATGTTAATGACTGTTTATTTATTATTTATTTTTATCTCAGAGAAGATATAAAACAATCAAATTCCAATATAAACACCCGAAAGATTGGGGATGCATTAACATACTTTTGTTTATTTAATTAAAATTGCGCCGTTCGTATAAATAAATTTATACTTTTTAAATTAACATTGGTTTCATAATACACAATGATATCCTTTAATGTAAAATAGTATTTAATCTTTACAAAATTTAAGATCAATTCTGCCAGTTCTCACCAAAAATTATTTTACATTTAAAAAAAGAAAAAGAAAAAAGAAACACCCTAAGAGTGAAGAGGCTGAAGGGAAAGCGTCATGTCGTTGTCGATGATGTCATCGCAGGAAGCCAACACACACTTGTTTGCGGAAGTTGATGTGAAAGAGCGCTTCCTTCTCCGCACGCGCTTCGGATCTCTGATACTCTGCATAACATCACTAAAGGTGAGTTCATCCGAAACTTACCACCTGAGCTGCTCGGTTAACAGGTTAGTGGAGATTCTGGAGTCATGAATCTGTATTTTTCTTCCAGTGTCCTGATTCTTTACACCTCTTATAATGAAATCAGAGTCCAGACGCCGCTCTTTAGGAAAATCTCCACAGACTCCTGCTGCTACTGGCTCAAAGGTAAAGTTTAGTCATGTGTCTGATTTCTCTTTTAGTTTTTAAACTCTGAGAACTTATTTATAATTAAGTAACCTTTACAACACTATATGCAACAAGCAGAAGACTTCAGGTCAGGACTCACACTTTATGTGGACTTCAGATTATTAATAAAGGAACTGATTTCATTGCATGTTTCTGTTGTAAATTCTGAAACAATTAGCAGATTAGCAAACCAAAAGACAAGCCTGCTAACTGTTAGCTAGATAAATAAAGTTCATTAGATGGAAATGTGTAACACTTAGATAGTGTCGTGGAATCTTCTTCAGCAAAAAGCTGAATATATCTGTCATATATCATGGAGGTAACTCTGGACTTCAGTTTCCATCAGCCACTGCACTGAACTACAATGTCACATGACCACCTGCACCTGAATCACGTTTCTGTTAACGAGCACACCTATGTATAGCCATTGTTTGCACTGCTTCTCTGTCTTACGTTTGTCTTAGACTACTGTGTTCCATGTTACTGTGTTTTGATCTTGTTAGTTTATGTGTAGTCTGTACCACTGTGTTTTGCATCAGTCTAAGTATCCTTTGTGTTTTGGTTGAATTGTATAATAAAACGTTGAAAATCTGCGATTGCTTCCATAACTATCTTTGAAACGTGACATCCATGTTGATTTTCCAGAGTCTAAACACATAAGATATACATGAACTATTTCTGTGAGATTAGTGATGACAAATGATGTGTGAATTTGGTCAAACGTCTTGTTCATTTTGGCTCTCAAAATCGATCAGTCACAGTGGTTTTGGCATGAGTAAAATTGGGCTGCAATCAATGGAATTACATTACAAATATAAAATTACAAAGCTGTTATAACCATTAAAGCTGGGTGATTGGGTGGTTGAGCTGTATCACAGTATTGTAGGAGACGTTTCTAAAAACAATTCTATAAACACATGGGGACAAAATCTAAAATTATTTAAGCATCTTGAATAATTTTATTGTGTTTTCCAGATGTACCACTGTTCAGATTGTGGGAAGAGTTTTACTAAAAGTCATCATCTCAAAGATCACAAGCGGATCCACACAGGAGAGAAGCTATATTTTTTTCCAGTTTCATTTTTATTGAACATTTCTGCTGTACATTTCTGCTGAACATTTCTGCTGAACTGAACATTTCTGTTGAACATTTCTGCTGGACATTTCTGCTGAACTAAACATTTCTGCTGAACATTTCTGCTGAACACGTCTACCAAACATGTCTGCTGAACATCACCTTTTTTCTTCTCTCCTCCCCTCCCTTTCCCAAATATTCCATTGAGAAGAAAGAAAAAAAAATTGAGCAACACACAGCAGTAAACATTCAGTTTTTTTTTCTTTTTATACTAACAAAGGAAAACAAAATTAAAAGTAAACCCGCCTCCCGCCCCCCCGGCTCATCATGGCTACCCAATAACTATCGCTGGTTATATAGATAATATAAGACCCAACAACAGGCACAAAAATTTAAGTGAGAAGTGTCTATAACTCCATAAAGTATACGATAAAGGGATGCCATTTATAAAAAAAAAAAAAAACTTGTCCGTACAACCCTTCATCGTATACCTTATTGTCTCGAGTTTTAAAAAAAAACATAACGTCCTTTAGCCACTGGGAGATAGATGGGTATTTAGCAGATTTCCAATGCAACAGTAGGGAACGTCTTGTTATAAGGGATGTGAAAGCAATAACATCCTTTTGTATCGAGCTCAATGAAACTGAGTCATCAGGAATCCCAAATACAGCAATCAATGGGCAAGGCTTTAAATCTACCCTAAGAATAGTGGACATGATGGTAAAAAAACCAGACCAAAAACCATGGAGATCAGGGCAGAAGAAAAACATATGGCCAAGATGGCAGGGAAGCCATGGCATTTATCACACTTGTCCTCTACGTCAGGATACATGACAGAAAGTCTCGACTTGGACAGAAGGACTCTGTTTAAAACTTTGAACTGTATAAGTCCAAGACGGCCACAAGAAGTGGTAGACTGTACCCTCCCTATAGCACGTTCCCAACACTCCTTACTTATCTGTACTCCTAACTCCGCTTCCCACACATTCTTAATTTTGTTACTCGACTCACTACCTAGTGCCAGAATAAAATCATAAATCCTAGAGATCATTCCTCTCTGATGTGGATTGTTTGAGAACAAGCTTTCCCAAGCCTGTTCAGGAGGCGCAGAGGGGAAATCAGGAAAACATCTAGAAACGAAACTCCGAATTTGAAAATACCGAAAAAAATGCGTCACAGGGAGGTCATTAGTGGATGCCAGATTGGCAAAGCTATCAAACACACCATCGGCATACAAATCTCTAACTTGTTTAATACCCTTATCATACCATACTGAAAATGTGCAGTCCAAACACGATGGAGGAAATAGATGGTTGTTGACTAAAGGACCCAAAGAGGATGCACCTACAAATTTAAAGTGCCGTCTAAATTGATACCAAGTCATAAGTGTGTTGAGGACAACTAGATTATCAGTATATAGGGAGAGTTTTGTAGGTAAAGAGGAGTAGAGCAAAGCAGGTAAAGAGGATTCCCTACAAGAAGATATTTTCAATTTACACCAAGAAGATCCAGGAGATTTAACCCAGTAGCAAAGTTTATGAATGTGCACAGCCCAGTAATAGAATTGAAAATTGGGTAATGCAAGTCCTCCACTAAGTCTACATTTCTGCAATAAAGATTTACTTACCCTTGGTGGCTTCCCTCCCCAAATAAATGTACTAATTATCTTATCCAATGAATCGAAGAATGATTTTGGCAGAGAAAGAGGCACTTGCTGGAACAAGAAAAGAAACTTCGGTAATATATTCATTTTGACGACATTGATCCTGCCAATTAGAGAAAGGGGTAAATTACCCCAACTCTGAATGTTAGATTTAACCTTTGAGATAAGGGGAGTGAAGTTAGCTGATAAAAGATTAGATAAAGAACGTGTCACGTTGATACCTAGGTATTTAAAACCTGACTGACTAAATCGAAACAGTAAATCTGACTGTTGGAGAGAAAATGCTGCAGTATTGACAGGAAAACAGTCGCTTTTATCTAAATTTAATTTATAACCAGAGACAACACCGAAGGACTCCAGAACACCTAAGACAGCAGGCATAGAGGCAATAGTATCGGTTACATACGATAACAAATCATCAGCATATAGCGACAATTTGTATTCTACACCGTATCGAACTATTCCTTTAAACAAGGGAGAAGATTTTAGTGCAATAGACAGCGGCTCGATAGCGACAGCAAAAAGCAGAGGGGATAAAGGACAACCTTGACGACACCCTCGTCCGAAAGCAAAATAATCTGATTAAATATCGTTTGTCTGAACCCTGGCATTAGGGGATGAGTAAAGGAGGCTAATCCAAGAAATAAACTTATCCCCAAATTCGAACTTCCTCAAGACTGCAAACAAATACTCCCACTCAACCCTATCAAATGCTTTTTCAGCATCTAATGAAATCACAATCTTAGGGAGTACAGACGAATGCTTTGAATAAATTATATTAAAGAGTGTATGGGTATTAAAAATCAATTGACGTCCCTTTATAAAACCGTTCTGCTCTTCAGATATAATATAAGGGAGTATATTCTCTAAACGAGATGCCATTACTTTTGCCAGCACCTTTACATCTGCATTAAGCAGAGACAGCGGTCTATAAGAACCGCAGGAGGATGGATCTTTACCCTCCTTAAGAAGCAGAGCTATCATGGCTTGTGTCAATGTTGGAGGCAAAGACCCACATTCCAAAGATTCGTTGAACATAGCCAAAAGCAATGGAGCTAGTTTTCCAATAAACGTTTTAAAAAATTCAATTGGAAACCCATCCGGGCCAGGAGCTTTGTTAGATTGCATAGTTTTAACTGAAATTAAAATTTCTTCAAGAGAGAGTGGGGAGTCCAGTTGTATAGCAGTATTCAAATCAATAACAGGGTTACAAAGGTTTTGAAGAAATGCATTCACTTTAGTATTGTCTGTTGGAAATTCGGACTTATAAAGCGAAGAGTAAAACGATTTAAAAGTAGCATTAATTTCCATGGGATCTGTAGTGACAATATTATAAGTGTTTTTTTATACTAGGTATGAGACAGGAAGTAGCCTGTCGCTGTAGCTGATGTGCCAGTAAACGACTCGGCTTGTTGCCACGTTCATAATATGAACCACGAGTACGTAACAACAAGTGTTCCGCCTCTTTAGCCGAAATAAGATTAAATTCTGCCTGTAAGTCGAGACATTGTTTAAGAAGTTCTGGAGAGGGGTTCAATGCACATCTTTGATCGAGGTTACTGATCGCAGATGTAAGTTCATTAAGCCTAGCAGTGCGTTTTTTATTACAGCGAGCAGAATAAGAAATAATCTGCCCTCTGATATAGGATTTAAGTGTCTCCCATAACAATGAATAAGAGGTGGAGTCATTCTGAATGAAGAAAAGAAAGTCATCAATAGAAGTAGAAATGAACTCACAGAATTCACAGTCTGCTAAAAGAGGAGAATTAAATCTCCAAGGCGGTGGGCTACGTTTATAAATAGAAAGATGAATATCTAATTGTAGAGGCGCATGGTCAGAAATTACAATACCCAAATAGTCAGAAGAAACTACACAAGAATCAAGAGTGCTGTCTATAAAAAATAATCAATCCTCGAATAGGAATGATGCACCTGGGAGAAGAAAGAAAACTTTTTAAGAAAGGGGTTACGGGATCTCCAGGGATCAACGAGACCATTCTGACACATAAAATCGGAAAATGTTTTAGACATAGCAGATTGATTCAGAGAACGGGGATTAGACCGATCTAAGTTTGAGTCAATTACACAGTTTAAATCTCCACCGAAAATCAACAGGTGAGTATTTAAGAAAGGGAGATTGCTCAACAATCTATTAGCAAATTCCACATCATCAAAGTTTGGAGCGTATACATTTACCAACACCTGTCTTTGCATCAGAGTACCAGCAACTATAATATATCTACCATTCACATCAGCGATAACGTTAGTGGATGAAAACTGTAACCTTTTGTCAATTAAAATAGCGACCCCTCTTGCTTTTGAATTAAAGTTCGAGCGGAAGACTTGACTCACCCAAGGGCAGTGTAACCTTTGATGATCTTTAATACGTAGGTGCGTCTCCTGTAAAAATACTATATTGGAGTTTAAATGTTTCAAATGTGTAAAAACCTTAGATCTCTTGACAGGATTACCCATACCTCTGACGTTCCAACTAATAAATCTTAAAGGCGTGCCTGTCCCAGCTATGCTGGGATCCATATTACTACTAACCATTTAAATAAAGTAAATCATAGGAATATAAATAGCCAATTAGAGCTGAAGTGGGACCTCCCCCCAAACCCCCCAACACACACCCAAAGTCTCCATAAAACAAGGGAGACAGCAGTGTTTCCCACCAAGAGTTGTCCACAATGTGAAAACAACTCAAAGAGTAAGCTGAACTAACAAACAAAATTACCTAAATAAAAAAAAATTCCAGTAAGAGAAAAGTCCCCTACTGACTTCAAATCTGATAAATAGTCTGCGCACATTAACAAATATAATGTCCTTACCTTTTAAAGACTTGTAACAAATAATATAACAGTGTAGCACGTAAAGTTGAGGAAATAGCACTAATAAAATGAAATAAACAGAAACTCTAACCCGGTCAGAGCAACAAAACAGAGAAGCACATTAATACAGAAGTAGATTTAAGAGGAGTAAGTCCACAAAATCTAGACGAAGTAATGCATCGACAATATCTTCAATAAGAATCCGAATTCTGTAGAGCTGGAAGGCCGAGTGCAAAAAAAGAATAAAAGAAAAGTAAAGAAATACAACACTATATAGGTGATGCAATTCACCCCGATATCAAGAGTTTAACATAGTCTCCTGCTTCCTTCGCTGAAATAAAGTCCTTCTGAGCACCATTATATGTAATGCGAAGCCGAGCTGGGTGAAGAATTCCATAGCGAGCGCCCTCAATACCATGAAGTTGACGCCGAACCTCGTTAAACGCGGCCCGGGCCCGGGCTATCTTGGCTGTGTAGTCAGGGAAAACGGAGATGATCAGATCCTTCACTTTAATCCGCTGGATCTCTCTCGCACGGCGTAAAATGTCAACACAGTCACTGTGATAGTGGAATCTGCACACAATAGCTCGTGGTCGTTCACCAGGCTTGGGCTTCGGCTGAAGGGTCTGGAGGGACCAGTCCAGAACCGGCTCCTTCTCCAGACCAAACGCCTCCTTTAACAAGGCCGCTACAGCAGCAGTTGTACAGGTGTCAGGGCCCTCTGGAATTCCCACTATCCTAACGTTATTGCGCCGTGACCTCGACTCCAAATCCTCACATTTATTCTCTAATGGAGTCACGGGCGCAGTGAGAGACTCGATAGTAGTCTTCATATGAACTATGTCATCGGTGCAATCGGAGAGCGCGTGCTGCATTTCCACAACAGTACCTTTCAGTGTTGATATGGTGGCCTCGGTAGCAACTTTATCACTAGCCAGCTGTGTTTTCACGCCCTGCAGATCAAGCTGGATAGTAGACAGCGCACCCCCGAGAGTCTCCTGGAGCTCCTTTTTAAAAATATCGGAAATCTCCTTCCTCAGTGAAGCCAGCAGCTCAAGCTTGAGTGCGACGAAGTCAGGGTCACTGCTCGGTAACGCAGATGCGGACGCGGATTCAGAGGGAGAAGGGGACTCGCTCGCGGGTTTTCGTATTCTTTCCAGACATTTTAACGAGCCACAAAGTTAAAAGTGCAAACAAGGAAAAGAAGTAGAATAAGTCAAATTATATTATATGACCAAAAAGCGCTAATTATTACAATTTTAATCAAAATCAGCAGGAGACTCCAAGTTCGCGTCCTACTCCATCGAACTCCGAATTCGAACCAGGAGAGAAGCTATATATAGCTCACAATGTGGAAAGAGTTTTGCCCGTCAGAGTACTCTCCAACAGCATCAGCGCATTCACACAGGAGAGAGGCCCTATCACTGCTCGCAGTGTGAGAAAAGTTTTACTTTCCAAAGTGCTCTCCGACAACATGAGCGCATTCACACAGGACAGAAGCTGTATCACTGTGAACAGTGTGGGAAGAGTTTTACTGGCCAGAGTTCTCTCCAACGACACGAGCATATTCACACAGGAGAGAAGCAGTATTACTGCTTGCAGTGTGGAAAAGGTTTTCATGACCAGAGTGCCCTCTACAGTCACCAGCAGTGTCATACAGGACAGAAGCTGTACCTCTGCGGACAATGAGGATGGAGCTATACTCATTCAAGGTCATTAAGGACTCACAAGTGCTCTAACATAAAGCCATCAGCTCTTGATGTGAATTTGTCAATTTAAGATACATGGTTTTCACTTTCATTTTTTTACAGGAGGGTAAAGTGACATTCTGGCATAAAACTATGATATCATAATATTTATCATGGACTTTAATATTCTGTTGCATGGGACTTTCTCTCTGGGTTTTAGCAGAATTCATGATTTTGTTTTCCTGTTTCCCCCCAAACACTACGCTACCAAGCATTGAATACACATATTTAACCAGTGGGAATGCCCACTTTAATCAACCAATCCAGACCTCTGAGTGAGACACATGACTCTGACATCTCCGTCTAAAAAAAGCAAACACAACCAAAACACAGAGGCATTGCATTATACATATAGCAACACTTTTCATTTGAACTGATTTTTAAATGCGAGCTAGAATTTGTTTTGTAAAATGTTGTATTGTGCACACTATCGAACTGGACACATTTTCGAGCCAACAGAAGATGGTTGTGTTTACAGGTAGTTTGAAGAGAATTCTGGTCCAAGTTGCTCTGTCTTTGCAGGGTCCATTTACTTACAACTAACTACATTATATGGCCAAAAGTATGGGGATGCCTGACCACCACACCCATATATGTCTTTTGAACATCCTCTGATGGAACGGCATCCAACCCATGGTCCCTTGAGCCCAGTGTTCCTGATATAGTTTTCAGATTTATTGCAACCCTGACCAGGATAACACAGTTACGCAGTAAGATCAATAAATGGATTTTTGTTGTATATATATGTTCCTTTAAGAAGTAAGATGATGTTTGTATGACCTGCAAGTCTTAGAATTTTATGCAGGATCACTATCACAATTGTGGTGTTATAAGCAAATTAGATATGAAATAAAACATGAGGAGACCGAGTGTGAGTAGCATGTGATTTTATTGAGAATTCACTGGACTTGTGGGACATTAGTCTGTGGGCCAAGATGAGTGGTAGGGTGAAAACGGCTGGTAAAATTGGGTATGTCCCGGGGATGAGTGGAAGCCAGCTGATGTGTAAGGTGAATACTCAGGGCTGGCAGGCGAAAAAGAAGGAGAAAGGTCAGAGCCCGGGTCGGAGAAGGCCATGTCATCATCAGTCTGATAGTTGGAGGAAGGGACAGGCAGAGGGTCAGTCTGAGTAGAAGCATTCACACACACATTAGCTGGGCAAATCCTGTATCTGAACGGGGGGGGGGGGGACCCTGCATTCTTAAAGGGGGTGCGAAGAACTTCGAACAGCATAATGATGTCGGCAGTAAGATGCGCAAGCTGATAGCGAGTGTTCAGATCCAAATGAAAGCCCCGGCCCGTTCAGTAAAGGAGATAAGAAGAACTGACGTTCACCTAAAACACGCAGGAAAAACAAAGATAAGCACTGCGCAGGGGAATAACAACACATGTACTTGATCAGTGAGGCAGGCCATAGAGCTTAAGTGGATTACATCTGCACACAGGCACATACATGGGCGCGAGCAGGCAGAAGTTCAACTAAGAGTTGAGAACAAAACACACACACACAGAGGCCTGATGAGTATGCAGAAAAACAGATAAAAACTATTATAGGTAATGTACATACAGGTACTAAAAGTGAATTGTAGAAAAAGCATAAAACTTACCCATAATGTAGGGATGGTGTAGGCAAAGGTGCGGAGATCCTCTCTCAATGAAAGTACAGTCAGAACTGACACAGTACGTGGGTCAGTTTTTTTAAAAAAGGGAGACCACCTGGGTTGAACTTAAAGGGATTGGAACTGAGCTACGCCCACAAGATAAGGGACTCTGAGGTAAGCGAATTCCATGAGATAAGAGTTACTCAAAAACATCGATTAGCGTACGTAAGAGTGTTCTGACACCAGCTAACTCAAAACATATTGGTATTTGGGTCAGCCTGAATCTAAGGAAAACGGTATAAATAGGAGAGCTTCAGCTCTGGGTTTTTTAGATCACCCTTGGGACGTCTCAACTGTGTGGATCTCATGTGAATTGGAACAATAAACTTGGACTTTTGCTTTTTCTCACTCACTGGCTCGGTGTCTTGCTTTCTACGATCAACCGGTTAGTATATGTGAGTATCTGTTTCTGTGTTGTGTTAACTGTCTTCAGTTAGTGGGTAAATTTTAATGCAACAATGGATATACAGTGAATGGAGCATTGAGAGAGTACAATACCAGGGGTTTGGGTTTGATGATCCCTTCACTTTGGTAAATCACATGTTTAATGCACCAAGTTTATACTTTCCTTATTAATAACAAAAAATTCTCCATAAACAGGTTTTCTCAACAGGTTTAAAAACATGAAATATTACATGCATAAATCTTCAGATGTTTTGCTTTGACACTCACAGGTAGGCTCATGCATATTAATCATCCTTCATGTTTCTCCAACTTGAATAAAGTTTACCTGTGGGATATTTTATGAGTTTATAAGTCAACTTACATTACTACCAGTTTATTCATCAATAGATCTGTAATGATGCTATTAGGTGGTGGGCAAAAGTCCACCAAAGGTGCTCTAGTATTACAGGTTAAATATTTCAGATATCTCGGAATAAATCTGACACCTCCTCACAGCATTGTCATATTCTTAGGTGTAATTCAGACCAAAGGATTCTAACAGTATTATGGAGTATATGGAGATAGAGATAAACCACTGCAAAACACGGATTCTGTGTAAAAATAATAATACGTACAAATGGTCTGAATCTAACTGTACTATCATCAAGCTAACAGGTGGTGTGTGAGGCACATTTCACCTACACAGAGAAATAGGGGCATTGTTTATATAGCCAAAGGTATATTTGCCATGAAAGTACCCTATAAGGTACAGTAAATGGTCCTTAAGGTGATAACTGTGGACCTGTATTTAATTTTAAAGGTACAAAATCATTTCTGATAGCAGTGGGTATTAATAATTTTTTTTAGCTTAAATCTTTGCATATATAAATGCATACATTGTGGCTTACAATCATCAAAGACAAACATATGAAAAATGTATATAATATAATTATTATATAATTATTTAACAAGCTTAAGGTACAGATAATTGATTCAGCAAATAGCAAGAAGCTGTCACTCTCATGTCATTAGTTTGAAAGACCAGCAGGTGTCCGTGTTCCCGGACATGAAATGATCAACACCTGACAGGGAAAAAGTGAAACAGTTTGTCCACGGATGAATTAATTAAGAAAATAATTGAAGCTGGAATACAGATTAACGAAGAAGAGGCAAAGAAATTCAGGGGTAAGTAACCGGACATTGATGTTTATGTTCATGCTACTGTTAGCTATAACTAACGTTTACAAGCATAACTCAAACTACTATAAGTTAGCTTCCTACATTAAGCGTGGTATGGCTTGTTGCTAGTTAGGTTACACACATTTGCTATTTCAGAGTGATTTTGTCCATTTAATTAAGTAAATGTTATTGTAGCAGAGTGAAATGCTTCCATTTTATTTTATTTTAAATATTTAGTCATTCTTTGCATTCCTTCACTGGGACTTTCAGTAGATATTTACAGTATTTTATGCATTGGCACTCATTTCTGGAGCTCTTTGTTATAGGAGATTTAGATCTCACATAAATAATTACTTACGCTCATTGGCCAAGGATTCTGAAGGCTTCCAACAACGGTTTTTACATGGATTAGGCCCCTTAAATTCACATGTTTTGAACAGGGACCCAGAATGGTGGGAGTGTACCCTGATTCCTAAATTTAATGATGGCCAATGGCATTTTCAAATTCTAGCCGAATTTGAACTAGGTGTCCAGATGTGGTGTGATGATTATCTTCCGTTTGTAGTACCCTACCCAGCTTCTGTGGGGTTAATAGATAATGTTATTTGGAATTGTAGAACTAAGTCTCTAGAGGGGGTGTTATAGGAGATTTAAATCTCATATATGTAGCCTCAGTCCTACCGTTATTTCCAGCTTATTGTAAAATACAAGCTGATGTATTATGTTATGTGATGTTATGTGAAAATGATTAAAACTGTATTATAATTGAACTATGTCAAGAACCCCAACCTTGACAGTCTGGGGAAACAGAACCACGCGAGGAGAAGAAGAAGGAGGAGAAGGAGGAGGGCAAGACAGCAACATGGAGAAAGACGGACTGGAAAGTCTTCTGGTTCGGGGGCCGCTGAGAAAGCTGTTCTGGACATTAGGCCCATGAGAGGTTTACAGCTCGACACGCTGGATATAAAAAGAACTGAAAAGCTGAAATGGAAAAATGATTGTGTAGTGAAAGAGTGTGATAGAATACTGAGTACCTTAAATCAAATGACAGCTGAAGCTGAAATGTTAAAAGAACGTGCTAAATAGTGGTTAGCATGTTCGCCTCACACCTCCAGGGTCCTGGGTTCAAGTCCCGCCGGGGCCATGTGTGTGCGGTTTGCATGTTCTCTCTGTGCTGCGGGGGGTTTCCTCTGGGTATTCTGGTTTCCTCCCCCAGTCCAA
The DNA here is from genome assembly GCF_023375685.1 of Ictalurus furcatus. NCBI lineage: Eukaryota > Metazoa > Chordata > Actinopteri > Siluriformes > Ictaluridae > Ictalurus > Ictalurus furcatus. Next base: position 29,070,794 of record NC_071266.1, read on the forward strand.
AGACATGCATGGTAGACTGATTGGTGTGTCTGTAGTGTATGAACAGGTGTGTTTTTTTTTTCAGCCAGCGCTAAAAGGTGAGTACTCAAAAACCACAATCCCCCAACCTCTGTTTATCTGTTAAAGACCCAAATAAGGGCATGCCTCCTGTTTTCTACATCGTAGAGTTTTCGCTCGTAACCGCATCCGAACACCGTGGAGAAGGCGTTGGGGTTTTGAGCGAAAACTTAGACTCTAGCGCTTGAAACCACAAGTGAGAGGTGTATATAAGCTTCGACCAGACGAGTGTTCAGGGCTGCGCCTCGGGTGAAGGTTATTCATTTTAGTTTCTTGTGAAGGAAGAAAAACTATCTGATCCGGTGCGATCAAAAAAGGGGATATTTTTATGTCTCTTCTTAAAAGAAAACTATTTTCAGACTCTGCAAAGTCGCTGGTTTTAATTTATTTTCTTTTCTTTATATTCTGAGTTAAGATAATTGTAATCCTTATTGTTCTTTAATAAACCGAAGTCCATTTAAAGGGACGATTCCTATATCTTACTCCGTGAGTAAAATTCCTTTGCTACACACACCTTCAGCGAAAGGGAAAGGATTTCATTGGTTCTCTAGCCCAGCAGCACGAGACTCCGCCTCTGAGAAGGTAAGAGGAAGTGTTTTCACATGCTCTATCAGTTGTATGACAGAGTAGCAAGTAGAGGATTAATATTTGGGATGAAATTCAACACCTTGCAGATTTAGGCAGTGCAACCTGTGCATTTTTTTCCCGCGCATTTCTGCTGTAGTATGTCCTAGTGGTAAGTCTGCTGGTAGGTGGCACTGTTGATGTAACTTATTTAGGATGTTCAAAACTTCATTTAGTCTGTTGCACCATTCATGTTTCTTTAAAAGTTGGCCATGTGTGACGTAACAGCTTTGTGTTTTATAATCTCATTCTCTGATGATAACATTAAATGAATGTCTATCCCGGGTTTGTTTTCAATGTTGCCGTAGTTGCTCGCTATCAATTCTGTAACACATTTTAAACGACATTTTTGCTTTTTATGTATCGCAAATTTGTCTAGCTAACTAGTTCGGTGTTTTAGCTTCACTCTGGGATTTCAGATTCCAGATGAGACACCTGCGCTCATAGAGTTACGCTAAACTCTGCCATTTTCAGGCCATTCTCCTCTACTCGTCCATACATTTGTCTAATAGTGTGTGCATGTGTGTGTTTTACAGTTATTGCTCTATGACTGTGTTGTAATTTTGCATGTGCTCAATCTCAGAAAATGACGGGGATAGAGAAACGGTGGACTGTTTCTAATTATTTTCTCATAACATTCGTTCCCAAAATGTGGATAAGCTTGTCCCCCCCAAAAAAAATCCTCCAAGAATGCTGTTACACATTTTGTCCTGAATATGGCAGCAAAGGATCTGTAAATGCCGTCGGAGTTAGCTATTGTATTATTGAAATTTCTAGCTACTCTGTTTGTGAGTTAATAAACTGTAACAGTGTCAGTAAACTAACGGGCCATTTTAAATGTTGCAGGTGAAATTGACATTTTGTCATCACTAAATAATTTTTGTTTTTATCCTTCTCACTGTAGGTCTGCAATACTATACTGGGACACACAATGGAACGGTTCTCCTTCACAAACCACTTTGTTAGTTCCCCCATGCTGCAAGGGAACAGGTTTGAACAGTAATGGATGGTGTATCCTGAAGATGCACTGAGCAACACTTTGAATGCTTGTCCAGTGTTCAATAGAAGTAAGCTGAATCTTGAAGTCTTTTCAGAGACTGACACTCTCCTAAAGATCCTCATCATCACACCCATGACCACAGCAGGAGCTGAGAGGTGCTTCTCTACCTTGAAAGGAATGCAGATTTTTCTGAAAAACAGCATGAGCCAGGAGAGATTGAATTAGGGCTGCAACTAACGATTATTTTCATAATCGATTAGTTGGCCGATTATTTTTTCGATTAATTGGATGGGGCGGGGCAAGCTTTCAGTACCATTTTTTTGTTTATTTAAAATAAATTCTACAAAATGAGTGTTAGAAATATAAACGTCAGACTAAAACTTTACACAACTGTTTGTCCAAAACAGAAAAGAACCCTATACACACACCAGAATAAATATTATTAATGTATATATATATATATATATAATTTATTTTATAGTATTTATGCATTATTTTTATGGATGCACAAAAAAGCACCCAATTAAACTATAGTCCTATATTAATAATAAAAACTCCCTTTCACTGCACCTTGAGGTTTCTGTTACTCGCTGCCTTTAGGAATATTGTTTTACTTATGTTTATTTTTGATCATAATGTTTTAATTAGACATTACAGATCTTACTCGCGCTCGCACTCTATCAGCGCGTCTACACCGCGCGTGATCAGCAACGCGGCCTCGTTACTAACACATCACTTCCGTTATAATAAACAAAAGAATTTACACTGCAAGCATGCAAATACAACATATAATGACAATTAACTTAAATTAAAGTAAACCTTTTAAGCAGCTTGCACCAGTTTCCCCTTCCCCTTACACACAGTGGAGTATTTTCGAACATACGTTTGTCCTCATGCATCAGTTTGATTTCCACGGTGTTTAAAATGCTCCCCTTAGAGGACTTGGAGGTTACACACTTTCTTCCTCAGTCACGTGACGATTTCACCTACGTCTGATGGAGACTGAGGTCATGTTGGGAATAAAAGGTAATGCTGACAGAAAGTAAACTGAAGAAAGTAATTATCGGTGACTCTGGGTGTTTGTTAATGCTAGCGTGCATATGACGTCATGCGCTGTCATGGCATATACAGTGAGGGAAAAAAGTATTTGATCCCCTGCTGATTTTGTATGTTTGACCACTGACAAAGAAATGATCATTCTATAATTTTAATGGTAGATTTATTTGAACAGTGAGAGACAGAATAACAACAAAAAAAATCCAGAAAAACGCATGTCAAAAATGTTATCAATTGATTTGCATTTTAATGAGGGAAATAAGTATTTGACCCCTCTGCAAAACATGACTTAGTACTTGGTGGCAAAACCCTTGTTGGCAATCACAGAGGTCAGACGTTTCTTGTAGTTGGCCACCAGGTTTGCACACATCTCAGGAGGGATTTTGTCCCGCTCCTCTTTGCAGATCTTCTCCAAGTCATTAAGGTTTCGAGGCTGACGTTTGGCAACTCGAACCTTCAGCTCCCTCCACAGATTTTCTATGGGATTAAGGTCTGGAGACTGGCTAGGCCACTCCAGGACCTTAATGTGCTTCTTCTTGAGCCACTCCTTTGTTGCCTTGGCCGTGTGTTTTGGGTCATTGTCATGCTGGAATACCCAACCACGACCCATTTTCAATGCCCTGGCTGAGGGAAGGAGGTTCTCACCCAAGATTTGATGGTACATGGCCCCGTCCATCGTCCCTTTGATGCGGTGAAGTTGTCCTGTCCCCTTAGCAGAAAAACACCCCCAAAGCATAATGTTTCCACCTCCATGTTTGACGGTGGGGATGGTGTTCTTGGGGTCATAGGCAGCATTCCTCCTCCTCCAAACACGACGAGTTGAGTTGATGCCAAAGAGCTCCATTTTGGTCTCATCTGACCACAACACTTTCGCCCAGTTGTCCTCTGAATCATTCAGATGTTCATTGGCAAACTTCAGACGGGCATGTATATGTGCTTTCTTGAGCAGGCGGACCTTGCGGGCGCTGAAGGATTTCTGTCCTTCACGGCGTAGTGTGTTACCAATTGTTTTCTTGGTAACTATGGTCCCAGCTGCCTTGAGATCATTGACAAGATCCTCCCGTGTAGTTCTGTGCTGATTCCTCACTGTTCTCATGATCATTGCAACTCCACGAGGTGAGATCTTGCATGGAGCCCCAGGCCGAGGGAGATTGACAGTTCTTTTGTGTTTCTTCCATTTGCGAATAATCGCATCAACTGTTGTCACCTTCTCACCAAGCTGCTTGGCAATGGTCTTGTAGCCCATTCCAGACTTGTGTAGGTCTACAATCTTGTCCCTGACATCCTTGGAGAGCTCTTTGGTCTTGGCCATGGTGGAGAGTTTGGAATCTGATTGATTGATTGCTTCTGTGGACAGGTGTCTTTTATACAGGTAACAAGCTGAGATTAGGAGCACTCCCTTTAAGAGTGTGCTCCTAATCTCAGTTTGTTACCTGTATAAAAGACACCTGGGAGCCAGAAATCTTTCTGATTGAGAGGGGGTCAAATACATATTTCCCTCATTAAAATGCAAATCAATTTATAACATTTTTGACATGCGTTTTTCTGGATTTTCTTGTTGTTATTCTGTCTCTCACTGTTCAAATAAATCTACCATTAAAATTATAGACTGATCATTTCTTTGTCAGTGGGCAAATGTACAAAATCAGCAGGGGATCAAATACTTTTTTCCCTCACTGTACTTCCGGTTAGTAAAAAAAAAAAACGCTAGTGTTATATTTGAGATGATATTACTGTTCTAAAATCCACACACTAGATGGTAGAGTACACAGTGCATACTGTAAGTGTACAGTACTTCATTTGGGACACAACTTTAGTATTTACTCTCCAAACTGTGTTTTCTGAAGAGAAGTAATGTAATGAGTAAACGTGCCCGTGCAGCACGCAGACCACGATTTTCATAATCGATTATTATCGATTTTAGCAATTAGTTGTTGCAGCTCTAGATTGAATACACTGGCCATGCTGTCAATGGAAAAGAATGACTGAGATGACAGACTTTAATCAGAAAGTAACTGAGAATTTTGCAAACCAGAAAGAAAGGAGGGCAAAATTTATTTTCAAGTAGTGTTACTGGCCATTGTTTAGGCAACATTACTGTGTTGGTTTTTTTTGAGTGATTACCGTAATTACTTTATTACTGATAATAAACCCACATTAAACTCAAATTCACTGATTCGTGGTAACTTTAACAGTCAAATTTTTCCATTTTTAGCTAAGCAGTGAAGATATTTTGTTATTTCACATGTTAAATGGCTGTTTAACAAGTACATTCAGTATCTCATTACTAACGGTGTGAATTTCAGTTTGTTAGCCCCCCCCCCCCCCAAAAAAATTGTTTTATCCATATTGTCAAAGATGATTTCAAAGATAAATCCTGGCTCAGTAGACGTGATGATGGTTGTGTAACGGGTATGGAAAGTATTCCATACATTTAATGTGTAGAATTACACAAAAGGAAACGTATACCTGATGTAGCTGTCTACTTGTGTGAGTACTTTCTATTTTAATTGTCATGATTGGTCTGTGTAATTTCCTGTATTGGCTCCTCGTCTTTCCTTTCGCATTATAATTGAATGGGAGAGGTAGGTTTAATTTTGAGTTCTCAGTAATCTTGTTTCATCTTTATTTAAATCATCATATTATATATATATATATATATATATATATATATATATATTATACACAGGAAATTGAGCAGAGTTAAATTTTTGGTGTTGATGAACAGAGAGTCAATCTATCTCTACTTGGAATTGATCTAACTCTTTATGTTGTCTAAACTGTTAGATTTCACACTGTACCACGAAAGAGCTGGTGTCAAAATGGAGTGTTATAACTGTTTTCTGAAATCAACTCGGATAGTGTCACCGCTATGGTGGAATGCACCATTAGGAGTGACTGACCTAGATCAGACTGGTCTCTGATTCGTCCATACTTTTGGCGGGAGTTAGGTTAACGGACCCCTCCCTTAACCCTAGTGGAATGCACAGCAGGTGGAAGGAAGGATATTTTGTGGAAGAAGACTTTTCGCATTGTGTCAGTAAGTAACAGTTTATTAGATGACCCAATGTATGCTATTGTTATATACAGATGAAAATACGTATTTATACTTTGGTATGATGTTTATAGACACTGCAAGGAAGAGCAACAGTAAAGCTAGAACCGACAAACTAACGTTACCTAATGTTAACGTTAGCTAACATTATCATTAGCTCCTAATTAAGCGTTTCTTCTACTTTCATACAGTTTCTGATTACTGGTCTATAAGTGAACTAAATGAAAATCTCCTTGAGTTTGACATTGCATCAGTTATGTTAACAGTCTTTTGAAGAAGAGAACAGCTAAAATTAGCTAGCTAATTAGAGTGTTGAATTTACACCCTACAGTGTTTATAAAAGTCCACTGGACACAAATGAACACTCTGGGTGTTAATTCAACACTAGGGATTTTACTGTGCATGTGTTAGCTGCATGGAAGAAAGATCCTGATATCAAACTTAAATTCAGATTATCAGACATGTGTGGGTAGTTAATTTGAAGTTAGGAATGTAAATTTGAAGGACTCATTCACAAAGAGGTTTTTCATGCATACTAAAGGCACTTTCACATGGGAAGCCACACCGCTAGTATCCATCCATCCATCTTCAACCGCTTACTCTTTTTCAGGGTCGCGTGGGGGCCTGAAGCCTATCCCAGGGAGCATCGGGTACAAGGCGGGGTACACCCTGGACAGGGTGCCAGTCCATCGCAGGGCACACAATCACACACCCATTCATACACTACAGACACTTTAGACACGCCAATCAGCCTACCATGCATGTCTTTGGACTGGGGGAGGAAACCGGAGTACCCGGAGGAAACCCCCGCAGCACGGGGAGAACATGCAAACTCCGCACACACACAGAGCCGCGGGAACCGAACCCCGACCCTGGTGGTGTGAGGCGAACATGCTAACCATTACGCCACCGTGCACCCCTACACCGCTAGTATTCAGTTCATTTTCAATGGGAAGCGGGCAGGTCGGTGGCGATAACATTACGGCAGTCCCAAGAGAGTTGGCGCTAGTGCACAAGGAGCATGTCCGCCCGCCTCCGAAATGAACAATGTTAATCTATACAGGTGCAGGAATTACAGCCAAACCCACAGACAAATGAATGCGATTGTCCTCAAATGATCAATTTTTTTCTCACTTTTCATAAGCAAGCAATAATCTACCTGACAAACAGAAAATGTGCTAAATTTGCTGACATGTTTATTGCATGTTTTGACATGAATTCACATTGCGCAATGCACTTTTGTGTAACAATGTTTTGTTTTAGAGAGGCATTATAACTGGCTCCTATTTGGACTGTGTTACCCTGGCTTGATTAACAAATAGTTATTCTATATCCATTTACAGGAAGTGCTGTTGAAAGTGGAGATAGGAGGAGTGCAGAAATATATTAAAGTTCCACAGACTGATGAAGTCTTTCAATTTGAGAAGTTCCTTCAAGAAGGTTTGTAGTTTATTTATGGGAATATTTTTGCATTTAATGCTGTTATCACCGTAGTTGAACATGCAATATTACAGATTCTCTAAATAGAGTTTTCAAGTGCTATAGTGTTAGCATATGAATGACAAAAATAGTCTCCATGCCTATTTAATATTGTATTATCGCAATGTACTGCACTTTTTATTCTCCTAGTAACAGATAAGTTTAGTCTGCAGCCAGACAGTTTCAGTGAGGGCCAGCTCTCAGTCACTGATGTGTCAGGAACAGAGGTGGATGGAGATGTCTTTGATGAACTTGTTAAGTCAGGTGTCTTGACCTTCAAGGTCCCTTTACCAGTAATGGGTAAGGATGTCAGGGCATGGGAAAAGGCAGGGGTTTGATGAGGTATCACAGGCAGTGTAAACTAAGAGGCATAGTGTGTTGTCTAAAATATCATTTTGAGGGACCTCAAACTATTATCATTTGTATTACTATTGACCATTATGTTAAGTACATCTTATTCGTATATGGAAAGTACTTAATGAAGATAATATACTTTATATTTTTTTATGTAACCATTCAAGTATTTGTTGAAATGCTTTTGTTACTGATAAATACATGTTGCAACAATTTCAAGAATCTCATTAAATCATTAGTAGAGCAACATCGTCAATTGGCATTTAACTCTGAAAATTATTGTTTTAGAAGGTTTGAATTTGGTCCTACAACATTAAAAACCATCTGTAAATTGCAAGGTGGGGAAGAACTGTCAGACATTATATTTAGAAGCCTGTCTGAGTTTTTCAAGTACAGACATTATGGTAGTGAGTATCAGGTTGGTTTGTTCATATGCACTGGATGTACCTATGATCTCCCTGTGTTCAAAAAGATCTGTGAGATAATAATATATGAAGAGACTGCTTTCATAATTTCCTGTAATGTAAACCCCCCCCCCCCCCCACCCCCCACCCCTTCAACCTCTGCAGCAATGCTGGCAGCACTCATATGTCTATTTCCCAAAGACAACCTCTGCATATGACGCTGAGCACGAGCATCTGTGGGGCATCCTCAAACGGAAGGTGGAGGAGCACAAGGTCTCTAACATCAACCAGCTCCGTGATGTCGTCATGGAGGAGAGGAATAGGACTCGAGTGGCAACCTGTGAAGCTCTGGTGATCTCCATGCCCAAGAGGGTTAAGGCAGTGCTGGAAAATAATGGTGGCCACACAAAATATTGACACTTTGGGCCCAATTTGGACATTTTCAATTAGGGGTGTACTCACTTTTGTTGCCAGCGGTTTAGACATTAATGGCTGTGTGTTGAGTAATTTTGAAGGGACAGCAAATTTACACTGTTGTACAAGCTGTACACTCACTACTTTACATTGTAGCAAAGCGTCATTTCTTCAGTGTTGTCATATGAAAAGATATAATCAAATATTTACAAAAATGTGAGGGGTGTACTCACTTTTGTGAGATACTGTGTGTGTGATATATATATTATATACACACACACATATACATACACACACACACACACACACCTCAATTTCCACTATAAATATATCTTGATAACATTCTAATCTTTAATTAGTTTAATTAAATAATCAATAATGTGGTAGGCATAAGGTAGATTGCACCATGAAATACAATAAAATGACAATTGAGGGGTTTATTACCTTATATACCTGCTGTATGATATTTCATACACACATTTTCAACACGATTTTACTATAAAATAAGGCACAAAATGTTAAGTAATTACATGTTGCTTCAATACTGTAAAAATTCATATTGAAATATTACTAACAATATAAATTCTTGCTGTAACTTTCATAATTAGCAAAGAATCCCCTGCCAAAAACTTGAGAGTCGCTACATGAAAGCAGACATATGGCCTTCAAAAGCCTGCTACTTCTGGCAGTGCACGGATAATCCACCAGAAGGCAGAAGACATGTCAGAATCCATTCAACAGGTGTTTTCAGCAAACTACTGTTCATGTTGACAACATAGAGGTCTCAGAACTCATGTAGCAAATATGATACAATTGGTGCTACAGGACAGTGATGGAAAGGACAAAGTGTGGACAAAGAAACGATCTGCTCATAATCCAAAACATAGAAGCTCATCAGTCAAGCATAGTGGAGGTAGTCTCATGGCTTGAAGTTGCATGGCTGCTTCTGGAATGTACTCACTAATCTTTATTGATGATGTAACTCATGATGATAGCAGCAGAATGAATTCAGAAGTTTACAAAAACAATCTGATCCAATATAATTGGGACTTCATCATGCAGCAAGACAATGATCCAAAACACGCTACCAACTCAACAAAGGACTTCATCAAAAGGGAAAAAATGGAAGATTTTAAAATGGCCAAAATCAATCACCAGACCTTAAACCAGTTGAAGAGCATTTCACCTCCTGACGAGGGAAACTGAAGGGCGAAACCCCCAGAAACATACAACAACTGAAAAAGGCTGCAGTAAAAGCCAAGAAAAGCATGACAAAAGAAGAATTCAATAGTTTGGTGATGTCAGTGGGTCACCAACTTGATGCAGTTATTGCAAGCAACGGACATGCAACCAGAGATTAAGTATTATTTACTTTAAGACCATCTGTACCTATACTTTTGCTCACCTAAATATTGGGAGGTTTGCCACCAAAGTTGCCATATATTAAGTTGTTTAAAATATCTAGATGTGAATTTCAGGAAATTAAATGCATATGCATTCAGTTAAACAAAACATTTGCCTTTTTAACCACTGTGGGTGACATTTTGGTTTTGGCCTTATGAAACTAAATACGTTTCAGTGGAAGTCAGGGTGTTTCCTATCTTGGTGTATTCAATGCTTGGAAAACATAAAGTCATGAATTCTGCTAAGCCCAGAGAGTAAGCAATAACAGTCCCATTCAACAGAATACTACAGTCCATGACAAATGATATTATATAGTTTTATGCCAGAAAGTCTCTTTACCTGCCTTTAAAAAATGAAAATGAACAGCATGTATGTAAATTTCACAAATTCACGTATCAAGAGCTGATGGCTTTATGTTAGAGCACTTGTGTTTCCTTAACGACCTTGAATGAGTATAGCTTTGTCCACAGTGTCCGCAGATGTACGGCTTCTGTCCTGTATGACTCTGCTGATGGCTGTAGAGGGCACTCTGGTCATGAAAACTTTTCCCACACTGTGAGCAGTGATACGGCCTCTCTCCTGTGTGAATGCGCTCATGTTGTTTGAGATGACTCTGACAGGTAAAACTCTTCCCACACTGTGAGCAGTGATACAGCTTCTCTCCTGTGTGAATGCGCTCGTGTCGTTTGAGATTACTCTGACAAATAAAACTCTTCCCACACTGTGAGCAGTGATACGGCTTCTCGCCTGTGTGAATGCGCTCGTGTTGCTGGAGACTACTCTCTTGAGTAAAACTCTTCCCACACTGTAAGCAGTAATACGGCTTCACTCCTGTGTGAATGCGCTCGTGTTGCTGGAGACTACTCTCTTGAGTAAAACTCTTCCCACACTGTAAGCAGTAATACGGCTTCACTCCTGTGTGAATGCGCTTGTGTTGTTGGAGACTATTCTCTTGAGTAAAACTCTTCCCACACTGTGAGCAATGATACGGCTTCTCTCCCGTGTGAATGCGCTCATGTATTTGGAGATGACTCTGACGACTAAAACTCTTCCCACACTGTGAGCAGTGATATGGCTTCTCTCCTGTGTGAATGCGCTCGTGTGTTTGGAGATGACTCTGACGACTAAAACTCTTCCCACACTGTAAGCAGTAATATGGCTTCTCTCCTGTGTGAATGCGCTCGTGTTGTTGGAGATAACTCTGATGAATAAAACTCTTCCCACACTGTTCACAGTGATACGGCTTCTCTCCTGTGTGAATGCGCTTGTGCTGCTGGAGACTACTCTTTTGAGTAAAACTCTTCCCACACTGTGAGCAGTGATACGGCTTCTCTCCTATGTGAATGCGCTCATGTCGTTGGAGATTACTCTGACAAATAAAACTCTTCCCACACTGTGAGCAGTGATACGGCTTCTCTCCTGTGTGAACGCGCTCGTGTATTTGGAGGTGACTCTGACGAGTAAAACTCTTCCCACACTGTGAGCAGTGATACGGCTTCTCTCCCGTGTGAATGCGCTCGTGTATTTGGAGATTACTCTGACGAGTAAAACTCTTCCCACACTGCGAGCACACATATGGCTTCTCTCCTGTGTGGATTCGCTCATGATCTTTTAGATGACAACTTTTAGTAAAACTCTCCCCATAATCTGAGCAGTGGTACATCTGGAAAACAAAATTATGCTTAAATAATTTCAGATTTTGTCCCCATGTGTTTCTCAAATTGTAATTGGAAACGTCTCCTACAATGCTGTAATATGGCTTCACAACCAAATCACTCACCTTTAATGGCTGTAACAACTTTGTAATTTTAGATTTGTAATGTAATACCATTGACTGCAGCCCAATTTTATTCATGCCAAAACCACTGACTGATCATGTTTGAGAGCCAAGATGAATGAGAGTTGACCAAACTTACACATCATTTCTCATCACTAATCTGAGTTTTGATTAGTTAAAAATGCTTGATTTTACAGAGGCATTTTTTTTTCAAAATTTCCAATGCAACTTGGATAATTGGTGAAATTGTTTAGCACGGTCTTTTACAGGGATGTTTATTGGTAAATGAGACCTTTTAGCTGTACTCATGTTCAGCACACATGAATCAAAGGGGTTTGGCTGAATGCACGTTGTGATGACATCACATGATGGATCTTGGCCAAATCTGCAGAAAATCTGCTGTAAGTTTAAACAATTGCAAGCTCCCCTGAATATTGCAGTTTGCTTGATTTTGCGTTAATTTGCATTAATTGGAGGAACTGTGTAATGATGTAATCATCCCTACATGATATTGTAATTTAGGGTTAGGGCTGTAAGTGTGTGCGTGTGGAGTTGAGGTGGGTGGGAGTGGGTTACAGAGAATTCGCTTTTTAAATCTTCTGGCTCACACATTATTCTTTTGTTCTTGTCTGTGGAAGTAAAATGGACTGGAATAAATGGCACCCATTAAGCAGCACTCTTTTCTGGCTCATCTTTATGAAGAGAAAAGACCTGAACAAAAGGATATTACCCAAAAGTGGCAGAACTGTGGCTCTGGAGCTCTCAGAGAACAGACTACAAACTTCTGTTCATCACAATGAAATGTCATATCACCTCAAATTGTCGTGGATTTTTATTCAGAAACCTACATCTATAACACTAGAATCGTATAACAATATTAAAACATCCGTGGATCATCAGTTGGTTTAATTATTTCATTAATAGGACATCTATTTTTTTAAGAAAATCATTCAATCCAGTACGGGTCGTGTTGACCCCCTTTATGCATTCGTGAAGTTTTTTTTTTTAGTTCATGCATTGTAGGGTTAAATATCAAAAATCTAAAAGCTGTGCATCATATCTGACACCTAGTCGAACACTTTACAGTTGGTTGTGTGACTGTAAGTCATTCCCTTCAAATGCTATTGAGCTTTAAATTATGGTATATTTTGTATGGGGCCATTCTGTAGTGAAATACATGGCAATTTTTATATATGATTTAATAGTTTATTTTGTTAAATATAAAAAAAAATCTAAAAGGTGTGTACCATACCTGACATTTAGATGAACACTTTCCAGTTGGTTATATGACTGTAAGTCACTCCTTTCAAATGCTATTGAAGTTAGAAACGTGTTTAACAATGTGTTATGTAACTTTAGAGACGGTCCCTTAATTTCCGCATATCTGTGAATATCGAACGTCCAACTACACACCGACTTTATTCCGGTTGTAGACCTGGGGAGCGGGGGACGCTTGAGAGGTAACACAGGAAGTCATAGGGATGTGCATTGTTGCATGTGGGCTTACGTTGCTGTTATTAAAAAGGACACGGTTGAAATGAAATGATCTCTTTATTATTCCACATTATCAGAAACGATAACGCGACACATGTATCGAGGAGAAGTAAGGGAGTTGATCTGCAGACCAGCTCGGCTTTGTTGTGTGAATAATAAAGTCTATCTCCTAAAGAGCGGCGTCTGGACTCTGATTTCATTAGAAGAGGTGTAAAGAATCAGGACACTGGAAGAAAAATACAGAGATTCATGACTCCAGAATCTCCACTAACCTGTTAACCGAGCAGCTCAGGTGGTAAGTTTCAGATGAACTCACCTTTAGTGATGTTACGCAGAGTATCAGAGATCTGAAGCGCGTGTGGCGAAGGAAGCGCTCTTTCACATGAAGACCTGCGTCCAAGCGTGTGTTCTTCTTCTTCTTCTTCTTCTTCTTCAGAGGTTTATTGGCGGTTGGTAATTCAGTTTTGGTGAACTACCGCCACTTACAGGACAGGAGCGTGGAGACTAAAAGGAGGTTAAAAATGGTATTTTTCAAACTTAAATCCTGTTATACAATCCTGTTAATCTTAGATAATTTAATAATTTAGTATATACCTCCCCTTGTCCTGGACCACTTTCTTTTTAGAAGACTTTGCATTGTAATGTTGATTACACTCATAGTGAGTAGCTTTTATTCATTAAAGATCTTTAATTTCCATATCCTGTACAGTGAAGAAGCACATGTTCCACTGTCTCTGCTCAGCTGTAATACACACATTGTCCTATTTCATCTTTTCCTGTTATCTGAATGATAATACTGAATGATTTATACCTGAATGCCCTATTCTGTGATGAGGTATAATCAGTCCATACAGGATTTCATGCTGTTGTTTTTTTGTGAATTGTTGTGGCCAGAAATGCTTGCTTTAGCTGCGGCTTTTTTCAAAATCAGTGATGCAATTTGCAGAGTTTTTGTGCTTTTTTGCAGAAAACTAGTTCATTGGCAAAATTGCAATTGCAGTGATATTTGTTGGTAAATGAGACCTTTTAGCTGTAGCTGTACATATGTTCGACGCCCAACCATATATATATATATATATATATATATATATATATATATATATATATATATATATATATATATATATATGTACACACACATTTTATATACTTTTTCTCAGTAAATATATTTCCAATGAGGTTATTCACATGAAATTTTCTCCAGACATCAGTATTAACTCAAGAAATCCAGAAATATAAAGAATTCACAGTATTAAAGTCCATAAATAAAGTTAAATAAATAAATAAAGGGCTTTGTGATTCTTTAATGATGCCGGCAGTCAAGAGATCTTTTAGATGCCTTCTTACATCATCAATATCAGCAGATCGCTCCCCGAAGGGTCTGAGGTCACTTAACCTGATATGATGTTCCACTCCCTGTGCCAACCCCACATCTCATTCATCAACAGAGAACACTTTTTTTCTTTCCGACAGCTTCCGGCATAATTTTTTCCCAGTCTGACCTGTCACACACAGATGCTTTTTGTCCTGTAATTATAGCCAAGTGAACAATGTTATGTTTCTTTTCTTTAAAGTTTGATAATGTTTTTAAAAAATTCCTTCCATTGTTCAGTTTGTATTTTTTGGTGGACTCTACCGGCCTTTACAATAGAATCAAAAGCTTTAGTTACCTCAGTTGTGGTCTTGTTTCATAACACACATACCCAGGCATATTTGTACAAAATATTTATACACATTATCAGTGTGTATAGATAGTATAACAGTAAATTTTGTGTTGTCATTACAAAAATCTTGTTACTTTTAAATTTTGTAGATAATATTTTGTACAGACTGTACACATCCACTGCTAACCAGATTTTTTTTTTTTTAATTTCAGTATCATTAACTCTCTTACGTATTTTTTCCACAATAGCTCTTTGCAAACTCTCAACACCATCATACAACCCAGGGTCTGACAGCGTATAATATATATTCTTCATCAATCATTGTCATTTTGGAGTGTCAAGATGTAAGGGTCCACACCCTGGTCCAACAACGGAATCCAATGACGTGGTAGAAGGATTCCCACGTGTTTCTGTCTTTTCAAAGCGATGTGAATACATTTAGATTATTAAAATTTTTTATGACAATTCTGTTTGACTCTCTCTTAAATTTAATCTGACTCCATTTGTAAAAACCTCAATGTTGTATTTGTTTCTTAGTTATTTGTATTTTGAAATTTTTTATCTTTTACATTTGATTAATTCTAGTTTATTCTATACTTTAAATTGTGCTCGTTCATTCGGATTCCATGTCGGTCATCGGCTGGCACCAGCCGTGTACGCGGATCTCACGGTCACAAACTCTCCAGTCTTGGTCATTAGTCAGAGGTAATTGACTAATACTATTTAGATGACCACCCCATGCTTGCCCTTTCCTAAATTGTACTCTATTTAGTCCCCTTAGATAATAACATTTAGTTATAGTAACATTATTTCTAGTCAGAGGTCATGACCACTAAAATCTACAGAGATAGACCAATAATATCCAAGTAACATTAGCTGTATATAATCATGCCATAGTTTCCTATGTACACTTAACTAGAGAAATATTACAATAATCAGAGGTTTAGACTTCACGCTATTTACACTTGGTCCATCAACTTGATGTTGTCCTAAATGGAAATTTCATATCGAGCCTGTACACACGAAGTACACTTAACGCCAAAGTTTTAGCCTGGACTCTAAAATCTCAGTTGGCGTGCCCCAATGCTCCACCTAAACCTGGATTTTAGCCTGTACTAACCTGGTCGCAGATTTGCGGTAACAAGGACTTCATGTAATCTACTAGAGAAAATAATTTCAGAATAAGTCCGAATATAATCAAGTCTAAGAATTTATTTAACCACGTATGAACACATCTAAATCCAATACTATTAATAATAAGAAGAAAGAATTACATTCAGCATTACTATTCCCTGAATCTTTGGCCAGCTCTCCCCTAAATATCCAGATGCTCTGTGGGTCCACCAAATGGTGGTGTTTGTGATTATAATTTGATATTTGTGGAAGCATGTACCTTATTTACATACAGGAGGTAAGTTGAGTGAGGGACCCTGGGAGGGTATGCCTTTAACGACATGTAATATTTTAATTTGAACTGCTGTTGAGGGAATGAGAGCATATTTTCCAGATGCATTGAGACCTTTTGAATAATACAGCAAACATGTATAGTCAACATTTTATTCACATTAAAACATGTTATGTAATGCATATACAGTGCATCCGGAAAGTATTCACAACGCTTCACTTTTTCCACATTTTGTTATGTTACACTATTCCAAAATTCTACAAACAATACCCCATAACGACCACATGAAAGAAGTTTGTTTGAAATCTTTGCAAATTTATTAAAAATAAAAAACAAAAAAAAGCACATGTACATAAGTATTCACAGCCTTTGCTCAAAACTTTGTTGAAGCACCTTTGGCACCAATTATAGCCTCAAGTCTTTTTGAGAATGATGCTACAAGCTTGGCACACGTATTTTTGGGCAGTTTCTCCCATTCTTCTTTGCAGGACCTCTCAAGCTCCATCAGGTTGGATGGGGAGCGTCGGTGCACAGCCATTTTCAGATCTCTCCAGAGATGTTCAATCGGGTTCAAGTCTGGGCTCTGGCTGGGCCACTCAAGGACATTCACAGAGTTGTCCTGTAGCCACTCCTTTGTTATCTTGGCTGTGTGCTTAGGGTCGTTGTCCTGTTGGAAGATGAACCTTCGCCCCAGTCTGAGGTCCAGAGCGCTCTGGAGCAGGTTTTCATCAAGGATGTCTCTGTACATTGCTGCATTCATCTTTCCCTCGATCCTGACTAGTCTCCAAGTTCCTGCCGGTGAAAAACATCCCCACAGCATGATGCTGCCACCACCATGCTTCACTGTAGGGATGGTATTGGCCAGGTGATGAGTAGTGCCTGGTTTCCTCCAAACATGACGCTTGAAATTGAGGCCAAAGAGTTAGATATTTGTCTTGGTCTGGGAGTCCTTCAGGTGCAATTTGGCGCTCATGTGCCTTTTACTGAGGAGTGGCTTCCGTCTGGCCACTCTACCATACAGGCCTGATTGGTGGAATGCTGCAGAGATGGTTCTTCTGCAAGGTTCTCCTCTCTCCAGCTCTGTCAGAGTGACCATCAGGTTTTTGGTCACCACCCTTCTCCCCTGATCGCTCAGTCTGGCCAGGCAGCCAGCTCTAGGAAGAGTCCTGGTGGTTCCAAACTTCTTCCATTTCCGGATGATGGAGGCCACTGTGCTCATTGGGACCTTCAATGCTGCAGAAATGTTTTTGCAACCTTCCCCAGATCTGTGCCTCGATACAATCCTGTCTCGGAGGTCTACAGACAATTCCTTGGACTTCATGGCTTGGTTTGTGCTCTGACATGCATTGTTATCTGTGGGACCTTATATAGACAGGTGTGTGCCTTTCCAAATCATGTCCAATTAACTGAATTTACCACAGGTGGACTCCAATCAAGTTGTAGAAACATCTCAAGGATGATCAGTTGAAACAGGATGCACCTGAGCACTTTGAGTATCATGGCAAAGGCTGTGAATACTTATGTACATGTGCTTTTTTTGTTTTTTATTTTTAATAAATTTGCAAAGATTTTAAATAAACTTGTTTCATGTTGTCATTATGGGGTATTGTTTGTAGAATTTTGAGGAAAATTTTTTGATGAATTTAATCCATTTTAGAATAAGGCTGTAACATAACAAAATGTGGGAAAAGTGAAGCTCTGTGAATACTTTCCAGATGCACTGTAGACCTTGGGTGTGTTTAAGGTGGTCTCAATACAGAGAAAGAGAAGGGTGTGAGGAAAGGAAGAAGGAAACAATGTAGAGAGGATCTTCCAGTCTCCACTCAGCATGATGTGTTCTCTCAGGTGACGATGTTAATTCTGTGGGAGAGAGTTTGAGTGTTAATTCCCGTGCGAGTCCTTTTTCCTCAGAGAGCAGGTCTCTCTAGGTTCAGACATCTTGGCACCAGCCTTACAAAGACAAGAATGATCAAATTCAGCTATAGATTAAGAACTTTATCTCAGAACACTTATGATGTGAGCAAGGTTTACACTTACATGCATAAAATTTTCAATAAGGTATTCAAAGATTTTAGTGACCAACATTTTCCTTTCTGAGCAATTTTAAAACACACAAATCGGTTACACAGGTTAAGATGCATAATACAGGAGAAGGTTTGCATTCAAAGGGTTCAGCAAACATGAAAAATAAAACCTATTGCGAGCAAAGTAACCTAGTTTTTAGTAAAATCTCGCACGTTGTTCATTAACATCTCTAACCAACGTGTATTTCAACCACGTGTGTTAGAATTGACTCTGTGATCAATCACGCAGCCGGGGCAGTTGTATTTCAGATCTTGATCAATAATTCTATCCAACAGTTCTCCTGACACTACACGGATGATGGCTATGCACCTGTCAGTTTCATCAACCTGTCTGTTGATATTTGATAGAGTGCATGATGCCATGTATCCTAACAAAATTTCCAGGTCCTCTGGCAGAAAAACAGCCCCAAAACATTAAAGAGCCACCACCATATTTAACCATCGGCATGAGGTACATTTCCACATGGCTACCTCTGTGTGTGCCAAAACCACCTCTTTTTTCACAGCCTTCTTTGCTCATATCTACCAAGGGTGCCAATATTAGTGGAGGGCACTGTACTTGTGTGTGGGAACAGTCCTATAATTAACATATAGTTGGCCTACACCTGACGAATAATTAAGATTGATTATTCTGAAGAGTATATTTTCTGTGTCTCTCTCTCTTTTTTTGGGGGGGGGGGGGGTGGGGGGTATGGGGGAGATTTATGGCAAGAAACATGTGGGGTATAGAGACGCATGTATGTTTGTGTATGTGTTTGTGGGGGACGGGAGGGGGGCTCCTATGATCATTAACCTTTAACATACACCTGTTAAAATAAGGTTTGATGACTTAGACCCACCATTATATACATATATGACATTCTTCATAAGTTTTTATTTAGAGCAGTTTCTGAACAGGATTCTTGAGTATGCTGAATATTTTACTCCTTGCCTTGTGTTTTTTGGTACAGTGGGTCTTTGTGACCAAACATGTCAAGGTCAGAGATGATAACATTCCCGTCTCTTTTCTGTCCTCTCTACATAAGCAAGGCCTTTCCACTCTGTAGAATAGACTAGTGTAGACATGGATATTCCTCTTGGTGATCTAAAGACACTGAAAGTGCACAGTAAACAGATTATGTGAAGATCAATCCAGTAAAAAAAACATTAAAAACCTTTGGTCTGTATTAAACCTAAGAATGTGACAATGCTGTGAGGAAGTGTGTCAGATTTATTCTGAGATATCTGAAATGTTTAGTCTGTTCTACTAGAATCCTTATGGTGGACTTTTGCTCAGCATTCAGTATAATAGCATCATTACAGATCTATTAATGAATAAACTGATAGTAATGTAATTTGACTAAGCTCAAAATATTACACAGGTAAACGTTATTAAAGTTGGAAAAACATGAAGGATGATTAATATGATGAGCTTACCTGTGAGTGTCAAAGCAAAACATCTGAAGATGTATAAATGTAAAATTTCAGATTTTCTAAGGAAATTACACAACTACGAGAAAACCTGTTTATGATTTGCATTATGGAGAATTTTTGTTGATTAATAAGGAAAGTATAAATTTGGTGCATTATTAAACATGAGATTTAACAAAATGAAGAGGTCATCAAACCCAGACCCCTGGTAATGTACTCTCTCAATGCTCCATTCACTGTATATCCACAATTGTGATAGTGATCCTGCAGTAAAAATTCTAAGACTTGCAGGTCATACAAACATCATCTTACTTCTTAAAGGAACATATATACAGCAAAAATCCATTCATTGATCTTACAGTGTAACCGTGTTCTCCTGGACAGGGTTGCAGTAAATCTGAAAACTTTATCAGGAACACTGGGCTCAAAGGACCATGGATTGAACACCATTCCATCAGAGGATGTTCAAAAGACATGGGTGTGGTGGTCAGGCATCCCCATACTTTTTTTTTTAGTTCACTGTAGTTAAATGGACACTGTAAAGACAGAGCAACTTGGACCAGAATTATCTCTTCAAGTTGCCTGTAAACACAACCATCTTCTGTTGGCTTGGAAATGTGTCCAGTTCAATAGTATGCACAACGTGACATTTGAAAAAACTAATTATAGCTTGTATTTAAAAATCAATTAAAATGAAAATGGTCGCTATATTAATAATACAATGCCTCTGTGTTTTGATTTTATTTTCTTTTGTCAGAAAAAGTGTCATGTGTCTCACTCAGAGGCGCAGATTGATTGATTACAGTAAGGGGAAACCAGGAAAATGACAAAATCATGAATTCTGCTAAAAAGTGGACAGTAAGCAATACAGTCCCATGCAACAGAATACTACATCCCATGGCAAATAATATTATAATTTTATGCCCAAATTTCCCTGTACCTACCTTAAAAAAAAAAAAAAAAAAAATTTAAAGTGACAAATTCACTTATCAAGAACTGATGACTTTAAGTTAGAACACTTGTGTCGCCTTAATGAACTTGCATGAATATAGCTCCGTCCACATTGTCCACAGAGGTATGACTTCAGTCCTGAATGACTCTGCTGGTGGCTGTCGAGGGCCTTCTGGTCACGAAAACTTTTCCCACACTGCGAGCAGCGATACGGTTCCTCTCCTGCGTGAATGCGTTCGTGTCGTTGGAGATGACTCAGACAAGCATAACTTTTCTCACACTGTCCACAGTGATATGGCTTTATACCCGTGTGAATGCTCTCGTGTCGTAGGAGAGTACTTCGACAAGTAAAACTTTTCTCACACTGTCCACAGTGATACGGTCTTACACCGGTGTGAATGCGCTCGTGTTGTAGGAGATAACTCTGACGAGTAAAACTCTTCTCACACTGTCTACAGTGATAGGGCCTCTCTCCAGTGTGAATGTGCTGGTGTCGGTAGAGAGCACTCTGAAAAGAAAAACTCTTCTCACATTGTCCACAGTGATAGGGCCTCTCTCCAGTGTGAATGTGCTGGTGTTGTTTGAGATGACTGTGACGATTAAAACTATTTCCACACTGATAGCAGTGATACGGCCTTTCACCTGTGTGAATGTGCTGGTGCTGGTAGAGAGTACTCTGAAAAGAAAAACTCCTCTCACACTGTCCACAGTGATGGGGCCTCTCTCCAGTGTGAATGTGCTGGTGTTGTTTGAGATGACTGTGACGATTAAAACTATTTCCACACTGATAGCAGAAATACGGCCTTACACCTGTGTGGATGCGCTCGTGTCGTTGGAGTTGACTCTGAGAAGTAAAACTCTTCCCACACTGTCCACAGTGATGCGGCTTTTCTCTTGTGTGAATGCACTCGTGATATTTCAGACTTCCAGTGAAACTCTTCCCACAATCTGAGCAGTGGTACATCTGGAAAACAAAATTATTCAAGATACTCAAATAATTTTAGATTTTGTCCCCATGTGGTTATGGAATAATTGCTGGAAATTTTACTAATACAAAAACCACTGTGATCATTTTTATGAGCAAAGATGATCAAGACAGTTGACCTAACTTACACATCATTTCTCATAGTGTAGTCAGGTCCAAAATTATTTGGACGATGACAATTTTTTTTTTGTAATTTTGCCTCTGTACACCACTGCAATGTATTTAAAATGAAGCAATCAATAAATGATTTGAGTGTAGAATTTCAGCATTAATTCAAGCAGTTTAACAAAAAGATTGCTTTAACTCTTTAGGAATTAAAGACAATTGTTTTACACAGTCCCACAGGCTCAAAATTGGACAAACAAACCTAAGAATATTACTTGAACTGGAGGCCATTGCTCATGTGGATTGGGCTAAGATTCCTCAGGAACCCTGCCAGAAGCTGGTGTCTGGCTATGCATCTCATTTGCAGCAGGTTATAACCACTTGTGGAAGGACTAAAACGCGCGTATTTGCTGCCCCCTTCAGTTCCAGAAGAATTGCAACCGCGGTACATTCATTGGAATCGCTACCATCGGTACCGCAGAAAAACAAGTACCGTCACATTTTAACAATGCTGGTACCGAAGTATTGGTTCTCGTGACATCCCTAATACACATAATAAAAACTGTATATTCAGACATAATTAAGCTAAAGTTTAAATTATGAACACACATTTTGTAGATCACTGGATGTGAGATATGATGGCTCTTAGTGTCCCCTTTCATTAGTGCCCAAAATAATGAGAAAAATCAAGAGTAGTAGCCTTTTTATCCGAGGTATGTGTCCATGGTTGCCGAGGATCCTTTTGGAGTCTCCAAAAAGTGACTTTGGTAAAACGCATGGACATACCCTTAGAAAAACAAGTAAAACATTAATTTTCTTTAGTATTGTTATCAAATTTGAGCTTGGACTAGGAAAGGCTTCATGCGGTGGTCCAATTGTGTTTTCCAGCTAATATCTGCAGGTGTCGGTATGCAAAAAAAAATCAAGTGGGAAAAAAAACCTTTGATTTCAGTGTGTTCAAACTTCTATTACTCAAAACTAGCAGCACTTACACTGATTATGACTTCAGTGGTACCTTTCAAAAGAGACCAAAACCATTTTACTTTGGGTATGCCTTGGATATGAATTTAGGCCAATTGTACAGGATGGTTAAGAGGTTAATTTGTCATGAAATAATGAGGAAACAGGCCACACCTAGCCATGAAGCTGCTTATCAGTCAATTATCCAATTACTTTTGAGCCTGTGAAAATGGAGGAACTGTGTAAGAAATGACCAATTCCTAAACCATTAATGAAATATTTTTGTTAATCCCCTTGAATTAAATCTGAAAGTCTACACTTCAATCACATCTGGATTGCTTCATTTTAAATCCATTGTAGTGGTGTACAGAGGCAAAATTACAAAAATTGTCACTGTCCAAATACTTGTGGACCAAACTGTATACGTTTATAAAATTCAGAGACTAGTCATACAAAGATAACCTTGCTTTTGGCATCAAAATTTTGCTAAGCTGAAACACCAAATGTGTTTAGATTAGCTCCAAGTGTTTTTGTCTGTGGAAATATAATAATCTGGAATAAGTGTTACACATTTTCTTCTAATGAACTTCAGTTAGTCAGGTAACAGTTAGCAGATGTCTTTTGGTTTGCTAATCTGCTAATTGTTTCAAAATTTACAATAGAAAGATCAGTTCCTTTATTAATAATATCAGGAAGGTGAGCTGAAAATCTTGTAGCATATCTGCATAATATTCCTGCAGGATTCCTGTACCTTTATTTGGGTTTTTTTTGTAGTGTGGTAATGGTTACTGAAAGGATAAACTGATGCAACCTTAGAGTAGAAAACCACTGAGCACACATTCCTCACTCCCCGTCACAACACGCTGATCTAGTTTGAACCTGTTCTCTATCAGTTTCTCACTTGCTTCTATCTGTATAAATAGGGTTAGCTACCTGGATGCTGTCACCAATCACAGGAGGGATGAATGATGCTAACCTAGACACTTACCTGAGGTAATAATTTACTTTAGCATACAGCTCACAGTAATGTTAGACATTCCCTTTACCTTTTTGAGAGTTAACAATAACGTAGCATTACAGCTATTCACCATGATATATTCTCTCTGTATTACATTTAGCAGGTGTTCTGGACAAGCTTTAGTAATTAGAATCAGGAGGATGGATTAGAGCAGTGTTTCCTCATGTATTCGGTGAATGTTAATGCTGGGTAACGGAACTTAGCTAGCTCAGTAATGTCAAGGCCAAAAGTTCTTCACAAGGTTAACATGACAGAAAGAGAGGATGGGGTTACAGTAGGTTGTAATGCTTTCCACCATCTCTGTAAGGTAGCTTAAAACAATTAGGTTCTGAAAAAACTGGCAGTGAGGTGCTAAAGGCAGGAAAATAAATATTCACAAGTCAGATATATTCTCCAGGTGAGTCTACAGCACCATTTTGTTCATCAGGAGAGTGGAGGTCACATTTCCAAACTTACACAATTTGGAATTCTGTAACACAATTTCTCAGTTAAACCCAAAGAGAATTTTCCATATTTTGTAGCAAACATCTAAACAACACTCTTTTTGTTCTTTTACAGCTTTTCACATGGAAGCGAGTGGGACTCCTGTCTTCCCAGATGGAGGGAGATTTGTAACATGATTCATCACCTCCCATTCTTACATCTGTCAAATGTTTAAATGATTTTAACCAAGTCACCTGAATTTCATGCAATTGTTCATTTATTTTGTGAGCATTTTAGCATACGAACAAATTGCATTTTAGGATAATTGTAGGTGGAAACAACACAGGAGTATAAACAACACATCTGAATTTTTTTAACATCTTTGTGTGATGTTGAACACACAGTGTGTGTTAAATGTACTAATACACTGGTTGTGCTGAAAGCAACACAAAATGTGTTTTACCCAGATGAGGATGGGTTCCCTTCTGAGTCGGGTTCCTCTCAAGGTTTCTTCCTCTTAAAACATCTTAGGGAGTTTTTCCTTGCCACCGTCGCCACTCAGTGGCTTGCTCAGTTGGGATAAATTTGCACCTTTAATATCTGTATACCATGTTGATATTTCTGTAAAGCTGCTTTGAGACAATGTCTATTGTAAAAAGCGCTATACAAATAAAATAAATAAATAAAATAAATAAAAATGTGTCGTCCTTAATTAGACACGCAGGTGTTCACAATGAACACATCATGAAGTTATTTTAAACACGTGTTTTAACAGTGCAGCCACGGAGTGGAATATCTGTCATCTCACATTCCTAACAATGTTTTAAATCATAAATAAGTTCTCAGAGTTTAAAAGCTAAAAGAGAAATCAGACACATGAGTAAACTTTACCTTTGAGCCAGTAGCAGCAGGAGTGTGTGGAGATTTTCCTAAAGAGCGGCGTCTGGAGTCTGATTTCATTAGAAGAGGTGTAAAGAATCAGGACACTGGAAGAAAAATACAGAGATTCATGACTCCAGAATCTCCACTAACCTGTTAACCGAGCAGCTCAGGTGGTAACTTTCAGATGAACTCACCTTTAGTGATGTTACGCAGAGTATCAGAGATCCGAAGCCCGTGTGGAGAAGGAAGCGCTCTTTCATATGAAGATCTGCGTCCAAGCGTGCGTTTGTGTTGTTGTTTTTCTTCTTCGGAAGTTTATTGGCGGTTGGTAAACCAGTTTTAGTGAATTACCGCCACCTACTGGACAGGAGTGTAGCGCACAGGAGTTTAAAAAATGTCTGAAGGGTCTGAAGTCACTTAGCCTGATATGATGTTCCACTCCCTGTGCCAACCCCACATCCCATTCATCAACAGAGAACACTTTTTTTTTCTTTCCGACAGCTTCCGGATTAATTTACTTTCCCCGTCTGACCTTTCACACACAGATGCCTTTTGTCCCGTAATCGTAGCAAAGTGAACAATGATTTTTCTTTAAAGTATGATAATGTTTTGTTTTTAAAAAAAAAAAAAAAAAAAAAAAAAACTACTTCCATTGTTCAGTTTGTATTTTTTGGCAGACTCTACCTTCCTTTACAATAGAACCAAAAGCTTTAGTTACCTCAGTTCTGGTCTTGTTTCATAACACACATACCAAGGCATATTTGGATAAAATATCTATACACATTATCTATTATCAGTGTGTATAGATAGTACAACAGTGAATTTTGCGTTGTCATTACTCTCTGGCAACTAAATCAGCTTACCATTATTCATCAATGTTCTTTACAAGAACCTTGTTACCTTAAAATTTTGTACATAATATTTTATACAGACTGCATACATCCTCTGCTAACCAGTTTATTTTTTATTTCAGCATCATTAACTCACCTATTTTTTTCCACAATAGCTCTTTGCAAACTCTCACCACCACCACCATACAACCCAGGGTCTGACAGCGTATAATATATATTCTTTATCAATCGTTTAATCATTTTGGAGTGTCAAGACAAGAATGATGAAACTCAGGTATAGATTAAGATCTTTATTTCAGAACACTTATGACGTGAACAAGGTTTTATTTACATGAATAAAATTTTCAATCAGGCATTCAAAGATACACATTCGGTTACATAGGCTAAGATGCATAATACAGGAGTAGTTTTGCATTCAAAGGGTTCAGCAAACATGAGAGATTAAACTTATTGTGAACAAAGTATCCCAGTTTTTTGTAAAATCTCACACTTTGTTCATAAACATCTCTAACCAATGTGTATTTCAACCACGTGTGTTGGAGTTGACTCTGTGATCAATCACGCAGCCATGGCAGTTGTTTGTCAGATTTTGATCAATAATTCTGTCCAACAGTTCTCCCGACACTACACAGATGATGGCTAGCATGGTGATGGTTATGCACCTCTCAGTTTCATCATTTGTTGACCGATAGGTTAAATTTCTTTTTCCAAGGGTTTAACTGATGTTTTGCTGTCTTCAAAACCGAACTGGTCACATCATTATCCATGGAAGCAACCGAGCTGTAGGTCTGAATTTATGAGCCTAATGTTTGCTGACCCTCAGAAGGCTTTTAACTCCATATGTAGGCAAACTCTTTTTTTATACATCATGTGGAAGGAGTCTATGGAGAAGGTGGGGTTTCTGTCTTGAAAGAGTAGTAACATGATGACCTCAGAAGATATAATCTAGTCTTACTTTTATTTCTGCTGTTTCTTCTCAATTTTTTAAATAATTCTAGTTGTCTGAAGTAGTTTTGTAGCTGTAACAGTCCTATCACTTAGATATATGTTTTTAACATCTATAGGTTGTGGGGAAACTCCTAAGAACATTAACATTTGACCTACACCTGCAAAATAAGTAAGCTTGATGGGGAGTAGCTTCTCTCTATGAATGTATGTATGTAGGTATGTACAGTTCCCTCCACTAATATTGGCACCCTTGGTGAGCAAAGAAGGCAGTGAAAAATTGTCTTTATTGTTTAACCTTTTAATATTTTGTTCAAAAAATTCACAAACATTCTCTGCACTCATGGATATCAAACAACTGTAAACAAAACAGGTTTATAAAATAAAAAAACCCCTTTGTTAAATATAGGTGTTCAACAATTATTGGCACCCTTTAAGTCAATAAGTTGTGCTACCTCCCTTTGCCAAGATCTGAGACTTCTCCTATAATGCCCGATGAGGTTGGAGAATACGTGGCAAGGTATCTGAGAACATTCCTCCATATAGAATCTCTCCAGATCCTTCAGATCAGTAAACCATTTTTGTGTTGATTTTGATGTATGTTTTGGATCATTGTCCTGCTGGAAGATCCAACCACTGCCCATTTGAATCTTACTGGCAGAGGCAGTCAGGTTTTCATTTAATATCTGTTGATATTTGATAGAGTCCATGATGCCATGTTTCCTAAAAAAATGCCCAGGTCCTCTGGCAGAAAAACAGCCCCAAAACATTTAAGTGCCACCACCATATTTAACCATGGGCATGAGGTACTTTTCCATATGGCTACCTCTCTGTGTGCCAATATTAGAGGAGGGCACTGTATTTATACGTGGGAATGGTTTTATCATTAAGATATACTGGGTGTGGGAACAGCCCTATGATAATTAAAGATTGGCCTACACCCGTCAAATAATTAAGATTGATGATGAGTAGCTTCTCTATCTCTTTCTCTTTTTGTAAGGGTGTATGAATGTGGAGGGGGTATGGGGGACATATTTTTGGTGGGAAATCTGAGGGGTATATGTATGTATGTGTGGGAAATAGATGTATCATTTAGATATATGGGGTGTGGGAAAACTCCCATGATCATTTACCTTTGACAGACACCTGTCAAAAATAAAGTTTGCTGACTTATACAGACCAGAGTATGCAGTATATAACATTCTTTATGACAGGTTTATATCTAAAGCTGTTTCTGAATATGTTCTATATTTTATTCCTTGCCTTGTGTTTTTTGATACAGTGGGTCTTTTTGACTGAATACATCAAGGTCAGAGATGATATCATTCCCTGGCTTCACCTTCCTTCTGATGATTAATATGCATGAGCTTACCTGTGAGTGTCAATGAAAAGCATCTATTTTAAAAAAGAAATTACACAACTATTAGAAAACCCGTTTATGATTCGCATTAAGGAGAATTTTTGTTGATTAATAAAGGAAAGTATAAACTTGGTGCTTTATGAAACATACGCAACACAGTCATGTGCAAGAAACATTTTATGCCAGAATTTCCCTTAACCTTCCGTTAAAAAAAAAAAAAGACATTCAAAAACATGTATCTTAATTTAACAAAGTCACGTATCAAGATCTGATGGCTTTATGTTAGAGCACTTGTGTTTCCTTAATGATCTTGCATGAGTATAGCTCCGTCCACATTGTCTGCAGACATACAGTTTCTGTCCTGTATGACTCTGCTGGTGGCTGTGGAAGGTACTCTGGTCACGAAAACTTTTCCCACACTGTGAGCAGTGATACGGCTTCTCTCCTGTGTGAATGCGCTGGTGTATCCGAAGATAACTCTCTTGACTAAAACTTTTCCCACACTGTCCACAGTGATACGGTCTCTCTCCTGTGTGAATGAGTTGGTGTCGTTTGAGATGACTCTGACGAGTAAAACTATTTCCACACTGGGAGCAGTAATATGGTTTCTGTCCTGTGTGAATGCGCTGGTGTTGTTGAAGAATACTCTGGTAAGCAAAACTCTTCTCACACTGTCCACAGTGATACGGCTTCTCTCCTGTGTGAATTCGCTGGTGCTGTAGAAGATGACTCTGGTAAGCAAAACTCTTCTCACACTGTCCACAGTGATACGGTTTCTCTCCTGTGTGAACGCGCTGGTGTTTTCGGAAAACACTCTGATAAGTAAAAGTCTTCCCACACTGTCCACAGTGATATGGCTTCTCTCCTGTGTGAATGCGCTGGTGTTGTCGGAGAGCACTCTGACGAGTAAAACTAGTTCCACACTGTGAGCAGTGATATGGCTTCTCTCCTGTGTGAACACGTTCGTGTTGTTGGAGAGCACTATGA
The DNA here is from genome assembly GCF_023375685.1 of Ictalurus furcatus. NCBI lineage: Eukaryota > Metazoa > Chordata > Actinopteri > Siluriformes > Ictaluridae > Ictalurus > Ictalurus furcatus. Next base: position 29,099,942 of record NC_071266.1, read on the forward strand.
TGAGTAAAACTAGTTCCACACTGTGAGCAGTCATATGGCCTCTCTCCTGTGTGAATGCGCTGGTGTTGTCGGAGAGCACTCTGATGAGTAAAACTCTTCCCACACTGTGAACAGTGATACGGCTTCTCTCCTGTGTGGACACGCTCGTGATTTTTGAGATGACAACTTTTAGTAAAACTCTTCCCACAATCTGAGCACTGGTACATCTGGAAAACATGAAATTATTCAAGATGCTTAAACCATTTTAGATTGTCCACATGTGGTTGTGGAATTATTACTGGAAATGTCTCCTACAATGCAACTTCACTGTCCAATCACCCACCTTTAATGGCTGTAACACCATGAATTTTATGGATGCAAATTCAGACGGAGCTGCTAAATTAATAAAAAATATGCAGATAAATATAAAATAGTTAGAAATTAAATTTTAACTGTTCATAGTTATATTTAATGTAATAGAACATTCTCAATACTTGTGTCTTCAAGACAGAGGAGTTTGTGCTTTCTGGTTTCTCATTATCATGATAAGCAGCATCATTATGTCTCATTCATTTCAAGAGAAAACGGGTGTTTTCAAATGTTTTCCAAAAACTGCTCAATAGATCGTAAGCAAGTTAGTGCTTAAAAAAACATTCAACACTTAAAAGTCGCTAGACTCGAAGTTAAAATTGTTAATGAAAGTAATCATTTGAGAGCTACAACCAAATGGTCAAAAAGTCGATGTTCAAAACTGTCGATATTTTTGACCCCTATTAAGCAGAGGCACACTTAAGTGTTGTCTGGGCTGAAGTGCGTTGTATTTTCTTTTGTTTGGACAGGAGAGAGAGAGAGACCCTGTTTACACTAGTGCATTTTGGTTTTATAATGAACACGATCTCCATCCACACTACACGACAGAATACGCATGTCACATGACCATTCATGCACACTGGACATGCGCACACAATTGTAAACAGGAAGTTGGTTGCTAGTCACCTGCAGGCACAAAAATGAGCATGATGGCAAGGAAAAGCAAGGGCATCTATTTTTTCTTTAACATCAAGTTTATTACTTTCTAGTCATTATATTTTACTTGTCTTGTTTTTTTCTTTATAAATAATCATGGCTAGCATGTACACTAGTGTGTGCTTAATCAAACTCAATTAATTCACTTTATTTGTAACATTAATACACTGGCATATTGTGGTGAAAACATAAACAATACATCATGGTAAAAACAGATGCATAGGTCACATAAGCAGTCATACACTCATTATGAAATAAAAGAATAAGGGATATTTTATTGTTTACACAAAATACTTACCTTATTTATTCTGGGTTTTTTTTTTTCTTTTTTAAGGTGTGAATGCACTCCGGCTTGGAAACTTTACAGACTGAATCAGTCATCATGTGACAATTTCAATAATTCATTTGTGAAAATATTTTGTGAAGTTATTTCCCCTTTACATTCCTGCAGGACACACTCACCATGTCCTGCAGAACTTCATCTCCATCCTGCACAACAGTTCTGCCATGTGTGTGGGTGTGTGTGTGAGAGAGAGAGAGATAAGAGCCTGCTCTTTCAGCTTGAAAACGTTTCTTCATTTAGTACCTCTTGTGACTAATATAATTCAGCCAAATTTAGCAATATTTTGACCTATGATTAGTATGTGTGCACATATCACTTAAATTATTCAATGTAATTGTACATCATTTTGAACTGTTTAGCATAATAATGTAAAAACATCAAACACTATTACACATTGAACATTTTATTAATATTGAACTATCCAAAACACAATCCATTCCAAACAGATCACACTCACTGCGCTGTTGGATGTACAAGTCTAATACAGCTGTGAAAGATGTCAGTAGGACCTGCTCCATATCATATTTTTACCTTACAGATTCTACGTTCTGCCTTTTTATTTTGACAGGAAAATGAGCTGAAAATCCTGTAGAATATCACCATAATATTCCTGTATGTTTTTTGCAGTATTGTAATGGTTACTTAATTATAAATAAGTTCTCAGAGTTTAAAAACTAAAAGAGAAATCAGACACATGACTAAACTTTACCTTTGAGCCAGTAGCAGCAGGAGTCTGTGGAGATTTTCCTAAAGAGCGGCGTCTGGACTCTGATTTCATTAGAAGAGGTGTAAAGAATCAGGACACTGGAAGAAAAATACAGAGATTCATGACTCCAGAATCTCCACTAACCTGTTAACCGAGCAGCTCAGGTGGTAAGTTTCAGATGAACTCACCTTTAGTGATGTTACGCAGAGTATCAGAGATCTGAAGCGCGTGCGGAGAAGGAAGTGCTCTTTCACATGAAGACCTGCGTCCAAGCTTGTGTTCTTCTTCTTCTTCAGAGGTTTATTGGCAGTTGGTAATTCAGTTTTGGTGAATTACCGCCACCTACTGGACAGGAGCGTGGGGACTAAAAGGAGGTTAAAAATGGTATTTTTCAAACTTAAATTCTGTTATACAATCCTGTTAATCTTAGATAATTTAATAATGTAGTATATAATTTCCCTTGTCCTGGACCACTTTCTTTTTAGAAGGCTTTGTTTGCATTGTAATGTTGATTACACTCATAGTGAGTAGCTTTTATTCATTAAAGAGCTTTAATTTCCATATGCTGTACAGTGAAGAAACACGTGTTCCACTGTCTCTGCTCAGCTGTAATACACATTGTCCTAATTCATGTTTTCCTGTTATAAATACTGAATGATTTATACCTGAATGCCCTATTCTGTGATGAGGTATAATCAGTCCATACAGGATTTCATGCTGTTGTTTTTTTTGTGATTGTTGCGGCCAGAAATGCTTGCTTTAGCTATGGCTTTTTTCAAAATCAGTGAGAATCAGAGTTTTTGTGTTTTTTTTTGTGGAAAACTACTTGAATTGGCACACACACACACACACAAATATATATATATATATATATATATATATATATATATATATATATATATATATATTTATATATATATATATATATATATATATATACACACACACACATGCATTAGTTAAAAATTCATAAATCAAAAATAATTAAAGCAACGACTGGCAATATAAGTGATGTAAGTATGAAGTGCAAGTGTGAATGAGTATCTTTTTTTGAAAAAAAAAGAGGCTCAAAAGGTGAGATTATATATACTGTATATATATATATATATATATATATATATATATATATATATATATATATATATATATATATATATATATATAGTGATCTTTTTAGAATATATACATACTGTACACCACAAATAAACCTGCAAAATTTCAGGGTGGATACAGCCCAAAACAACAAAGAAAAAACGCTGTTTAGGGAAACAAACTTACCTAAAAAGAAATACATAAACAAAATACTTCCCTAAGCTTCCCTAAACTTCCCTAAACTCCCTTAACAAAACAGAGACAAAACCCACACCCAACAGAAATGGCAGTCACACCCCTACCACCAGTGAATAGATACAGTATTTGATATTTACAAAAATAAAGCAGTGTGACTATTTACAAATCTAGGCAGCAAAAAGAAATCAAAGGACAGCTCAAGCTTGGTATCGGGACAGGCACAGATCAAAAACCAGAAATATCACAACAGAAATATGGAGTGGACTCAAAAGCACAACCACAAATGCAAACAAGTGAGCATCTGCAAAATGAAGCTGTGGGAACCGGCTTTCTTCTCTGTTAAATACTGTCGCCAATTGATGACGTCATTTTTGGGGTGGAAGTAGCACACAAAGGTGATGGAGCAGCATCTAAGGCAGGGAAGGAAGGCCTGGACTGGAGTCTGGAATGGCCTGACCTGCACAGACTTAACACATACAAAACACCCAAAACATATCTGAGGAATATCATGGGTTGTAACAGAGGTCTGGGGTAAAATAACATCAGAAAAGCTCATACAAAAACAACGATAATAACCAACCATATATAACAAATGGCCGACGTCTTGTCTTGTCTTTGGAGCAGGAACTGCGCAAATAGCTTGGATTTTTGCATGCAAAAATTTCACCATACTCTGCCCAACAATTTTACCAAGGTAAGAGAGAACCCCTTTGCCATATTCACATTTATCCAAATTCAATACCAAGGAAGCATCAGACAGGCGTGTGAATACAAGCTCCAGCAGTTGCAGGTGCTGTTCCCAAGTATCCGAGTATACCTTCACATCAAGGTAAGCAGCACAATTGAGGATCTCCCCCAGTACACGGTTCATGTTGCTGAAAGGTGCAAGGTGCATTCCGGAGCCGAAAGCCATGACCGTATACTGGAGGAAATTGTCTGTGGTAGCAAAAGCAGAAATTTCAGATGCCTATGGGGTGAAGTACCTGTCAATAACCTTTCAAAAGGCTCAGCATACTTGTAAACTTGGCTGTGCCAACACAATCTTCCATTCTGGGAATGGGAAACAAGTCAGGCTTAGTTACAGCATTTACATACTTTTTGGTAATTGGTACAAAAACAAAATGAGGACTCAGCCTTGGGCACTAAAATACAGGGAGAATATAGGATATAAAAGTGTAATCAATGTGTGTAACTACAAAGCTGACTAATGTTTCAATGTGTGTAACTACAAAGTTTACTAATGTTTGGATATGTAAATCAGGTATAATGTGATGTGTATACCCAATGTACAGTATACCCAACAATTAAGACTTACTTGTGGGAAGCGTTATCTAAATCCATAGTGCACTTGTTGATCAAGTTATAAGTATGTATTGATTTAGAAGAATTCTGTGTCTTACTAAAAAGTAGGCCTAATTGTTTTCTGTGTCAATCCGTACCTCTGCACAGCAAGCATAATCTAAAACTATAAAACACTTTCTAACAAGTGGTATTCGAAATGTGTACATTAAATGCTTTGTGTTTGTCTAAAACAGCTTCACTCTATGGCAGTAAATTAAGAACTTTGTGTTTGTCTAAAGCAGCTTCACTCTATGGCAATAAAAAATCAATTAGACACGTACCAGAAACTGGGTTTCTAAACAAAAGCCCCCTAAGCTTGCAAATCAGTGTCAAAAGAAGAGATAAGAATTCCAGGAGAAAAATACCAAGATGAGGTTATAGGGTGAATTATGTGACAGTAAAAAACCCAGGTCTGGTAAAACTTTTAAAGAACATACAACTGACTATGCATGCGCCACATATATAAGGTATCATATGGATGTGAATAATTAGTTAAGGCAATGGAGATTGGTCTGTTCTAGAAAGAAAAGGTGAATGCCCCGCCTAGGGATAATTTTACTGCTTCAGAGAGGTAAATAAAGACATGTTTGTGTATGTATAATAGGCAACAGATCAGTAACATGATTGGGTATAAAAAGAGTATCTTAGAGAGGCAGAGTCTCTCACAAGTAAAGATGGGCATGTTGCACTGTGATTAAATACATTAGAGAGTTATGAATGCATAATGCAGATGAATTTTCAGTATAACTATATATCACTGTTCTTTAGCGTTCATCTAAAAGAACCTGCTCAAAGAGTCGACTCTTTTCCGAACGACACATGAATCATAATGATTCTTCCTGCAGAAAGTGAAAGTATTTGTAACTTCAGACTCGGAGCCGTTTTTTGTGGTGTGTTTGGTAAGTTAAATAAAAAAACTTCAACTCCAGACAGAAACGGTGATGTTAATGTTACACAACAAGGACTGTTGACAAAAGGTGAGTTTAATTTTTATATAAACCTCGCAGTAGGAAAACTAAAGGGGTTTTCTCCTGAGTAAACTGAGTTAACGGTGTGCGGAGTATTAATATTTCATTTTTAAAAAAAATGTGGATATAAGTTTCCAATCCGTTTATTCTCATTGTGAGCCTATAAAAGTAAACTTGGGCATTTACACAATCAGCAATGTTCCCGAGCTTTGGCAGCCAAAACGGTGTTGCTTTTTGAGGTTAGTGTAAGTTTAAATTCCTCATATTTCCGCATAACAATTTCTTGCTCTTCAACCTGAGGTTTGCACAACTGCTTTACTTTTTTAACAGTATTGACTGTTTAAGCTGGAAACGTCTTGCTTATATGTGCACGCGCATGATGAGTAAACCTCGATTCAGGATTAAAACCTGGGTTGACTGAGAAAGTTGATAACCAGCGTCACGAAACCTGTTAACCAGAGGTTGTTCAATTCGCTTCGTGAAACAGGCCTCTGGTTAGCTGGTACTGATATCAAACTTCCCCATGTTTCTGGTGTGTACTCATATGGTCTCATGAAATAAATATGCAAAAACTTTGGGCAAAATAGCTTTGCCAGTATGTAACAAAAGTCAATAAATACACACAATAGCCTAAAATACACTATAAGCTGTACAGCACAACAACAACAAGAACAACATGTTGAACAAACTATACTGTACTAAATATGAAGTATTAATAGGCTTACTACAAAACCAAACTCTACTGCACAGTGGTGTTTATATGTATATATATAAACTATTGGAACAGCAAGACCAATGCGTTTGTTTGTGCTATATAGAAAAGGCATGTGGGTTTGAGATCAAAAGATGGATATGAGATGAGAGTTTAGGATTTCAGCTTTTATTTCCTTGTATGTGTTAAACAACATAAAACCTTTTGTTTCAAACCACCCAAATCAAATGGCACATAAAATTGTGATTTTGTAGTAATTTTTTCCTATTTAAATGAACAAAAAACAGATCAGTCACATGGAAAAAGTAGGTACACCCCTAAATTATTCATACCTTCAAATCCATAAAATTAAAATCAGTTGTTGAAGATTGGGTGCCAGTGATTAGAACCTGCTTAGGAAGTGCAGGTGGAACCTGTCTTATTTAAACCTCTCACATCTAGTGTCTGGTGTTCCCTGTACTATTGAGGTGTGTGCTGTCATCTTGCCAAGATGAAAAAGGTTGTGGATGTCTATCAATCTGGCAAGGGATTTAAAAAGATATCCATATTATTTGAAATATATCGAGCGTGATATAGTAATAAACAAATGGCACAGATTTCAAATGATTGCCAGTTTGTCCAGGACTGGCCGTCCCAGCAAATTCAGCCCAAGAGCAGACCATCTGATGCAAAAAGAAGTCTCCAGGAACCCCAAAATTTCACTACAGGATCTGCTAATAAGTCTTGCAACTGTTGGTGTCAAAGTGCATACTTCTGCAATCAGAATGAGATTGAACAAATTTGACATGCATGGGAGGCGTGCCCGGGAAAAAGCTTTTGCAAGACTACAGTTTGCCAATGAGCATATAGGCAAAGACCAGGCCTTTTGGAATAATGTGCTCTGGACAGACAAATCAAAGATTTGATTTGTTTTGGCCATAGTAACAGCAGACATGCTTGGTGCATACCAAAGACAGCTTTTCAGGAGAAGCACCTCATACTAACTGTGAAGCATGGTGGTGGAAATGTTATGGTTTGGGGTTGCCTCACTGCCTCAGGGACTGGACAGGTTGCATTCACTGATACAATTATGAATTCTGAATCATATCAAAGAGTGCTTGAAGATAATGTGAGGCCATCTGTTCCGAAAGTTGAAGTTGAACCGAAAGTCGACCTTTCAACAGGTTAATGATCCTGAGCACACTATCAGATCCACCTAGGAATGTGTCAAAAAGAAGAAATTGAGGGTTATGGAATGGCCTAGTCAAAGTCTGCATTTGAATCACATTGAAATGCTGGGGGGGGGGGGGGGGTTAAAAACAGGCAGTACATGCAAGAAAACCCTCAAACATCTTGCAAGTGAAAGACTATTGCATGGAAGAGTAGTCAAAAATGGGCCCTTAATGCTCAGCTGTATAAATTATATAAATGTAAGTTGCTCTGGATAAGGGCATAAATGTAAATTCTGCCATTTGCACCACCTTGGCATAACAGCTCCATGAGCCTGTTCTGGATAAAGCACTTACTGAAGATGAATGATTTGGTGGTCAGAATGTGAGAGTTCAGTCCCAGTGTGTAAGCTGAACAGTCAAAGAAGTGAAAATGATCATGCACGTTAACGGCACATTTCTTTGATATGTTTTCTAGGAGTATAAGCCATTCCAGCAGAAGAGATCAGACTCTTCAGGACTCTGTGCTGTGTGTCTGTTCATACTTTACTAATATTCAAAGATGGAGACCTCTGATCTGGACACAGAAAATGGGAGCCAACCTTCAAAAAAGGGGTAACCAACTATGTCCTTTTATTTTAATCATTAACCATTCATGTATAATATTAAAGACACACTCTGGCAAAAAAAAAAAAAAAAACTGTATACACCTGTAAACATGTCTACTCACTTCTTACGGCGATGACGCAGTGGGCTCTGTAGAGAGATTTTCCAGTTTGAATTTTGGAGAAACTTCCTCTTGTTTGAGGTGGTTATGGTGGATATTTTTGTGGGAGGGGAATGGGGGGGAGGGGTGCATGGGGGCAGTGCTCACAAGATAATGGTATGTTCAGGGAACCAAAATACACTGAAAAAAAGAAAGTTTGTTGAATTTGTTAATTCAAATGTGTATTTTCGTTCCACTTGAATGAACTGAGTTGCATTAATAAAATTTGCTTTTGTACAGCCAACATAATTTGATCATGTATATTCAAAGCTCTAGAATGAAATCCAACTTGGCACAGTCACCCAAGCTCAGTATTAAAACCAGGACTCAACCCAGTATCAAACCCAGGCATTGTGTGGTGGTCCAGCACCAGCACATATTGAATTTCACTTTTACTGTTAGAAGGTCTCTCCTCCCAATTTTTTTTAATGACATCTGGGATGCTGCGAGGGGAGGAAACCCTGTGGAGGCTTTTTCAGGATGCTGACTCAGGAGATGACATGGAAGAGTTCCACCCCCCACCCCACCCCCAGTACAAAGAAATTGCATATATGCACTGCTTCTGGTTATCACATTGTTTAGTCCACTAAAACTAACATATTAGACTAGATTTGTTGACCATCAATTACTCTCACTTGGTCGAAGGCAAGCCTCAGGGTCTCGTTGCATGACTGCTCCAAGGGTAATCCCTACCAGGGGTGGATGGGTGGAAGCCCTCCCCACCCCCGTGTCCATCTGACATGGCACTGACATTGATGGTCTCAGCACTTCCCCCCTAGTCAATGCTGCACACATTTCACACTGTTCCTCGCTACCACAGGACCCATCCACAAATATTTCTCTCACTAATGCCCAAAACCTTGGCCAATTTATCCCTAAAATTGGTGGATGAGTTAGGTGAGGACTAATCACTGCCTCCACTTTGTTTTTGCCACCGGATTCACCTACCTGAGGGAAAGAAGAGATGGACAAGGGGGAAAGGGAGGGGAGGGAAAGCACTGGTTCGAGAGTCTGGTTTTGGGGGAAATGGCCCCTGTTTCCATGGTGCAGGGACGGGGGGAGGATGGGGAGAAAGAGGCCGCTGCTGGAGAACCCTCCGGCTGGACCAGGCTCCAATGCAAAAGCCGGTCCTCCAACTGGGCTTGGTGCAGGGCTTAGAAGGGCTGCTCCTATTATGTGTGCAGCTCAAGGAGGGTCTGTTGTTGAATGAAGGCCAGCGGGGGACTTAAAAATCTCTGTTAGTGGCGAGGACTCAATGGTGGTGGATCTGCCTCACTCCTTGGTTTCACCACCAGTGTAGGGCCTTCCCTCCTTAGGAAACAGGAGGCAGGCTTGGAACATCTCAAAACAGGGCTCTTTACTGGCTGTGACTATTTTACTCACTTTTCAGCAGTGATATTTTAATCAAGCAGTGCATGCACACACACATACACACATACACACACAGCTCTGCTCTCTCTCTCTCTCTCCTTACCACTCACCTTCTCTGGCTCCGCCCTGAACTGGTACTCAACCATGCCCCCACTTCCACACAAAGAAACCAATTATGTTTTGGATCATTGTGCTGCTGGAAGGTCTATCCATATCTCGTCCTCATCAACCTGGTGGATGGGAACAGATTCTTCTAAAGAATTTCCTGGTAAATGGCTCATCTTCTCTTCAATAATTTGTATTTTGCCGGTACCTTGAGAAGAGAAACAGCCCCATACCATGATGCTTCCACCTGCAAACTTCACTCTAGGTATGTTATTTTTAGGGTCAAAGGCAGATATTTTGTCTCTTAATCTGCAGGCTTCTCCAAATGTTATGTGGCAAATGAGCTTCAACATGCCTTTTCTTCAGCAATGGAGTCTTCTGGGGTGATCACTGGTGGAGACTGTGGTTGTAGAGTGCACTACCTCTTGTTTTCTTTGTGCTGACTGAACCCACAGCTTCCAGGTCTTTCTGGAGCTCTTTTTAAGTGGACCTTGGCTGTTGGGCTACTCTTCTGACTAACTTTCTGATCACCCAATCAGAAATCTTGTGAGGAGCTCCTGTGCATGGCTGGTTGATGGTCAAGTAATGTTCCTTCCACTTGAGGATAACGTGTCCATAGGAGCATTAGTAACTCGTAGGAGCATTAATAACATAAATAACATTAATAACATTAATTCTTCTTAGCTGGTTTAGTGGGGGTTTTTTTCTTATTGTCTTCAATGCTTTTGTTCTGTGTCTTTGCACATAACTTTTTTATGGATTGGAATATTATGATTTCTTTAGCTGTCTAGTCTTACTGAGTTAATAGCAGTGTCTGGTGAATAGCTGCATTGGAAATATGTTTAATTAAAATTGTTGATGTGTTAAAAACGTATTCCCCCACTATATATTTGTGAACATGTTTCCAATACTCACACCCAGTAACATTTAGAAACAATTTTGTAACATTTTAGAAAACAAATTCTCTCTGGCTGTCCTTGTTTTTGCAATTGAGGGAATATTGATATGACAACGAAAGAATACTAGTGGTTAATAAAATAATTCATGCCATAATAAAGACTATTTAAATCACTACTTTATGTCTGTGTTGTTCAGTAAATTTCAGATAAAGGGATCAGACTCCCCAACACCCAGCTGTGTCTCCATGAAGAGTGATGCATCTTTAGATCCTCCTCCAAAATTTAAAGATGGAGACTCCTCCTCTGTAGACAGGTAACATCTGCTCCTTGTTAATGTCACTGCTGAGGGAAAAGCTGTGATATACATTGTTTTATACAGTTTAGAGTCATTAACAGCATTTTGATATTTATCAGTTTATGCTATATTTTAATTAGGGCATAATGATACTACAATACTTTCACTATATATTTTAGAGAAAAAATTGTAAATATTTATACAGATGGTAATAATGATGATGATCATGATAATGAAGAAGAAAAAAAACAGAGTTTCAAAACAGGGTCAGAAGTAACATTTAGAAACAATTTTGTAACATTTCAGAAAACAAATTCTGTCTGTATGTCCTTGTTTTTGCAATTGAGGCAATATTGATGTGACAACGAAAGAACAGTAGTGGTTAATAAAATAATTCATGCCATAATAAAGACTATTTAAATCACTACTTTATGTCTGTGTTGTACAGTAAAATCCAGATAAAGGGATCAGACTCCCCAACACCCAGCTGTGTCTCCATGAAGAGTGATGCATCTTTAGATCCTCCTCCAAAATTTAAAGATGGAGACTCCTCCTCTGTAGACAGGTAACATCTGCTCCTTGTTAATGTCACTGCTGAGGGAAAAGCTGTGATATACATTGTTTTATACAGTTTAGAGTCATTAACAACATTTTGATATTTATCAGTTTATGCTATATTTTAATTAGGGCATAATGATACTACAATACTTTCACTATATATTTTAGAGAAAAAAGTGTAAATATTTATACAGATGGTAATAATAATGATGATGAAAATGAAGAAGAAAAAAAAAAACAGAGTTTCAAAACAGGGTCAGAAGTCCCTTGATTTGAAAATAATAATAGTAATGGCTAATAAAAACATTTATGACACTGATAAAGATAATATAAGTCATTGCTTTATGTCTGTGTTGTTCAGTAAAATCCAGATAAAGGGATCAGACTCCCCAACACCCAGCTGTGTCTCCATGAAGAGTGATGCATCTTTAAATCCTCCTCCAAAATTTAAAGATGGAGACTCCTCCTCTGTACACAGGTAACATCTGCTCCCTGGCCATGCTAAGGCCATGCTACACAGATGTTAGCAACACTAGATATTTGTGATATATATATTATACATTATTTGTTTTTTAGTGATACTACTATTCTTTTTGTAAATGTACATTCTTTTAGAGCAGAGGTGTCAAACACATTTTTGGTCACATTATGTTTAGTCCAGTGTTGGCTGGACCAAAAATATCAGTGCAGCCGACCAACAAATCCTCTACTCCTCTTAAATGTGTTTGTTATTCAAACATATTATTCACACTCCTATAATGGTTATTTTGGAAAGACACATGGTTACAGCATCAAATTTTAGCTGTCTAATATTAAAAATATTATAAATGATTAAATTACATATTAGAAGCTCATTGCTGAAATAAAGGCTAATGTTAATAAGCATTAATTTACAATTAATTACTAATTAATTACAACTCCTCAGCTGTAAGAGAATGTACTAGCACTGTGGTGGACCTTCCATATTAAACATTGGCTCATGTTATTTGTCCTCAGAACAGATTTTTGTGGGAAGGTTAATTTGAAGGGGTCATGTTTTGTTTTGTGTAGCACTTCACTTGACTAATGCAGCAGTCTTGGAACAGAGACTATATATATATATATATATATATATATATATATATATATATATATATATATATATATATATATATGCATTTGATGGGATTAACCACAAGAGAGGATGTGCTACAGAAGTCATGCTGGTTAAGGATAGAGTTGATGAACTACAGACAGTTTTTATTTCATATGTTTATTGTGGACCACAGCTTTCCAATTAACCAACCAGTCCTAGTAGAATAACACCTAGAGGCTAGCTCATTTTTCAAATCTTTTAACTCATTTACACTCTACGATGATATTATTTAGGTATTCCAGATCCATCTGGCCGTATATTTGACATACCTGCTTTAGAGGAAAGTGTGTAAATAATCGTTCTGGTAATGTGTGAACAAATGCTAATTCAAGAAATGCATCTGGCCGTCCTAGGGAGGGGTAGCTTTCCTCACTGGCACAGTGTGTAGTGCTTCAAACTGTACATAGGAGCTGATTGTATCTGGGAGGGAGGCATCAGCGTCTGCTGCGGTGGCACTTGGTGGAATATTGTAGTCTGTGATGGACTGGATACCTTGCCATCTCTGGTGTTGTTGAAGCAGGTGGAGATTTTTTTTAGGTGGTGGTGCTTTGCCATCCTGATGTCATGGGACAAGTTTGTTCTAACCATCTTTAGCTCTGACTCGTCTCCTGCCCTAAGAGTCCTGGGTTTTCAGCAGTTTGTGGACCTCAGCTGTAAACCATGACTTCTGATTGGCATATGTGCTGATTACTTTTTTTTGACTGTGACATCAGTGCTTCTGTTAATGTAGCCAGTCACTGTCACTGTATATTCAGTTACGTTGGTGAGATGACTTTTTGGTAGCGGCTTCTCTAAAGATACGTAAGTTCCTGCACTAAAAGCAATCCTGGAGTGCAGAAGTAGCTCCCTCTGGCCAAACTCTGATTTGTTTTTGTGTCCGGTTTAGCTCGCTTGAGGAGTGGTGTGTAAGCTGGTGTTAACAGGGGTGTGATTTTGTAGGAGTCCTTTTTGTTTGTCCTCTATGTGTGATGGATGCCAAAACATCCAGTCTTTAGTATAATCCTGGCTCTTTTTTTTATTCTAAAGTTCTCAGTTTTATTCTTTATGTTCATATTTAGTTACATTGCTAATACCCACACAGAAGAGAAAATCCAAAACACCTAGAATTGAAATGGGACATTTTTATTTATTTATTTATTTATTACAATTTTTGTCCACAGTGTTCAGCAGAAGTCAGAAGACAGAACTCCAAAGTACATCATCACAGATACAGGGTGAGATCAAAACCAACACCACAACTGTGACACTGACATGATGGTATTAAAAGAATCCTCTCATGTCATTTAATACATTCAATTACAGAAAAGCATACAGGAGTATAAGGCAAGGCAAATGTAACTATCTAAACAATTTTTTTACTGTGTGCGGTAACCAGTCACAAGAATTGTAATTTTAACGTCTAATAATGTGACCACAGGCACGACCCAGAAACTGCTTTAAATGAATTCCAGAAGAACTTCAAGTTAAATCTGATTACGAAGTTCCAGTGTTTGAATGGAGTGATAATAAACCAGGGACACCGAACACTCCTGAATGAGATCTACACAGAGCTCTATGTCACAGAGGGAGACAGTGGAGACATCAATTATGAGCATGAGGTGAGGCAGATTGAGGCAGCATCCCGGAGAACAACAACAGAGGACACACCAATCAAATGCAATGACATCTTTAAGCTCTTATCTGAAGAAGACAAACCCATCAGAACTGTGCTGACAAAGGGAGTCGCTGGCATCGGAAAAACAGTCTCTGTGCAAAAGTTCATTCTGGATTGGGCTGAAGGGAAAGCAAATCAGGATGTCTACCTCATATTTGCACTTCCTTTCAGAGAGCTGAATTTGATTCCGGACCAAAAACTGAGTCTGATGGAGCTCCTTCATGTCTCTTTTAAGGAGGTAAAAGAAACAGACATTTCCAGCTTGGAAAAGGTCCTATTTATTTTTGATGGTTTGGATGAGTGCCGTTTCTCTCTAGATTTCCAGAACACAGTGAGGTTGTGTGATGTAACTGAATCAGCATCAGTGCATGTGCTGCTGATAAACCTGATCAAAGGAAATCTGCTTCCATCTGCTCTCATCTGGATCACCTCCCGACCAGCAGCAGCTGATCAAATCCCCTCTGAGTGGTTTTGTCGAGTCACAGAGGTACGAGGGTTCAATGACCCACAGAAGGAGGAGTACTTCAGGAAGAGGATCAGTGATCAGAACCTGGCCAATAACATCATCACACACCTGAAGTCATTACGAAGCCTCTACATCATGTGCCACATCCCAGTCTTCTGCTGGATTTCAGCCACTGTTCTAGAGAGAATGTTGGGTGAAGCAGAGAGTGGAGAGAGCCCCAAGACTCTGACTCAAATGTACACACACTTCCTCATCATTCAGATAAACATTATAAGAGAAAAGTACTCAAAGAAGCAGGAGAGTGATGAAGAAATGCTTTTCAAACTTGGACAACTGGCTTTTCAGCAGCTGATGAAAGGCAACCTGATTTTCTATGAGGAAGACCTGAGAGAGTGTGGTATTGATGTGAGAGAAGCAGCAGTGTACTCAGGTGTGTGTACACAAATCTTCAGAGAGGAGTTTGGGCTTCATCAGAGTAAAGTGTACTGCTTTGTTCATCTGAGCGTTCAGGAGCATCTTGCAGCTCTGTATGTGCACCTGACATTCATGATGGAAAAGAGAAATGTTCTAGATCAGAGTCAGCCTTCAAAACTGGAAATGAAAGAAATTACAATCTCGGATGTCCATAAGAGTGCGGTACATAAAGCTTTACAAAGTCAGACTGGACATCTGGACCTTTTCCTTCGATTTTTTCTGGGTCTCTCACTGGAGTCCAACCAGAATCTCTTACATCACTTAGTAACACAGACAGGAAGTAGCTCCCACAGCAAAGAGAAAACAGTTCAGTTCATTAAGAATGAGATCAGTAGAGATCCTCCTACAGAAAAATCCATCAATCTCTTCTACTGTCTGAATGAACTGGGTGACAATTCTCTAGTGGAGGAAATCGAACACTACCTGAAATCTGGAAAACAACGTGAACTCTCTTCTTCACAGTGGTCTGCTCTGGTGTTTGTGCTACTGACATCAGCACAGGAGCTGGAAGAATTTGACCTGAGCAAATATACCAGTACAGACAGCATATCAGATTGGGTTCTTGTGAAGGTGATGCCTGTGGTTGCAGAATCCAGAAAAGCAATGTAAGTAAAGCTGAATATAACTGTTATACTGTTACAGTGTTAGAAATAGAGAAACTGACAGAACTTTGACATGTACAGTATGCAGTTTGTGATGTTTTGACAATTCAGTTCATACAGGTTGGTGTTAATGAGAACAGATAAATGTAGCACAGACAGTGTAATCAGACCAAGACTGAAATGATTTGGGGAATAACAGTTGCATGAGCAAATCAATATGATTGAAGGGCAAGTATAAAATATGTTTAAGTCAATTGCTGTCATTTGAGAAGAAAACATTTATGTCTCAAAGTTATGACTTTAATGAAGAAGTTTCTTGAATTTGCAAACCTTACCAATGTAATACTTATATGTACAATACTTTATTTTCCCTTTGTATTTTGAACAGTTTTTTCCTTTGCATTGCTCCACATAAAATTTTTGCAGTGCAGTTAAGCAGACACGTGGTGTATAAAAAAATGCAAAATACTTTCCTGTTATTATGAATTTGTAAAAGGTTTAATTCAAGCCTGTTATTTCCGTTTTTTTTTTTTTTTTTTGGTATTTGTAAAAATAAGAAGGTACAGTGAGTGAAAGCTTTGAGGAGCTATCATTATGTATTATTTTATTTCCTTCAGTATCAGTTGTGGTACAATTAAAAGGAGAGGTTGGACGGCTCTGGCTTCAGTGCTCAGATCAGAAACCTCCAAACTTAGAGAACTGAATCTGACTGTGAATACACTGGATCTGACTGGGAATAATCTAGGAGACTCAGGAGTGAAGTGTCTTTCTGCTGTACTGGAGGATCCTCACTGTAAAGTGGGGACACTGAGGTAAGTGTCGCAGTATGTTGATTATTATTTCTCCTCAGATTAACTTGTACAGTAAAGGAATCATTGAATTTACTTACAATTATATACATATGCATTAAAAGTACAGTGAAACAGAAAAGTTGTACAAAACCTGGCCGATTACTGTTAAATTAAACCAGCAATACTTTTGCACCTTTAGTACTCTTAATGTCCATAACTCACAAAAACAGTGGTAATGTCTAGTGAGTCAGTGTTAATTATACCATATACTTGTTCAAGAGAAAGGAGACAGTCCAACATGAGAATCATTGCAGTATGTAAGAGGCAGTCAGTTTGGTGATCATATTGTCAGAATTTTTCTTCTGTACAGATGAGAGAAACTAAATACAACACTCAGTACCCCATCATTTTAAATTACATTGTAAATGGCACAAACAAATTATATTAAATCCTCAAATTAATTCTGAATAATATAAAATCATTACACACATACATCATCTTTAAACCAATATTTGTTGATGAAGAGTGTGTCATTGTGATGAAAGATTTTTTTTGTTGTTGTTTAAATGTTGAGTGTCTTATTGTCTCTCTGCAGGTTGCAGCATTGTGGTGTCTCAGATAAAGGCTGTGCTTCTCTGGCTTCAGCTCTGAGATCAAACCCCTCACACCTGAGAGATCTGGAACTATCTAATAATAATAATGTAGGAGACTCAGGAGTGAAGTGTCTCTCAGCTGTACTGGAGAATCCTCACTGTAAACTGGAGACACTGAGGTATAATAATCTTTCAGAGAGTCACTTGACCTGCTCCTGAGTAAGACTCGGTCTCAAATAGTGAGACTGAAGCAGAGATTTTAGGTTCTTGATGCATCTGCAATGTTTCAGTATTAAACCATGCAGCTTTCCTCAATAGTTCTTTCACTCTGGTCATAAAATGCTGCCCTATTGTTCTACATTTTGTCATAAACAATTAGTGTCTATGAGTAAACCCACAGACTCAAATACATTCATATAGTAACACAGAGCTAAAGTAGAGAACAGGATCAATAGGTGTGTGTATGAGAGGAGATCACTCCTATAATAGTAATATGGTAATAAACTCCTCTACTCATCTTCTAGAATCACTCATTCACTGACCACCAAAAGACTCACAAAATATAACTGTTCATAAACTGAGAGTGAAGAGTGTGTCATTGTGTCCAGAGGTGTCATGTATTCCACGTAATGAAGGTTAGGACGGATGCAAGTGCAGGTAAGAGCTTTTAATAAAGAGAGATAGGCAGACAAATCGAAATCATACGTCAATAGCGTGGTCAAAACAGGCAATGGGACAGTTGATCAACAAACAGGCATAAATGAGGGAAGGCGAGAATTGAGAACAAGAAACCAGAAACAAGATCAAAGAACATGAATCAAAACGAGGAACAAGGTACAAACTCTTGGTATGGTGATAACACACAATACTTCGCAAAGTCATTGTGTTCAAACAGTCTTTTTATACTGTGGTTGTGAGTGCTTGTGAATTTGATGCAGATGTGCGTGATTAGAATCAATGTGAGTGTTCTGGGAATTGCAGTCCATGGTGGCCATGTTTGTAGGCTGCAGTGCAGGATGGGAAAGGTAGTCACTGGTTTGCTGTGACATAACAGATTCCACAAACCCCCCCCCCAACCCCACCCCCCCAAGAAGTGCCAAAAAACACTCCCCCCACCCCGGTGGTCCTGGTCCTCTGGGCAAAATGTCCTCAGGTTACAATGCAGGCATTGTCCAACAAGTAGTAGGTTCCTCGAGGAGCAGACATGAAGCTGCGGCTGGTACACCACGGTCCTGAGGCAAGACCCAGGCTTGGGAAGTTGTGTCGTCAGCTTTAGACAGGTGCTTGACTTGGTGGGCCGGCTTATCGGCCTTTCTTGAGTGTGGAGCGACGATCTCAGCGGAGCAGAAAGGCAGAGCGACATCCTCAGCGGAGCATGTGGGTGGAGCGTTGTCCTCCATCGACTCTGCAGGCTGAAATTGGTTGTCTGTGTCAACAGACTCAGGTGTGAGCAGAACTTGTTTGGTTGTGACAGCAGACTCGGGCGTGAGCAGAGCTTGGTTATCCGTGTCAACAGACTCTGGCGTGAGCATAACTTGGTTGGTCATGACATTGGCTCAGGTGGTAGAGCGGGTTGTCCACTAATCGTAGGGCTGGTGGTTCGATTCCCGGCCCACATGACTCCACATGCCAAAGTGTCCTTGGGTGAGACACTGAACCCCAAGTTGCTCCTGATGGCAATTTAGCGCCTTGCATGTCAGCTATGCTACCATTGGTGTGTGTGTGAATGGGTGAATGAGACACAGTGTAAAGCGCTTTGGATAAAAGCGCTATATAAATGCACCATTTACCATTTAGGTGTGAGCAGAACCTGGTTGGTCGTGATGTCGGTTTCAGGCATGAGCAGAACCTGGTTGGTCGTGACATCGGTTTCAGGCATGAGGAGCACTTGGTTGGTCATGTCAACAGACTCTGGCATGAGCATAACTTGGTTGGTCGTGACGTCAGCTTCAGGCGTGAGCAGAACCTGGTTGGTCATAACATCGATTTCAGGCATGAGAAGAACTTGGTTGGTTGTGTCAACAGACTTTGGCGTGAGCATAACTTGGTTGGTCGTGACGTCAGCTTCAGGCGTGAGCAGAACCTGGTTGGTCGTGACGTTGGTTTCAAGTATGAGGAGAACTTCATTGGTCATGTCTACAACCTCGTCGAGCTCAGACTGGAACTTGGTGTGGGAAATCACCTCGTTAACCTTTAGTTTGAACTTGGCGTGGGAGGTCGCCTTCTCGACCTCTGACAGAAACTTAGCTTGGGAGGCCGTCATTTTGACCTTGGACAAAAACTTGGCTTGAGAGGTCCTCTTTTCGACCTCGGACAGGAACTTGGCTTGAGAGGCTGCCTCTTTGACCTCGGACAGTAACTTGGCTTGAGAGGTCGCCTCTTCGACCTCGGACAGGAACTTGGCTTGAGAGGATGCTTCTTCGACCTCGGATAGAAACTTGGCTTGAGAGGTTGCCTCTTCGACCTTGGACAGGAACATGGCTTGAGAGGTCGGCTCTTCGACCTCGGACAGGAACTTGACTTGAGAGGTTGCCTCTTCGACCTCAGACAGGAACTTGGCTTGAGAGGTTGCCTCTTCGACCTCGGACAGGAACTTGGCTTGAGAGGTCACCTCTTCGACCTTAGACAGGAACTTGGCTTGAGAGGTCGCCCCTTCGGCCTCAGACAGGAACATGGCTTGGGAGGTCACCTTGTTGACCTCTAGTAAATACTTGACTTTATGCTGGAGCTCTGGGTTGAGACCGCCTCGTGGGTCTCATGCTGGAGCTCTAGGAATGAGACCACTTCGTGGGTCTTATGCTGGCCCTCTGCAGGTGACACCACCTCATGGGTCTCAGGTTGGAGCTCTGCAGCTGAGACCCCCCCCCCTTGGGTCTCAGGTTGGAGCTCTGGAGATGAGGTCGCCACATTGACCTCTGTCTGGAGATCGGCACAGGAGACCACATAGTGGGTCTTGGGCAGGAGCTTGGGGGAGGAGGTCACCCAGTTTGCCTGCTCATAATAAGTAGTGAATGGCAGGGCAGGTGTTTCTGTGAAGCAGGCCTCCTCCAAAACATCCTCCAGGATGTCCTTGGATTCTGGACTGCCAAACACCATCACGAATAGTCCCACAAACTGAGTTATATTCTCCAGTCCCCTGGATCCCATGGCTACTAGACGCTGTGCCCACTGGCAGGCTGGGCCAAAAAACCGGGACAACATAAACATTTACATTTACATTACATTTATTCATTTAGCAGACATTTTTATCCAAAGCAACTTACAAATGAGAAAATACAAGCAAACCTTAGCCATTGCTTATTGCCGGGCTTGGGGTCCGCCAGGCTTGAAAAATAGAGCAGGCAGTCAACAAGAAAATATTCAGGGTAGCCATAAAACCCATCATACTGATCTGGGAGATCTACGAAAGTCCACTGAGGAAACTGGATCGAATCCAAAGCTGGGATGGTTCGCTTGGTTTCCTTAGTGTGATGTCTCCTCCGTCTTCCTGCTGCATCCATGCTAAGGCAAAGAATTCTGTCACGTTTTCCATGTAATGAAGGTTAGGACGGATGCAAGTGAAGATTAAAGCTTTTAATAAAGAGAGACAGGTAGACAAATCCAAATAATAAGACAATAGCATGGTCAAAAACAGGCAATGAGTCAGATGATCAACAAACAGGGATAAACAACGCAAGGCGAGAATCGAGAACGAGAAACCAGAAACAAGATCAAAGACCATGAATCAAAACTAGGAACAGAGTACAAACACTTGGTATGGTGATAACACACAATACTTCGCAAAGTCATTGTGTTCAAACAGTCTTTTTATACTGTGGTTGTGAGTGCTTGTGAATTTGATGCAGGTGTCCATGATTAGCATGAATGTGAGTGTTCTGGGAATTGCAGTCCATGGCGGTGTCACGATCTCCCCTGCAGATGGCGCGCGACGTGCACGGAGTGCCTTAGGGCACGCACGTGCACAAGATTACGTAATGAGGACTTTTCTATGGACACGTGCCTTTGTTTTGGTTTTTGTTCTCCTCCTGTTCAGGTATTGGTTGATGTTCGAGGGTGTGTCATTATTGGTTTCAGCCGTCTGTATTCAAGCATGATTATGTTTGTTATTTAAACCCCTCGTGTTGCTGTGCACTTAGCGCAGTATTATTTACGTTTAACCAGCTAACAAAGTCTGAGTGTATAGATGTAAATATATAAATGAATGTATAGGGGAATACTTTTAAGTGTGCTATGTATGTGTTAGCTACCTTGATGCTAAGCGGTCGTGTTTTCGTGTCCTGTTCTTGTTCCATGCCTCGAATCTAGTTTCATGTTTAGACCTCAATTCTATCTTCCAGTTTAGACCGTGTTGCATGTTTATTAACTATTGTTTAAGAATAAAGACTTGAATCTGCACTTGCTTCCGTTTCCAAGTCCCGTTCCATGTTTGTAGGCTGCAGTGCAGGATGGGAAAGGTAGTCACTGGTTTGCTGTGACATGACAAGAGGTGGGTAGACTAGCCAGAAATTTAAATTTAAAGTAAAACTGCTTATAAAAATATTTATTCAAGTAAGATTAAAAGTAATAATGTTAATAATTGCTTCAGTAAGAGTAGTAAAGTATCTAATGAGACTACTCAAGCAGCAAGTTACTAGTTTAAAATGAAGGGAACATCCTGAATCTCAGACTACATGGAGAACTGTAAGTCACACCTCTCTTTGAAAGTCTGTCTGTTCAAGATGTGTTCAAGGTGAAGCAGCATGTCCCAGTCCTGTGATGGGTACAATAACACAGAACCTGTCATTTTCCCAATGGTTGACTGCCTTAAAATGTTAACAACACAAACTTGTCAACACCTGCAATTAAACAAGACAACAGAGAACAAAAGAACAGACTCTGGTACAGAACAGAAGAGAACGTGTGTGTAGGAAGAGAGTGTTTGTGTATCTTAGTGTGTGTATCCGTATCCTGCCTCCTTCGACACACTTGCTTCTTCCCCGTCTCCAGGACTGAGCCGCTAAAAACGTGAGCGATTGTTGCAGATGCATTCAGATCACTGCAGGGTATCACGAGACTCATGATCTCATTATATGTGATATAAACAAATGATTAAAACTACATATATTCATTAATATTTAACAGTAATGTAGCAAAATAAAAATACTTTTCTGTGATTTAAAAGTTAACTCGAGCAATAGTATAAGTATGGCCAGTTAAACCTACTCTTAAAAGTAAAATTGTTTCCAAAATTTACTCAAGTAAATGTAATAAAGTAAATGTAGTGTGTTACTACTCACCTCTAATTATGTCTCTGCAGGTTGTGCGATTGTGGTGTCTCAGATGAAGGCTGTGCAGCTCTGACTTCAGCTCTGAGCTCAAACCCCTCACACCTGAAAAAACTGAATTTGTCTAGGAATCAACTAGGAGACTCAGGAGTGAAGTGTCTCTCTGCTGTACTGGAAAATCCTAACTGTAAAGTGGAGACACTGAGGTAAGATCATCAGACTGAAACAGCAGTACAATGGTGGAAATAATAAAAAGGAATAGTATTTGGAACTCAAACAAATGCCATAGGACTGAAAAGGTAAAAAAAAATTTTTTTAAAGGAGTACAAAAAGAGATTACAATAAATTGCAAGCCACAGCAACAATTCTTTTGTTTATTTTTGTTTTTTTAAAGCTGAAATAGTTTTTATTCTGTTACTGAATATGATGTCAGTCAAGTCGTTCAATATTTATTTCCCTCTAGCTACTATGAACAGGCTTGCCAGATCTGTGTTACAGAAGCAGCCCAATGGAGAAGCAATATTAAAACTTCCAAGTCCTGTAAGTTGCCAGATGGGGCCTCCATGGATCGGACTGGTTTGTCCAGCACATCCAACAGATGCTCAATCAGACTGAGATGTGGGGAATTTGGAGGCCAAGTCAACAACTTGAACTCACCTTGAGTCATGTTCCTCAAACCATTCCTGAACAATTTTTGCAGTGTGGCAGGGCGCATTATCCTACTGAAAGAGGCCACTGCCATTAGGGAATACCCTTATCATAAAGGGGTGTACTTTGTCTGCCATAATGTTTAGGTAGGTGGTACGTGTCAAAATAACATGAATGCCAGGACCCAAGGTTTCTCAGCATAACATTGCCCAGAGTATCACACTGCCTCTGCCAACTTTCCTTCTTCCCATAGTGCATCCTAGTGCCATTTCTTCCCCAGGTAAATGATGCACATGTATCCAGCCATCAACGTGATATAAAAGAAAAGGTGATTCATCCAACCAGGCCACCTTCTTCCATTGCTCCATGGTTCAGTTCTGATGCTCACGTGCCCATTGTAGGAGCTTTTGGTGGTGATCCGGCATCAGCATGGGCACTCTGACCAATCTATAGTTACACAGCCCCATACATAGCAAGCTGTGAAGCAAGAAGCAAGTTTCTTTGGCATCAGACCAGTCGGCTAGCCTTCACTCCATCAATGAGCCTTGAGTGCCCATGACCCTGGTGTCAGCTCACCAGTTGTCCTTCCTTGGAACACTTTAGTAGGTACTGACCACTGCATACAGGGAACATCCCACAAGACCTGCCATTTTGGAGATGCACTGACCTAGTCATCTAGTCATCACAATTTGGCCCTTGCCAAAGTGACTCAGATCCTTACGCTTGCCCGGGAGACCAGGAGACAAGTTAGGGGTTAGTTAAGTGTCCACAGAAGAGGTGGGACTTGAGCTGGGTTTTCTGAAGACAGTGATTGATTCTGCTGTTCAGATTGAGGTTGGAAGTTCATTCCACCACTCAGGGACAGTTATTTTGAAGTACCTCATGCATCGCTCAGTAGGCACTACCAGGCATTCGTTAACTGATATGAGAAGCCATGAGACTCAATCACAGGCCCCAGATATGTAATATACATAGAAAAGAACAGTGGACCCAAAATTGACCCCTGATGAATCCTATTTGGGAGTTGCTGAGTTTCAGATACCCTTCCCCTCCATGATAAATGGTAAATGCCACAGTTATATAGCACTTTTATCCAAAGTGCTTTACACTGTGTCTCATTCACACACACACTCACACACCAATGGAAGCAGAGCTGCCACGCAAGGCGCTAACTTCCCATCGGGAGCAACTTGGGGTTCTGTGTCTTTCCCAAGGACACTTCGGCATGTGGCGTCATGTTTGCCGGGAATCGGACTGCCAAACCTACGATTAGTGGACAACCCGCTCTACCACCTGAGCCACAGTCGCCCCATGATACCTTGAAAGATCTGCCTAAGAGATAGGATCCCACCCAGTGCAGATCCATTCCAGTGATACCTAGACTGGAGAGAGTTGACAGGAAGATCTGATGATTTACAGTGTCAAAGGCAGCAGAGAGTTTGAGTAGGATGAGAACAGATGATCTTGAGTTTGATCTTGCAAGGCATCAGTTATGGTAAACAGTCTCTGTGGAGTGACTGCTTTTAAAGCCAGACTGCTTGGTGTCCAGTAGGTTGTTCTGTGTGAGAAAAATGGAGAGTTGATTAAAAGCAGCTCTTTAAAAGGTTTTGGACAGAAAAGGGAGGTGGGAGACAGGTCTGTAATTGTCAACAGCAGCAGGGTTACGTGTTGATTTTTTTTAAAGCAGTGGGGTAACCCGGGCCTACTTAAATGAGGTAGGGAATGTGCCAGTCAAGAGATGTATTAAAGATGTGTGTGAGTGCAGGTAGTAGCGTGGGAGAGATGGCCGGAAGTAGGTGAGAAGGGATGGGGTCTAGAGGACAGGTTGTAGGACGGCTAGAGAGTTTTGAGACATCAGCCTCTGAGAGAGGGGAGAAGGAGGACAGTTGAGAGTTACATGGAGGAGGAGCCAGTTTCTGGGTGTCTGGGGTGGAGAACTGGTTCCTGATTGATGTGACCTTGTTGGAAAAGAAAGTGGTGAGAGGTAGGGGAATGGGGAGAAGGTGGACAAAGAAGAGAGAAAAAGTTTGTGAAGAGAGTACAGGTGTTAGGAGAACTGCCAATCGTCTCCTGGTAGTATGTGGTAGAGATACTGTGGGAACAGGAGAGACATGTCTGGTAATTTGTTAGGTTAGTCAGATTGTTTGATTCATGCCATTTGCTTTCCACTGCCCTTAGCTTAGTTTGGTTGTTACGAAGAGCTTCCAAGAGCCAAGGGCTAAATTCCACCTGCAGAGACTGTAGGTTGTCTAAATTGCATACTTTTCTAGGAGTGTGCCATGGCCTGTACTTGTGGTAAACAACAGGGATAAACTGATGACACACATTAGCCTGTTAGAAGATAAAGATTGAAAAAAAAAGGGGTAGAGAGAGTAAGAAAGTGCTACTTAATGGTGTGAGTAGTGTCTTATCGGTGTCCTTGCTCAGTGGACTCATGCAGGTACACTCGCAGGTCTTTACATGATTTTGGTCTTCACACGAGGAGGGCTTCACGTGAGGGCTGATTCTTCCACTGATGCTTCCTAGTTCTCGAGTATTATGGTGGGAGTGCTTCCCAGTTGAGCACACCTCTTTAATTACCAAACAAAGTCTAAATGCATGAACGAGCAGCTCGGGGCCAAAACTGAATATGAATACCTGAATCACTCTAATCAAGCAGCACGTAAACAGTTTGTAGTAACTAGGAAGCGCAGTTACAGCTCCTATCTGACAGCCAATGCCAAGACTAGTTTCAACTAAAAACCAAGAAAAAAACACTTACCAACTACTGTTCGCCTTGAGTGACCAATCGCTTTTGCTCAAAACAGTTTTTTCATTCAATCCTTGTGTCATTCTAAATAATAAAACCATTTTAATGTATTCAACCAATATGCTATTGAGTGTCTTATTGTCTCTCTGCAGGTTGCAGCGTTGTGGTGTCTCAGGTGAAGGCTGTGCTGCTCTGACTTCAGCTCTGGGATCAAACCCCTCTCACCTGAGGGACCTACATCTGTCTGAGAATAAACTAGGAGACTCAGGAGTGAAGTATCTCGCTGCTGTACTGGAGAATCCTCACTGTAAATTGGAGACACTGAGGTAAGATCATCTCTGATTAAATTAACTAAATGATATAATAAACTAATTTAATTTAATGTCAGCATGAGTAATAGGGAACATTTGGCTGACAGTAGGCGTAGTGCACACTACATTATTTTAGCCCTGATTTCCCAGACCCTGACTAACTTTTAACTGACTACACCCTGATCCTGACCTGATCCTGGCTGGTAATCTCACAAACCTTAGTAAATCTATAGGCGTCACGTATAAGTGGTCCAATAATTGCAAAGTTATTTGCTTGCCTGTTTTTAATTTCTTTTCATTTGAGTGATTACCTTTATTGGTATTGCAAAACCACCAGATTTTTATTTATTTTTTTTTACTTGGTTTAACTTCAGTGACCATCATTGTGTCATGGTACAAAACAAATTTTGGTTATACAACTGTTTATGGAAATCTCAATATCTTGGCTCAGGATGGTCCTAGCTCCTTGGAACAAAAAAATGATCTCTTGTCATGCTCTTGTCATCTCAAAACTGGACTACTGGAACACACTACTCTCAGGCCTCCCAGCCAGCTCCATCAAACCCTTTCAGATGATTCAGATTGCAGCAGCATGCCGTGTCTTCAACCAGTCTAAATGAACCGATGTCACACCACCTCTTCATCTCCCTTCACTGGCTTCCTGTAACTGCCTGTATCAAATTCAAGGCCTTGATGTTCACTTACAAGACCTTGTCTGGAACAGCACCGCCCTACCTCAACACTCTCCTGAAGGCTTACGTTCCCTCACGCAATCTGCAATCTGTTAACGACCGACGCTTAGTAGTGCCTACTCAGCATGGCTCAAGGTCCCTTGCCAGAACCTTCATATTAACTGTTCCTCAGTGGTGGAATGAACTTCCAACCTCAATCCGGACTGCAGAATCTGTCAGAGAATCTGTTTTTCAAAAAACAGCTAAAGACCCACTTCTTCCATGAGCACTTAACTAGCCTCTAAAAACAACAACAAAAAAAAAAACACAAAAAAAACTTACTCTGGTTCTTATACCTCTACTCCGCACTTTGCTTCTCTAGAACTCAATTATAAATCTTGCATGGTAGCACTACTTGTATTGTTCTCCACTTCATATATCGCTTTGCTTGTATTTCCTCATTTGTAAGTCACTTGGGATAAAAGTGTCTGCTAATTGAATAAATGTAAATGTAAATAATTATCCTAAGCACACTAGCAAATGCACCAAGGAATGGCTCAAAAAGAAGAAATGGATGCTATGGAAAGGCCTAGTCAAAGCCCAGATTTGAATCTCATTGAAATGTTGTGGAGGGATTTGAAATGGGTAGTACATGCAAGGAAACCCTCAGACATTTTGCAACTGAAGGAATATTGCATGAGAAGTAGACAAAAAAATTCCAGAGACTGGTGGACAATTATGCACAAAGTCTACAAAAAGTTATTTCTGTGAAAGGGGGCAATACTAGCTTCTGAGGCCAAATGTGTACTTACTTTTTCCACAGAAGAATATCTTTTCTATTGATATTTCTGTTGAATAAATCATGATTTGTGTCGTGTTTCCCTTCTTACCCTGATGTCTCCATCACTTTGGAATAGAGTAAATCTCGACTCATGAGACCACATGACCTTTCTCCATTGGTCCACAGTCCAATATTTATCCTCCCTAGCAAATTTAAGTCATTTTTATCTGATTAGCCTCACAATGATTAGGCCACAGAGCTGTTTAATCCCAGTGCTCTTACTTTCACCATTAAAGATAGCCATGAGTGCTACTGTTGATTTTTTTTCCCCAATGTGACTTCACCAATCATTTTAAATATCTCCAAAAATTATAATTCAATATTTTGAACATTAATTTTTCAGACCACATTTATTCCACAGTTCTTGACAGTTTACAGTTTATTTCTATCTTCCTAAACAGAGAGAGTGAAGAGCGTCATTGTGTCTCTGCAGGTTGTTTAATTGTGGTGTCACAGATGAAGGCTGTACTGCTCTGGCTTCAGCTCTGGGATCAAACCCCTCACGCCTGAGAGAACTGCATCTGTCTGAAAATAATCTAGGAGACTCAGGAGTGAGGTGTCTCTCTGCTGTACTGGAGAATCCTCACTGTAAACTGGAGACACTGAGGTAAGATCACCTCTCTTTGAGTCACATGACTGTTCCTCCTGCTTCTCTAATAAAATAGAGACTGAATAATAATATATTGAACCAGAAGTCTTAGGTTCTTCATGTGTCTGCAACTACTGTGAAATTTACTAAAGCCATATCTAATCACACAAACTGTACCTGGAACAGAAAAACAAATAGAATCTGTTTGAGCTGTGGGGCTTAAAACCAACAATGAAATGGAGGTGATCTCAAAAATAGAATTTAAACCATAATGCAACAGGGCCGAAAAGGTGGGGGGTTCAAAGGGAGCAAAATCTGCCACAGCAACAATCTTTTTGTTTCTTTAAATAAAAAATAGTCAAAAAAATTATGTAAAAATAATCGTTGATTTAAAACAATTGTAAAGTTTAAAGGTTGTTTATTCTATTAGTGAATATTTTTTCAGTAGGTCTCTTTGCAGCTACTAAGAACAAGGTTGCCAGATCTGTGTTACAGAACAGCCCAAAGTAGCCCATAGTTCTTTCATTAAAGTCCTAAAATGGTCTCATATTACTCCACAATTTGTCATAAATAAAGAATGTCTGAATAAATCCACTGACTATAGTAACACAGAGCTAACGTAGAGAACAGGATCAATAAGTGTGTGTTTAAAAGGAGATCACAGTGCATGCTCACTACTGTATGCTTTACTAAACAGATATGATTTATGTAATGTACACACACACATACACAATTTTGTAATTGTAGGACATTGCTGGGGCTCCGAACAACCCAAACAGAAGAGTCACAAATAGGTGTAACCCATAGAGAGTAGAAAAAACTTTCCAGGTTTTCTCATAAGATATTGGCGTCAAGGCGATCCCTTTGTCAAATCCAAATTAAGGAACCACACTTGCCATTTTGTGAATAATTTAGAGCTTGAAGTGGACAGTAAAATAAGCACTTTATCGCACAGTGCAAATTCCCATAACTGAATACTCCGTTATTCAGGTGGTATTGACTTTCTTGTGCCTGTATCAAATTCTACTGTGTTAACTGCCCAAGTGTGTGGACTTTTGCTTGCAGGTCAAGAGTGTACTGAATTTTGTTTTTGCTGCTAGAAGCTTCCTCCTCCCAATTTTCTCCCAATAATGACATCTAAGACGAAGGGGGGAAATGTTAGGGAGGCTTGAGGATCCTCTTGTACTGCAAATAACAGGGGTTCGCGCAACTTATCCCAATTCCGCACATCATCGGGAACGAACTTCTGAATCAAATCATGCTTATGGACCAACAACTGGGTCATCTCTTCTTTAGTCTGAGTGTCCTGCATCACTCAATATAATCTATATATTATTACCTTATTAATTAAAAAATATGGGTCGGATAATGCAACATTTGGCTGAATTTTCTGACCATCATTTACTCTCACTTGGTCGAAGGCATGCCTCAGGATCTCATCATGCAACTGCTCCAAGGGGACATCCCAGAGGGGAATCCCCACCAAGAGTTGAGGGGTGGAGCCCCTTAATTCTTGGTTGGGGGACACAGAGTTGACATTGATGGCCCTGGCACCACCTCTCCAGTCAGTGCTGTGCACATTCTACACCATCCACAAATATTTCTCTTAGTAACGCCTAAAATCTTGGCCAATTTGTCCCCAGAATTAGTGGATGGGTGAGGTGAGGACTAACTGCTGCCCCACTTTGTGCTTTTGCACCCAGAATCCCTGTGCACACACCTCACCTTTACCAAACTTGCATTTTCCAATACCTCACCTTGAACAAGGCATTGGGGAATTGAAGTTTGGTTACAGCCTGAACCCACCAATGCACATTATGTACACCCTTGAACACTCACACAGCTTGATTGGGGAATGTCCCAGCTTGATAAGGGGTGGCCTGTGGCACACTGGGGCTCTAGACCTACCTGAGGGAAAGAAGAGACAGACACATGGGGAGCGGGAGGGAAAGCATAGATTTGGGAGATTAGTTTCAGGGAAATGGCCCCCAGAGGGGAAGCACGAGATTGAGAGAGAGAGAGAGAGAGAGAGAGAAGTTAGGGGTTTGCCTGCCCCCAATATACCATCAAGTGGTCCAGCTGGACCCTGTCCAGGGTGTACCCCGCCTTGTGCCCGATGCTCCCTGGGATAGGCTCCAGGTTTCCCCATGACCCTGAAAAGGATTAGGCGGTATAGAAGATGGATGGATGGTCCAACTGGACCATCTCATCTAGTGGCACCAGATGGTGGTACTGGACCTAATCTACCAACCCCTCCGATAGTCAGGATACAAACTGCTCCAGCACCGCAAGATCGGCTACTTTTGTGGCATGCGTCTCTGCCAGCAGCCACCTTTGACAGGTGTCTTGGACCTGCTTGGAAAATGTGAATGGGTGGCCAATCTCACTGAGCATCAGCGAGCGGAACCACTGACAGTGCTGTTCGGAGGTGTAGCCGACCCATTGTAATATTGCCCGCTTCAGGTCCAGGTACTCTACCAGGTTTGCAGCCAGAAGCTATTGGGCAGTGAGCTGAGCTTCCCCGGACAGTAGTGGCAGCATGTGGACCGCCGACTGGGAGTCAGACCGGCCCCATACTTTCAAAAAGCTCTACAAACGCTTCTGCAGTCCCATTTTTGACCCTGTGATGTGGGGTAGGGCAGCTGCTGGAGTACCCACTGGCTGGACCAGGCTCCGGAGCACCTGCCAGTCCTTTGTTTGGTCTTGGAGAAGGGCCTGGTGAGTATGGTGGAGATTGGCGAGGGATGATCTTTGCTATTGGTGAGGACTTCGTGGCGGTGGATTTTCCTCACTCCGCTTTTCGGCACCAATGTAGGACTTCCCTGGGTTGCGAAGGAAAGGAGGAAATGGGAGGCAGGCCAGGGACATCTCAAAATAGGGCTCTTTATTGGCTGTAACTATTTTACTTGGTTTTCAATGGTATTATTTTAACAAAATGGCTCGCCACAGCTCAGCTTTCTTTCTCAAGGCTCTTGTCTCTCCCCTCCTTATCCTTGCCACTACTCATTGAAACACAGAACATCCATTTGCCACTTTCTGCAAGGTGTTTAATCCTTACTACTCACTCTCTCAAACTCCATCCTACATTCTCAAACCAGCACTCGACCATGCCCCCATTTCCGCAGTAATCAATTCCTCTTCTAGAATCACTCTTTCACAGACCTCCAAAGTATTTAACCCTATAAAACCGAGTATGTTGCCACAGACACATCCATCCAAGTCATATTCATGTCATGTCACCGTACCTCTTCAATCGTTTGCGCTATCACAATAACTTAAATTACCTCTGAAATGTACTGATTTATGTCACCAATTATGTGATAACTTCATGCAGCTTTCAGGAAGAGCGAAACGAGGGAATCAAACAGAGATATACAGAGCACAACAGGTTAGAGAGTTTTGGACCGCATAAAATCATTTAAAAAAGCAAACAGAAACATGATGAAGAAGGGGTATACAGCAGAAGAGGACAATATATATATATATATATATATATATATATATATATATATATATATATATATTATTGGCAGACATTAATCAGTAGAAATATTTGAATTATAAAAGATAAAAGATTATATTTATGTATTAATATTGTTGAATATTAGGTTTTCAGCACAGACGGTTGAAGAGTTATGGTAGCATGAATAGAGCTTGGTTGGATGTGTCGGCAACAACACTCGCGGTTTCATAGGGTTAAAGACTTACAAAATGTAAATGTTCACAAACTCAGAGAGTGAAGTATGTGTCATTGTTTTTGCAGGTTGTGTGGCTGTGGTGTCTCAGATGAAGGTTGTGCTGTTCTGGTTTCTGCTCTGAGATCAAACCCCTCACACCTGAGAGAACTGGAGCTGAAGGGGAATAAAATTGGAGATTCAGGAAAGAAGATGCTCTCTGCTCTTCAGGATGATGAAAATTACAATCTGCAGGAACTGAAGTGAGTAATAACATTAGTTTGTACATTTCGCTTTAGTTCGAGTAAATGTCAGATTATCAGGGTAGGAATGGAAACCAGTTTTAGAAAATTTTGCTATATTCTATTTAATAAGAATGTTTCTGACAATTGGCTTTAATGCTTTTTCTCATTCAGTAAAGAGAGTTGAATTGAAATGTGTGTGAAGGCAGAAGACAGGGAGTCAGACAGAGTATACAAAATGTCACAGTTTAGAGCAGGGGTGTCCAATCTTATCCGGAAAAGGCTGGTGTGGGTGCAGGTTTTCATTGCAACCAAGCAGAAGCCACACCTGAATCAATTGAAAGCCAAGATCAACTGATTAATCAGGCGTGGCTGCTGCTTGGTTGGAATGAAAACCTGGACCCATACCGGCCCTTTCCAGATGAGATTGGAAAACCCTGGTTTAGTGCATATGAGTGATTTTAAATGATCTTGTGACCCTGCTGTCTCTGACTTCCTACTGCTGCTTTTCCCTCTGTTTCTGATAAGTAGCACGCTTTCTTTATAATACACTGCCATAAATGTTTTTAAGCAGCCACTTTACTTGACACTTGAACCCACCCACCGAGACGATTACATGCTGTTGACATGAAGTAGCACAGTCCAGTTTGTATTTATTAATTTACATTTTTTCTTTTATGTTCAGTTGGTGATGAGCAGCTGTGTGTGTGTCTCATGAAGACTCCAGTGTCCCTGCCTTTCCGCGTTGGAGAATAGAGAACATGTTTACAGACACATCAGTCAATTAGTTCTCAGTGTATATTTAATGTGTTGGAAGTGAGACATGTGTTCATCATGCACAGTGAATCAGACGGTACACAATTCTACATTTAGACTGAACAGGATCCAGACATTACGTCTGAAATCAGAACAGCTGGAATGGAGACTCTGGGTTGATTATAACACCTGAACTTACTGAGTGTCACAATCAGACCGTGGAAACACAGTGATCCTCCTGCTCATTGAACACCTCGTTCAGTCTGAATGTTCATCTGATATCCATTTTGTATTTTGAAGAGACTGAGGCAGAGTTTTCATTAGCTGATAAATACCAAGCAGATCAGGTGGTAAGTTTCAAATGAACACAGCTTTAGTGATGTTACGCAGAGTATCATGTCAGAGTATGTGTCATTTCTTTTTTTTAAATCTGTAATATTACAACTATGAGAGAACCTGTTCATGATTTGCATTATTTTTGTTGATTAATAAGGAATGTATAAATTTGGTGCATTATTAAACATGAGATTTACCAAAGTGAAGAGGTCATCAAACCCAGACCCCTGGTAATGTACTCTCTCAATGCTCCATTCACTGTATATCCATGATTGTGATAGTGATCCTGCATAAAATTCTAAGACTTGCAGGTCATACAAACATCATCTTATTTCTTAAAGGAACATACAGACACACACACACAACAAAAATCCATTCATTGATCTTACAGTGTAACTGTGTTATCCTGGTCAGGGTTACAGTATAGCCAAAAACTATATCAGGAACACTGGGCTCAAGGCACCATGGATTGGACACCGTTCCATCAGAGGATGTTGAAAAGGCATATATGGGTGTGGTGGTCAGGCATCCCTATACTTTTGGTCACACAGTGTAGTTAGCTGTGGTTAAATGGACGTTGCAAATACGGAGCAACTTGGACCAGAATTATCTCTTCAAATTGCCTGTAAACACAACCATCTTCTGTTGGCTTGGAAAGATGTCCAGTTGTTGATTGATCAATTAAAGTAGGTATACCCATTGGTTAAATATGTATTGGTATGTTGCATTCTTGGAATAGTAGCATTCAGGTGAAACCATGAATATGACATGAATATGCCAGCATGAAAATGAATGAAAATATTGACACTTTGGGCCCAATTTGGACATTTTCACTTAGGCGTGTACTCACTTTTGTTGCCAGCGGTTTAGACATTAATGGCTGTGTGTTGTTATTTTGAGGGGATAGCAAATTTACACTGTTATACAAGTTGTACACTCACTACTTTACATTGTAGCAAAGTGTAATTTCTTCAGGTTTGTCACATGAAAAGATATAATCAAATATTTACAAAAATGTGAGGGGTGTACTCACATTTGTGTGATACTGTATGTATTGGTGTATTGCATTCTTAGATTAGTAGCATTCAGGTGAAACCAGGAAAATGACACGAATTCTGCTACAAAGTGGACAGTAAGCAATAAAGTCCCGTGCAAGAAAAATTTTATGCCAGAATTTCCCTTAACCTCTCGTAAAAAAAAAAGAATCTTAGTCTAACAAATTCACATATCAAGTTCTGATGGCTTTATGTTACAGCAGTTGTGGGTCCTTAATGAACTTGAATGAGCATAGCCCCGTCCACATTGTCCGCAGACGTACAGTTTCTGTCCTGTATGACTCTGCTGGTGGCTGTGGAAGGTACTCTGGTCACGAAAACGTTTCCCACACTGCAAGCAGTGATACGGCTTCTCTCCTGTGTGAATGCGCTGGTGTTGTTTGAGATGACTTTCTTGCATAAAACTCTTCCCACACTGTCCACAGTGATGTGGCCTCTCTCCTGTGTGAATGCGCTGGTGTTGTTGAAGATGACTCTGGTAAGTAAAACTCTTCCCACACTGTCCACAGTGGTACGGCTTCTCTCCTGTGTGAATACGCTGATGCTGTTGAAGATTACCCTGACGAGTAAAACTATTTCCACACTGTCCACAGAGATACGGCTTCTCTCCTGTGTGAATGCGCTGGTGTTGTTTGAGATGAGTTTCTCGCATAAAACTCTTCTCACACTGTTTACAGCGATACGGCCTCTCCCCTGTGTGGATGCGCTCGTGCCTTTGGAGATGACTCTGACGAGTAAAACTTTTCCCACACTGTTCACAGTGATACAGCCTTACACCTGTGTGAATGCGCTTGTGTCGTCGGAGATTACTCTGACGAGTAAAACTCTTCCCACAATCTGAGCACTGGTGCATCTGGAAAACATAATAAAAATATTCAAGATGCTTACATAATTTTAGATTGTCCACATATGATTAAGGATATTGGAAACATCTTCTACAATACTGTAATATGGTTTCACCACCCAACCACACACCTTTAATAGCTGTAACACCCTGAATTTTATTGATGCAAATGCAGACAGAGATGCTAAATTAATAATATACAGAAACAAATATACTAAACAAATAGAAAAAAAAAAGTTAAGTATTTTTTTTAGTACAGCACACTGTTTAACTGTTTATAATTATATTTAATGCAACAGAACATTCTCAATACTTGCGTCTTCAAGACAGAGGAGTTTGTGCTTTCCGGTTTCTTATTGTCCTGACAAGCAGCATTATTATGTCTCATTCATTTCAAAATGGAAAACAAGTGAAGATGGTTAAAGTTGAGAGAACATTGTTTCAGCTATTCTTTCACAATAACAATTCCTAAATGTGTTACTATCTTTTACTGGAAAGTTGTAAATATTTGGTAAAGTCCCGTGCGACGTTGTCGGTGAAAAGCTGTATCGGCTTTCATCGTTCCCTTGGATTCACCAGCTGCTTGGGGGGGGGGGTCTGCTGCATGGGCAACAGCTAATCCTCCATATCACCCTGCCCAGTCTTCAAATGGAGAGGACACTCCAGTGACATCACAAGGTGCCGACAACACGGGAAGCGGCAGTTACCGGTTTTAAGCTCATCCGATTGGCGAAGGAAACGGCGCCAAGGGCCGCTTCTGTCGGTGGGAGAGATCATTGTATCGCCCGCCTTAAGCTAGGCAGTCCCCAGCCAATAACGTGCTGTCCCGCCATGGCTTGCCTGCTTCACTTGGGTGCGTGGAGCTTAGAAAATCATCTCGACAAGTAGGCCATAAATTCTGCACCAGACAATCAAGGAAAAAACAAGAATACTCCAGCTCTTCACTTCGCAAGCTGGAATATCAGGACCATGTATCCTGGTCTCACTGCTGATCTGCAGCATATCGACGACGCACGCCAGACTGTCGTCATTGACAAGGAACTCTCAAGACTCAACGTCGACGTGGCCTGCCTTCAGGAAAATCGACTGGCTGACAGTGGCACTATAAGAGAAGTTAGTTACACATTCTTTTGGCAAGGGAAGCCCTCGCACGAATCACGTCAGCATGGTGTTGGCTTCGCTGTGAAGAACTCGCTTGTCCCCTTCATCAAGCCACCATCATCAGGCACAGTAAGAATCCTTTCCCTCCATTTGTCTAGAGACTCGGGCCCTGCCAACATCATCAGCGTGTACGCCCCGACACTATGCTCAACTCCAGATGAAGAAGACCAGTTCTACGAGGTCTTACATGTAGTGATTTCCAGGATACCCAATGCTGAAAGCCTTTATCTGCTTGGGGACTTTAATGCTAGGGTGGGAGCTGATTATGAGGCCTGGCCCACTTCCCTTGGTTCTCACTGATGTGGAAAGATCAACGAGAATGGTCAGCGACTGCTAGAATTGTGCTGCTTCCACAGCCTCTGCATCACAAACACCTTCTTCAAGTGTAAGGAGATTCACAAGGTGTCTTGGAGGCACCCACGCTCCCGCCATTGGTACCAGTTAGATTTAGTCATCACCAGGCATGCGGACCTTGCAAGCATTCTCCTCACCCACAGCTATCACAGTGCAGACTGCAACACCGATCACTCCCTGGTGGCTAGCCAGGTGCGTGTATCGCCAAAGAAACTACAATATTCCAAGAAGAAAGGTCGCCCTCGCATCAACACCTGCTGTATAAACCATCCAGAAAAATCTGAGCGGTACGTTAAGAAGGAGCAGAAAAGTGCCGACTGGTACGAAGCCCACTGGGAGGATATGGAGCCTG
Organism: Ictalurus furcatus; assembly: GCF_023375685.1. Classification (NCBI taxonomy): domain Eukaryota; kingdom Metazoa; phylum Chordata; class Actinopteri; order Siluriformes; family Ictaluridae; genus Ictalurus; species Ictalurus furcatus. Next base: position 29,137,011 of record NC_071266.1, read on the forward strand.
TAACCGATGCGAAGAGGAAGGCTCTTCTGGCATACAAGGCTGTACCTAACCCCAGCACATTGGAAGCCCTCAGGGTTGCTAGAAGAAACGCCCAGCAGACTGCCCGCCACTGCGCAAACATCTACTGGCTGAATCTCTGCAGCAGTTTACAGGCAGCTGCCGATACTAGGGATGCAAGAGCGATGTACGAAGGCATCAAGAAGGCAAAAATCTTGAAAAGCGGGAAACCTGCACTACTCCAGCCCCTGCATGAACTTCTATGCTTGTGTTGGGAACAGGGATATATCCCGCATGACATGTGAGACGCAAACATCGTCATGGTATATAAAAACAAAGGGGACAGCAGCGATTGCAATAGCTATCGGGGCATCTCCCTACTGAGCGTCGTTGGAAAGGTGTTTGCCCGGGTTGTCCTGACACGTCTGCAGATCTCTGTGTGGCATCCGAGCTGGCCGGTCAACCGTAGATATGATATTCTCACTATGCCAGATTCAGGAGAAATGTCAAGAGCAGCAGATTAACCCTCTTTATCATCTTCATTGATTTGACCAAGGCATTTGACCTGGTTAGCCGGAGAAGACTTTTCAAACTACTGAAGAAGATCGGATGTCCACCACAACTTCTGGCAGTCATCACCACATTCCATGAGGACATGCACAGCACAGTCTGCTTCAACTGTGCAATGTCTGACGTTTTTCCAGTTAGCAGCGGAGTGAAACAAGGTTGTGTCCTTGTGCCCACACCTTTTGGTATCTTCTTCTCCATGCTTCTCCAATATGCCTTCAGAGACTGCAGTGAGGGAGTCTACATACACACTAGGTCTGACAGCAAGCTCTTCAACATCTCCCGCCTTCGTGCCAAGACCAAAGTCGTTGAGTTACTCCTAAGTGAGATGCTTTTCGCGGACGACGCAGCCCTGATCTCACATACGAAGGAAGGTTTGCAGCAGCTTGTCAGTCACCTCTCCCACGCCTGCAAGGAGTTTGGGCTGAACATTAGCCTCAAGAAGACCAACGTCATGGCTCAAGACACAGACCATCCTCCCAGCATTGCCATAGATGGATGCAACCTGGAGGTTGCGGAGAGCTTCACCTACCTCGGGTCGACTATATCCTGTTCACTCTCCACCGATGCAGAGGTAAATCGTAGGATTGCCAAGGCTGCAGGAGTCATGGCCAGACTAAATCACAGGGTGTGGCAAAACTCCAACCTTACTGTGAAAACCAAGCTGCGTGTATATCAGGCCTGAGTTTTAAGCCCACTCCTCTATTTTAGTGAGACTTGGACAACCTATGCTAGGCATGAGAGGAAGATCAACAGCTTTCACCTGAGGTGCCTGCGACGCATCCTCCATGTACAGTGGCAGGACAGGGTACCCGATACAGAAGTTCTGGAACATGCCAACACGAGCAGCATGTTTGCCATCCTCTGTGAGAAGCGTCTCCGTTGGCTTGGCCACGTTAGAAGAATGGATTCTGGTCGCATTCCCAAAGATCTTCTGTATGATGAGTTGGCTGAGGGTTCACGGCTAACTGGACACCCCCGACTGCGATTCAAAGATGTCTGCAAGAAGGACATGAGATTATGTGGCATCAACCCTAGTTCGTGGGAATCCAGCGCTGAAGACCGTACAGCCTGGTGTTTTGCCGTTAGATGGGGCACTCAGAAAGCGGAGAAGGACAGGTTTAAGCACCTTGCTGACAAGAGAGACAGGAGGAAGGCGCGGCAATTTTAGCCACAGCGTGCGACTCAATTTGTCTGCGGCAATTGCAACCGGGACTGCCACTCACAGGTTGGCTTGTACAGCCACTCGAGAAGGTGCAAATAAATTCACCGGAAACGGATGCTACACCATTGTCTCCCGAAGACGGAAGGATGCCAGAGAGACATACACTATAATCAAGATTTATATTTCTGTTTTTCCTCCAACCGACTGTAGTGACAAGCAACTCGTTTCAGCTGAGAAATTGACGTACATACTGTGAACCTGACTGTACTTAGCAGGCTAGCTAATTTTTCCTCACACATTCAAGGTTTCCCAAAGAGAAACATTTAAGGAGGCAGTGGGAAGTAGCTTTAAGAAGCTACTTTGAGGCAGTAGTGGCATGGCGGTTAAGGCTCTGGCTTACTGATCAGAAGGTCGGGGGTTCAAGCCCCAGCACTGCCAAGTTGGGACCTTTAGTAAGGCCCTTATCCCTCTTTGCTCCAGGGGTGCTGTACCATGGCTGACTCTGCGCTCTGATCCCAACCTCTTAACATGCTGGGATATGCAAGGGAAAAGGAATTTCACTGTGCTGTACTTTATATGTGACCAATAAAGACTCATCATTAAGAAGGGAAGGATTTTTCACCAGCGAGTTTTTCCAGGTCAGACTGTCAAGTTTAGAGATGGAGCTAAACCATCTGTCTTCAGTTTCATGACTCATCTCCAAAGAGTCTGTGTATCGATAGCCTAAAATGATTTGATCGCTTATCATCCAATCGTGGCTCGTTTATATATTTCTTCCATTTTAGCCAGTGGCAACCAGGACAACACAAGCCTCAATAAAGGCTGAAGAGAGCACGTCAGTGGACTGTAGACACGCAGATCATGAACCATTGAAATCGGTTGAGAAACGTAAATGTTGTACTTTTAATACAGAAAAACTGCAGCTGCCCCGTTTACTTGTGTTTATAAGGCAGTCTTGCCCGGAGCAATATGGCGTACACATTGACGTATCGCAGCATCGGGCCAAAGCAGTCAATGAGGTGCCTATGGTCACAATCCTCAACACCAATAAGCCTTACTGTATCGTGAACCAATAAATGTAGAGGTGGGAGGGGCGACAAATTTGCCACTCCACACCATCGTCCAGACTGCACTCTGGGGTAGAGGCCTGCAGGACCTGACGCAACAGAGTCCAATGCGGGACAAGATTTGATGGGTGGGTGCAAGCGGGAGAGCACTCATGTATGTGCGGGAAAAAACAGCAAGATAAAAGGTATGTTAAGTAGTTTTTTAAATTCATTTACTTATTTATTTTTAAGTAGCTAGGCTATGTTGCAAGCTAACGTTAGCTGACTGGCTAGTTAGTTAACATAGCCTAGGTAGCATATCTTCTTGTTTTAGGAAAGTTCACGTTTGATTAAACATCTGTAAATAGCTTTCACATCATAATATATCATACTACAACATATTATTATCTAGTTTTAGATTAAACTTGTTGTCTTCAGTGTAAAAATAACTTGCTCCTGGGTGTATATTTTTGTTAACGAAGAAAAAAAAAAGGTTCTTTTCTATAAACTTGGTACTGTTAACAGCTTAACATTATTTACATTAACCTGTCATTTTGGGGTCTTTGTTATTATATTCCAATATCATTAGATAGTTATAGATTAAGAGTTGTTTTAGGTGTACATATGGCTTGTTGCTGTGAATAATAATTTATGTTGTTAATTTTTGTTGTACATTTACATAAGAAGATACTGTTTATCTTAAGCTATTTTATTTGTAGTTGTTTGTTCTGCACTTTTGCACATAGCTAATATTGGTATGGTGTAGACAACACAAATACAACTAATAAAACTTATAATGGGTGTGTTAGATTTATAGTGTGAATAATCAAGCATTGACAATAGTTAGTTGTATTGCCGGCACAGAGGGGCCCCCAAATCAAATTCTGCTTAGGGCCCCAAGAGTCTTGGGTCGACCCTGGGGATGTGAATAGTTTTGGTTTCATTTTTGGACAGGCATTCCAAAAGCAAAAAAGGCTCTATATTCTTAAGCATATAACTAAATGCTTTTCTGTTTGGCTTTAAAAGTCTTTGTAAGAAATCCATTTTATTATTATTCATTGTAAAATTATCATATTTTCTGACTGAGCCTAAATATATGTTCTAAAACATTTTCCACTCAGACAGTGAATTAAACAGAAAGGGATAACGAAACATTTGTGTTTATTCTATGTTTCTATGAGCAAGTGGAAAACCCCGTAACCTACTAAAATAATCTACGTATATTTTTACCTGAGGACTTTTGCGGGAGGGAGCGGGGCAACGCGTGAATGTTGCGGGCGGAAGTGGGAGAAGATAACATATATATATTTGGTGGAGCGGGACAAAACAAATCCCGCGCAGGTCTTTACTCTGGAGCTCCTCGAATTTACAACAGAAACCAGACAAAAGAACGAAAGGATGCTGCACATGCGCAGTCAACACAAAATGAATGATGCATCACTAACAGCTATTCTAATACACCAACTCACCTGTCACCAACCGTCGTGTATCCGGAGAGGTATAATCTCTCTTTTATTCATTTACTTATTCAATAGTTATTGTTTACTAAATTACTGTTATGTGTTTATTCACACAGCGGTTAGCATAACGTTAGCTTCATTACTAGCAAACACGGCTAATTTTATTATTTACCAAAAAAATTCTTACCTTTTTATTCTCTGTGTGTGTTTGTTTGTTTGAGCATGTGTTTGAAACAGATCTGTAGGATATTTTTTTTTTCCTTCAAGGCATTCCTGCAGGTGTTTCTCAGAGTTTTAAAACTAAAAGAGAAATCAGAGAAATGAGTAAACTTTACCTTTGAGCCAGTAGCAGCAGGAGTCTGTGGAGATTTTCCTAAAGAGCGGCGTCTGGACTCTGATTTCATTATAAGAGGTGTAAAGAATCAGGACACTGGAAGAAAAATACAGAGATTCATGACTCCAGAATCTCTACTAACCTGTTAACCGAGCAGCGGTAAGTTTGAGATGAACTCACCTTTAGTAATGTTACGCAGAGTATCAGAGATCCGAAGCTCTCTTTCATATGAAGTTCTGCATCCAAGTGTCTGTTCTTCTTCGTCGTCTTCTTCTTCAGAGGTTTATTGGCGGTTGGTAAACCAGCTTTGGTGAATTACCGCCACCTACTGGACAGGAGTGTGGCGCACTGAAAGGAGGCTAAAAATGGTACATTTCAAACTTAAATCCTGTTATACAATCCTGTTAATGTTAAATAATTTAATAATGTAGTATATACCTTCCCTTGTCCTGGACCATTTTTAGAAGAATTACACCCATAGTGAGTAACTTTTCTTTAAGTTCAGATCTTTCCTTTTTATAAGCTGCACATTGAAGGAGCACATGTTCCACTGTCTCTGCTCCTCTTGTCGTGTATTATAGACTATCCTTTCTGTATTAAATTGCTTATGAATACTGTTTAGTTGCCTTCCTTTGAGTGCTCTGTCCCGTTTCTCTTGCTCTTCATTTTAATTATATGCTTTTATATTTGCTGTTATGTCAGTTTTACCATGCTACACGATACCTGAATATCAATATTTGGGTGTCTTAAAGTGTGTTTAACCAATATAGCAACAGTTTCATTACCCTCCACTCCCACATGTGCTGGTACCCATACATAATTCCAGGACCCTGAAGCAGGCAGTTAAGATTGTGACTGACCCCTCTCACCCCAGACACAAACTTTCCGAGGCACTCCCCTCCAGCAGGAGCCTGTGGATCATCAAGACCAAAACGGCACACCACAAAAACAGTTTCTTTCCATCCACAACTGGTCTCATTAACAATACTCAGGACCCACCATGGTCTATTATCTGCCGCCAAGGACATTACACATTACATTAACAAACAATCTCATACTGTTGTTTCATATGCATTACATTAACGCACACAACTCAGACTGCTATACTGCATCTTTTTACTTCAACTGTGAGCACTTGCACTGGCCCACTTTTGCACACCCTGCACTAATGTACAGTTAATGTCTTAATTTTTATTTTCCTAAATCTTTATATTCATGCTAATAGTTTACATAGCTTTATATATTTTTTATACTTCTCATTTATTATCTTAATAATATTTTACTGTTATTATTCAGGGTATCTGCAGGTATCAACACGTCAAATTTAATACCATATTCAAGACATTTCCAAAAAAATTTAAGACCTGCACTTCACTTCAATCATGCTACATGATACATTAGCTATAATGGGTTGTGTTCATGCATATACATCCATTTCTGGGTGTAAGTAAACTACAACAGGGTAAACTTCTATAGAGATATATACGAGACCGTAGCAAATATACTTTTTGTATTACCATTTGCTCCAACAGTGAAAGAAAAATAAAATCCAGTCTTTCTTTCCCAAGACTTTCCAAGAAAGAAAAAAAATATAGGGCGATGGATTACAGCAATCAGAAGAGAAAAAGATGTCAAATTTACCATCACTCCCTCAGCAGCTGTATTAGAAACCCCCTCACAACAGTATTTACCAGTTTTTTTGTAATTTAATGCCAGGGTAATGTAACAAGTAGTGTTATAAATGTACAGAATTTTAATGGAGTTTTATCAGAGGAAAATTTAACCATTGTGATCCATGACAGCTCTCCGCTCTGCTTTTGTTTTCTGCTCTCTCCCCCTTGAAAGAAATCACAGACTGCCTCTCAGCAACTTCCACCCCAAAATGTGTTAGGATAAGCTTGTTCCCCAAAAAGCCTGAATTATCAAAGGAATAAATAACTTCAGTCTCAGAAATATGTGTATAATACTACCTAAAGTGACATCCAATCAGTTATAGCATGGGTACGTGACTGTAATTATTATTCAGAAAGACATGTGTCTAGATAATCCTATCACTTCAGCATTTGGGGGTTACACCTGTAATAACATCTGTACTATGAGAACGGAAAGTGATTACATCAAAGGCTATCTTTAATTTACATTTAAAATGAAACCTCATTTACATTACGTGCAGAAATATTTCTGTGCTGATATTGTTAGGGGTTCACCTTGTATCCAATGAACCCGAAGCGCTTCATGTACTTTGTCACTGCCATGCCGCAATAAAGTTATTCTTTTTTGAGATCTTCGACATCCTCATATTTTTTCTTACACCCTGATAGAGAGAGAAAAATATAAACATCTTACACCTTTCTACTTTATCTATAGTGTCTAGAAATATAAGTATAAATATTCTCTTTTTGTAACCAAATTTAACCTTGGTTACACTCTCCCCCTTCTAAAGTTCTCATCTCCCCATGAGAGTAAGGGATTATATCTGAACAGTGGCTTGAGAGGTAGAGTTAGGGCTGGAACCAGCATAACTGGAACACTTGGCCATAGGGTGACACCAGAGTGTTAGGCATTGTTTGTTCCTCAACTCTGAGGAATCTTTGATATGAATCACCATCCTTCCATGCAGAATGGTTAATGGTCAATCTGTGGGCTGGCCAAGGTCATCATAGCATAATTTGATAACATGCTTTTCTCTTAGGGTAGTAGTTTCTTGGTTCTTCTTCTACTTCTGAAACACTGCTGGATTGACTTCCTCCCCCTTCCAACTTGTGAATCTCTGCCAGTTCATAGACAGACTGCAGTGTCATCTAGACCATCCAATGCTGTGGTCACCCCCAACTACAACCACATCTTTCTCCACTGTTCCTTCGAGTTAGTTGATCTGGGAGGCAATTGTCTGGTCAAGATCCAAACTCTGTCTGAATAGCAGTAGCAAAGACCACCATCATCACTGTCTGAGGAGCAATCTCATGCTCCTTTGGAGTTTATTCCTCTTTCCTTAACTGCTTTCTCTACTTTCTCGTTACAGCTTGGACTTGGGCCACAGGTCGCACATGGACTGAATACCTCCCATGGTGGTCTTAGGTCTCCAAGGTCTATACACCGGTAGGTTTTGGAGCTGTTCCACAACAACGTACAGTTAGGAAGTCCAATGATTTTGTAGTTTGTGTTTTCCTGTAGTAGTCAGGTTTCGGATGATCTCCTGCAGTCAGACTCTGGAGTTTCACCCTTTGATCATACAGCCGTTTGTTTCGCTGATTTCTTAAGGCTGTCTCAGAAACCAACTGGTGAGCTCTCTGAGCTGCAGTTGCAGTAGCAAAACACATATCCACTGGCAGATGAGCCTCTCTCTCAAACAGAAGATAGTATGGTGAGTAACCCATGGCTTCACTTTTGTGCAGTTGTAAGCGTGGACAAGTGAACTGATGTGCTGGCTCCGTTTAGACTTTTTAGAGGACTCAAGGGTAACACGCATCGATAAAAGGGTCCAATTAAAATGCTGAGCCAGGTTTCTAAGTCTCGTCCCTAGTCAGAGTGAATGTGTGCTGGTAACCTGTAAATCACCATCACTGCTTGCTTATCTTCAGCAGGGCAGTTCTGAGAATAACATGTGAAATGATCAAATATGACCAAAATGTTTCAGATTCCTTTGGTATCTAGTTAAAGAAGCAGAAATTCAAATCCAAAAGTTCACTGCAGTTGATACGATTTAGTGGTGCAGAGCTTTGCAGCAGTCTGCCTGGTAATGCATTGTCCAGAGGTTTTCACATATTATTCTATAAGCCAATAAAACAGATCCACGAGGAGCTCTGTGGTGTGCTCAATCACAAGATGTCCACACTCGTCATGCAAGGAATCCATCACTTGTACCTGGTATTTTCCTGGTAACACAAGCTGTTGCTTTTCCCTTTCAGTTTAAGTTTTAGTCATTTTGCAGAGAATGTTGTCCCGTATAACTAGCTTTGGACCCTGATGGTGTAGAAGGGCAATGGTATGGTTTGGATTTTTAGTAGCGGTAAGGATAGTACCAATTTCTACCTTTCTCTTCACAATTCCACCTTCTGAGTCTTGATCTTGAGCAGATCTCAGGTCTTTGTTAGTCAACTGACCCATCAGTAGTGGCACCCATCATACACTTGTGGGATGCCCTGTGGATTGACACCTAACTGGTCAACAAGCCGGAACGACTCATCACACAAGTGAGTGGTGGCTAACTGACAGATGGCCTTAACACCAGACTGTGGAATCTCTTTCCATCCTTTGTCAGCATTGGGTTTCTGCGGGTAACAGGACAGCATATCTGCACCTGTGTTGTCATGCCCTAGATTGTACTAGAGGCTGAATTCGTAGGTTGCTAAAGCAACTAACCAACTGCTGTCTTGTGGCATTCAATCTCGTACTTGTCAACACATAAGTAAGTGGGTTGTTATCAGTCCTCACGACAAATTTTGCACCATACAGGTTGTCGTGGATTTAGTCAATGACGGCCCACTTGAGAGGCAGAAACTCCAGCTGGTGGACTGGGTAGTGCTGTTCAGATGCACCTAACTTTGCTGGCATAAGCAACTGGCCTAAGTGCATTAGGATGCTCCTGGTTCAACACAGCACCAAGACCACATAAGATAGCATCAATGTGAAGAACATAGGGTTTTACTGGGTTTGCGAATACAAGCACAGGGGCATGTGTGATACAATGGATGATGCTGTTGAAGGCCTCAATACAGGAATGATCCCAGCTCTATCCAAAGGGGGCAGCCTCTTTCAAATACTTTTTTCTTTCCAGACCAACATTACTTCTGGCCATGCTTGGAGGATGACCTTTGGTAAATTCAGTCAAGGGTCTTACTACAGCTGGATAGTTCTGTAGAACCCACAAAATCCCAGAGGATCTTTTGGTATCTCCCAGCAAGTGATGGCCTCAACCTTTTCTGGGTCAGGTGCTATATTGGCTGCAGAAACAATGTGCCCTACATATTTCAGATTGACAGAACTGGCACTTGTCAATGGCCGCCAAGAGATCTTTTAGACACCTTCTTACATCAACAATATCAGCAAGTGCAATGCGCCTAGATCCCTCGCTGAAGGGTCTGGGGTCACTTAGCCTGATATGATGTTCCACTCCCTGTGCCATACCCACCTCCCATTCATCAACAGAGAATACGTCTTTTTTTCTCTTTCCGACAGCTTCTGGCATCGTTTACTTTTCCAGTCTGACCTTTCACACACCAATGCTTTTCGCCCTGTACAAGTAATTTTTTTTCGTTAAAGTTTGAAAATGTAAAAAATAAATAAATCAATCAATCAATCCCTCCATTGGTCAGTTTGTAGTTTTTTGGCCACTCAACCTTCCTTTAGAATAAAATCAAATGCTTTAGTTACCTTAGTTCAGGTTTTGTTTCATAACACATGTACCCAGGCATATTTAGATAAAATATTATCATAAATTGTGCATTGTCATTACTTTCTGGCAACTAAAGAAGCTTGCCTTGGTTCCTCGATGTGCTTTACAAAAACCTTGTTTCTTTTAATCTTTGTAGATGCTGGTCTGTTAACCAGTTTTTATTTCAGCTTCATTTACGCTCTTACCTATTTTTTCCACAATAACTCTTTTCAAACTCTCAACGCCACCATACAACCCAGGGTCTGACAGCGTATAATATTTATTCTCCACCAATTGTTCAGTCATTTTGGAGTGTCAAGACAAGAATGATCACACTCAGTTATAGTTTAAGATCTTTATCTCACAACACTTATGACATGATCAAGGTTTATATTTTATGCATAAAACTTTGAATCAGGCATTCAAAGATTTTAGCGACATTAACATTTTCCTTTCTAAGCCATTTTAAAACACATATCGGTTACATAGGTTACGATGCATAATACAGGAGTAGTTTTGCATTCAACAGGGTCAGCAAACATGAAAGATAAAACCTATTGCGAACAAAAATCCCAATTTTAAGTAAAATCTCACACTTTGTTCATAAACATTTCAAGTCAGTAAACATCTATATCAACAGGAAGATGATTAGTAGAAATACTTTGATCACTGACTCAAACAACTGTTCAACAACTGTTTGGAGAGCAGAGGTAAACTCAGTCTTCAGGCTTTTCTTGCAGTCAGAATAGACATGCCATGTTTTGAATTTTGCCATGTATGTGGCTGGTCAGCAGGTTTCACAGACGAGTGTAAGGTCCAGTAGTCCACAATGTCTTCATACACCTGGTCACTGTAAATTGCGGGTGTTTTGAGTTAATTCACTGATTAGAGCTCTTCTCAAGTTGACATTTCTGTATCAAATTCCTTTATTGTAATATTTTGAGATACTGGATTTTTGATTTCCATGAGCTGTAAGAAGTCATCAAGATTAAAACCAAAAAGGCTTGAAATATTGCACTTCATGTGTAATGAATGTAGAATATATTAAAATGTGACTTTTTGAATTAAATTATGGAAAAAATGAACTTTTCTACAATATTCAAATTTTTTGGGATGCACCTGTATAACATTCTTCATAACAGGATTATATCTAGAGCGGTCTCTGAATATGTTCTATATTTTATTCCTTGCCTTGTGTTTTTTGGTAGAGTGGGTCTTTGTGACCAAACACAGCAAGGTCAGAAATGAGAACATTTCCCTGGCTCAGACTTCCTTCTTATCCATTTCCCCCTCACTTCTCTTTTCTATCTTCTCTGCATAAGCAAGGCCTTTCCACTCTGCAGAATAGACTGGTGTAGACATTGATAGGTCTGTTGGTGATCTAAAGACACAGTAAACAGATTATGTGAAGATCAATCCAGAAAGAGAAAGAGGAGGAGAAGGGGGAAAAAAAATTACAAACCTAAGAATGTGGCAATGCTGTGAGGAAGTGTGTTAGATTTATTCTGAGATATCTGAAATATTTAGTCTGTTCTACTAGAATCCTTTTGGTGGACTTTTGCCCAGCATTCAGTATAATCGCATCATTCCAGATGGATAAACCAGTAATAATGTAATTTGACTAATAAACTCATGAAGGATGATTAATATGCATGAGCTTACCTTTGAGTGTCAAAGCAAAGTATCTGAAAATTTCAGATTTTAAAAAAGAAATTACACAGTGAAAAAAACCTGTTTATGATTTGCATTATGGGGAATTTTTGTTCATTAATAAGAAAAGTATACATTTTATAAATTATAAAACATGTGATTTATCAAAGTGAAGAGGTCATCAAACCCAGGCCCCTGGTAATGTACTCTCTCAATGCTCCAGTCACTTTATATCTATGATTGTGATAGTGATCCTGCAGTAAAGATTTTAAGACTTGTAGGTCATACAAACATCATCTTACTTCTTAAAGGAACATATATACACAACAAAAATCCATTCATTGAACTTACAGTGTAACTGTGTTATCCTGGTCAGGGTTACAGTATAGCCAAAAACTATATCAGGAACACTGGACTCAAAGGACCATGGATTGGATGCCGTTCCATCAGAGGATGTTCAAAAGGCATATATGGGTGTGGTGGTCAGGCATCCCCATATGTTTGGTCACATAGTGTAGTTAGCTGTAATTAAACGGACGCTGCAAATATGGAGCAACTTGGACCAGAATTATCTCTTCAGATTGCCTGTAAACACAACCATCTTCTGTTGGCTTGGAAAGGTGTCCAGTTCAATAGTATGCATGACAAAAAATTCTCTCACCGGTTGATGCATCGTTCGATTAAAGTAGGGACACCCATTGGTTAAATATGTATTGGTGTATTGCATTATTGGAATAGTAGCATTCAGGTGAAACCAGGAAAATGACATGAATTCTGCTACAAAGTGGACAGTAAGCAATAAAGTCCCATGCAAGAAAAGTTTTGCGCCAGAATTTCCCTTAACCTCCCGTAAAAAAAAAAAAAGAAAATTAAACCCATGTACAGTATCTCACAAAAGTGAGTACACCCCTTACAACCCCTCACAACCTCTGGAGATAACACTGAGTACGTGCACTCAACTTCTTTGGTTGACCATGGCGAGGCCTGTTCTGAGTGGAACCTGTCCTGTTAAACCGCTGTATGGTCTTGGCCACCGTGCTGCAGCTCAGTGTCAGGGTCTTAGCAATCTTCTTATAGCCTAGACCATCTTTATGTAGAGCAACAATTCTTTTTTTCAGATCCTCAGAGAGTTCTGCTTTCTGAGGAAAGCAGGAAGCAGTGTCAAGCAGGAAGCAGTGTCCTTCAAGCTAACGCTATTATATTCATTCTTTTAATCTCTATACTTTAAAATTATTTACCTTACATTATACAAATATAACTGACACTACTTTAGATAAAACAATCGTAACGTTGCGCTGTCGCTAAATTTGATCTGTTTTTACAAACATCCGCAACTAGCTTGTAGCCCGCTAGCATCACCTACCACTAGCCTTGTTTACATTTCACATTTCTCATTTACTGCTGTTTTGTTTAAAAAACAAATATGTCTGCTGTTTCTCCAGTTTTGAGTGCAGAGGAGGACTCGCTCGAGCTTCACATGGTGCTGTTGGAACTGGAGGATGTGGAGAAGCAGATCCGCGGCCTACTCGACAAGCAGGCCCAGCTGCTGGAGCGAAGAACTGCGCTGGAAACATCTTGTGCCTCTGCCTACACATCCAAGGTAAGCACACAGTGTGGTACTTCCACTCCCAGCCCCTCTACGCCGTGTGTTTCTCTGTGCAGGGACCGTGCACCTAGGACTTTCCCAGCCGAGGTCTCAGTCACGCCGGTGCCAACACACCATGGGCCTTGGGTGAACCAGCAGCGGAAGGCGTGGGCTGAACCCCAGGCGAGGACCTCTCCACCTCCGGTATTCGAGGTTCCAACCAGGAACCGCCTCGCCCCTCTCCGTCAGACCAGACTTAACGCTGTGATCGTCGGGGACTCCATTGTGCGGAACATCTGTGTAGCTTCATCTAAAGGTAAGGTGCGCACACACTCTTTTTCTGGTGCTCGTGTCCTTGATGTTGCTGCGCAGGTATCCGGGATCCTGAAGAAGGACGAGCGCGCATTGGAGCGGTTATGCTGCACGCGAGGACAAACGACATGAGGCTGCGGCAGACGGAGGTTCTGAAGAGGGACTTCTCCAGTCTGATCGAGACGGTACGAGGCAGATCACCCACCGCGAAGATCATCGTCTCTGGACCTCTTCCCACATACAGACGTGGAGCCAAAAAGTTCAGTAGACTTCTAGCTTTGAATGATTGGTTAGTTTCTTGGTGTAATGAGCAGAATCTGGTGTTTGTCAATAACTGGAATCTGTTCTGGGAGCGTCCTAGGTTGTTTCCTCCCGATGGCCTGCACCCCAGCAGCCTCGGAGCGGAACTGCTGTCTGACAACATCTCCAAGGGACTGCCTAACGTAAGTACATCTTCCGACAATAACAACGTTGATTATAATTAATGTTCAACTAATAGTCCAGCACCTGTAATACATACTATAGAGACTGTGTCTGTTCCCCGAGCTATAAAAATACAGAGAAAATCTCAGAAAGTCTGTCTTTGTAACCTAATTAACATAAAATTAAATCATATTGAATGCACAGCCAGCACTTTTAATCTGAAGCTAGGACTATTAAACATTAGATCTCTTGCGTCTAAGGCTCTTATTGTTAACGAAATCATTACTGATCAGGAATGTAATTTAATGTGTTTAACGAAAACTTGGATTAAACCAAATGAGTACATAGCAGTAAATGACGCCAGTCCTCCTGAATACAGTTATGTACATCAGCCTTGTTCAACTGGTAGAAGAGGAGGTGTTGGTCTCATCCATAGTAAAAATCTAGGCGTCACACAAAAACCTAGTTATAAATTTAATTCTTTTGAAATTCTTTATTCCGGTATAAGTTATATAGCCACAAAAAAATAAGTCAATTCCTCTAATTATTATTTACAGACCCCCAGGGCCATATACTGAATTCCTTACTGAATTTGCAGACTTTCTCAAACCTGGTTGTGTCTGTAGATAAAGCATTAATCGCCGGTGATTTTAATATTCACTTTGATAACCTGGAAGACCCTCTAAGAATAGCGGTTGTGTCCATCTTAGATTCAGTAGGGATTAATCAGAACGTAATCGGGCCTACTCATAATGGTGGTCACACTCTTGACCTGATACTAACATACGGATTAAGTATAGAAAATATTGTAATTTTTCCCGCAGTCTGAAGTTGTCTCAGACCATTATCTTATCTCATTCATAATACATATTGATCATAATATTTCCACCTCGCCTCGCTACCGCGTAAAACGTACCTACACATCAGCTACTGCACCAAGCTTCATAAATAACCTCGCAGAAACATTAATTCGATTTGGATCACCGTCAGATCTGATAGAACTCGATCAGGCGACTGAAAGCTTGGAGTCAACACTCCGCTACACGCTAGATAGAGTGGCTCCACCTAAAAGAAAAATAATTAGAGAGAAAAAATTAGCACCCTGGTATAACGATCAAACGCGTACCTTAAAACAGACAACTCGACAATTAGAACGTAAATAGCATCAAACCAAACTGGTGATATTCCAAACGGCATGGAAGGAGAGCCTACTGAAATATAGAAAATCTCTTGGCGATGCTAGAAAAATCTATTTCTCCACCTTAATAGGAGATAACAAAAACAATTCTAGATTCCTATTCAACACGGTAGCAAAATTAACTAGGAATAAAACCACTACAGAGAGAAACACTCAATCATTACATAGCAGTGAAGATTTCATGAAATTTTTCATTGATAAGGTTGAAAATATTAGACGTGAAATACAGGCCATTAAATTAAAACCGGACAGTACTGTAACAAACCCATTAGATGATAATGCAGCAATATCAGATCAATGTTTAGAGTGTTTTGCTCCGCTTAGAGAGACCGAACAAGCTACATTAATCTCTTCAGCCAATTCATCAACCTACATGTTTCTTTAAACAGATTTGTCCAGGAGTAATTGAACCACTTTTAAATATAATCAATTTTTCCCTTAGCACTGGCTATGTACCTAAATCACTTAAATTAGCAGTTATTAAACCCTTGATTAAAAAACCTGACCTTGACCTCTAGATTAGAAAATGTTGTTGGCATTAAGGGAATGGTCCTCTCCTGGCTCAGGTCTTATCTGACCGATCGTTATCAGTTCGTAGATGTAAATGGAGACTTCTCCACGCATACCGAGGTTAAATTTGGTGTTCCACAGGGTTCTGTTTTAGGCCCACTGCTTTTTACTTTATATATGCTACTCCTAGGACAAATTATTCGTAAGCATGGAATTAGCTTCCACTGTTATGCTGATGATACACAGTTGTATGTTTCAGCGAAGTCAGAGGACAGACAGAAGCTTAGTAAGGTTGAGGATTGTGTAAAGGACATTAGACATTGGATGTTAACTAACTTCCTTTTACTTAATTCTGATAAAACAGAAATACTATTATTAGGATCACGTGTAGCTAGAAATAATCTCTCTGATCACATGGTTACTCTGGATGGACTTTCTGTTTCAACATGTACAGCAGTTAAAGACCTTGGAGTGATTATTGACTCCAGCCTATCATTTGATGCTCATGTAGATAATATTACTAGGATATCCTTCTTTCATTTCAGAAATATTTCTAAGATAAGAAATATATTGTCACTACATGATGCAGAAATACTAGTTCATGCATTCGTCACCTCTAGATTAGATTACTGTAATGCCTTACTGTCTGGATGTTCCAGTAGGAATATAAACAAACTCCAGTTAGTCCAGAATGCAGCTGCTAGAGTCCTAACTAGAACTAGAAGATATGACCATATCACACCAATATTATCAATACTGCACTGGCTCCCAGTGGAATCTCGCATTAACTATAAAATACTTTTATTAACCTATAAAGCACTAAACGGTCTCACGCCACAATATCTAAGCGACCTTTTGGTTTTCTATGATCCATCACGCCTACTTAGATCAAAAGATGCAGGCTATTTGACGGTACCTCGAATAGTGAAGGCTACAGCAGGGGGGAGAGCTTTCGCATATAGAGCCCCACTGTTATGGAACAGTCTTCCTATTAGTGTTCGGGACTCAGACACAGTCTCAGTGTTTAAGTCTAGGCTTAAAACGTATTTGTTTACTCAAGCCTACCCTGACTAGACTTTCTATTATACTAATTCCCAGTCCTAATAATCTTTTTTCTCCCTCTCTCCTTCTGCCGAGCCACACATGATTTTATGGAGATACTAGAGATCCAGATCCTTTCTGCCTCTGGATAGAGCTCAAATCTTCTCCAATTCCAGACTGCTGAGACTACGGCTGCTCCTAAGGCCATACAGACTTCATATAAGTCAATAATGAACTTTTTCACACTATCTGTTGCTACCCAGATGAGGATGGGTTCCCTTCAGAGTCTGGTTCCTCTCAAGGTTTCTTCCTCTTAAAACATCTTAGGGAGTTTTTCCTTGCCACCGTCGCCACTCAGTGGCTTGCTCAGTTGGGATAAATTCACACCTTTAATATCTGTATACCGTGTTGATATTTCTGTAAAGCTGCTTTGAGACAATGTCTATTGTAAAAAGCTCTATACAAATAAAATTGAATTGAATTCTTTGCCAAGAGGTGCCATGTTGAACTTCCAGTGACCAGTATGAGGGAGTGTGAGAGCGATAACACCAAATTTAACACACCTAGTCCCCATTCACACCTGAGACCTTGTAACACTAACAAGTCACATGACACCGGGGAGGGAAAATGGCAAATTGGGCCCAATTTGGACATTTTCACTTAGGGGTGTACTCACTTTTGTTGCCAGTGGCTTACACATTAATGGCTGTGTGCTGAGTTATTTTGAGGGGACAGCAAATTTACACTGTTACACCAGCTGTACACTCACTACTTTACATTGTAGCAAAGTGTCATTTCTTCAGTGTTGTCACATGAAAAGATATAATCAAATATTTACAAAAATGTGAGGGGTGTACTCACTTTTGAGAGATACTGCATGTCTTAATTTAACAAATTTACATGTCAACATCTGTTGGGTTTATGTTAGAGCACTTGTGTGTCCTTAATGAACTTGAATGAGCATAGCTCCGTCCACATTGTCCGCAGAGGTACAGTTTCTGTCCTGTATGACTCTGTTGGTGGCTTTGGAAGGTACTCTGGTCACGATAACTTTTACCACACTGCAAGCATTGATATGGCCTCTCTCCAGTGTGAATGCGCTCATGTTGTTTGAGATGGCTTTCTCGCATAAAACTCTTCTCGCACTGTCCACAGTGATACGGCCTCTCTCCTGTGTGAATGCGCTGGTGTTGTTGGAGATGACTCTGGTAAGTAAAACTCTTCTCACACTGTCCACAGTGATACGGCCTCTCTCCTGTGTGAATGCGCTGGTGTTGTTGAAGATTACCCTGACGAGTAAAACTACTTCCACACTGTCCACATAGATATGGCTTCTGTCCGGTGTGAACGCGCTGGTGTTGACGGAGATGAGTTTCTCGCATAAAACTCTTCTCACACTGTTTACAGTGATACGGTCTCTCCCCTGTGTGGATGCGCTCGTGTCTTTGAAGATGACTCTGACGAGTAAAAGTCTTCCCACACTGTTCACAGTGATACGGTCTCTCTCCTGTGTGAATGCGCTTGTGTCGTTGGAGAGTACTCTGACGAGTAAAACTCTTCCCACAGTCTGAGCACTGGTGCATCTGGAAAACATAATAAAAATATTCAAGGAGCTTAAACAATTTTATATTGTCAACATATGATTATGGATATTGGAAACATCTCCTACAATACTGTAATACGGCTTCACCACCCAACCACCCACCTTTAATAGATGTAATTTTATTGAGGCAAATGCAGACAGAGCTGCTAAATTAATAATATACAGATATAGAATAATATACCTTATAGAATAGGCCAAAAAAAGTTAAGTATTTTTAGTACATCACACTTTTTAACTGTTCATAAATATATTTAATGCAACAGAACACTCAATACTTGTGTCTTCAAGACAGGAGTTTGTGCTTTCTGGTTTCTGAAAGCATTTGTGCGAGTGAAAATAACTGTTGTGGTGTGACCGGTTTTCATTTCTCTACAAAACGTTCACTGTATAAGCTAACAGCAGGCACGTGCTGTGCAGTAATTAGCGATCAGTCCACCGTTCTATCCAACGTTACATAAACAATTAAACTTCATCTTTACATTCTTAACTTTAATGAAGATTTTAGATTGGTTACTATTAGCCATCAATCACTCCCAGGGCTTGAATTTCGGCGCGGGATTGCACATAATTTAAACCATTCCGCACAAATGTATTAAATTCACCTCGGATCAAATTATTATATTAATCCACGGACGCAAACAAAAATTAACACGTCAAGCAGTCTGTCTTCTTTTAGAATTTAATTCCACAATCAGCGGCTACACCACCATTGTCTCGCGCTCTGTATTATGATCCTGTTGAGTGCAGCATCGGCCTGCTTCATATTGTCAATGCCATGGTCTGGGTCACGGAGACCTTATTCACACTATCGGGTGTATGCGATCTGTTCTACCATTTAAATTCGGAATTCATAATGAACTGTTTGTGAAGAAAGTCTCGGCTTCCAAATTATGTATTTTTTTATCTCAAAATTCAAACATTATATGTCGATTTGATGCTCTTTATGGTGCCCGAGTGTGGTAGAGTGTGGCTGCTGACTCAACACAGCAGCAAGAAGCGTGAAGCGTTTTGTCAAAAAATAAACAAGTTTATCGTTAAAAAAAAAAAAAAGAGAATGAACACCAGTTGGTATGTAAAAAAATAACCTTAACCCTAACCCTCGCACCTCTACTCTCGGGGGAGGCTCAGGCGGCCTACTACGCACTCACCCCATTCGAGGCCAAAGACTACGACCTGCTAAAACAGTAAGTCCTGGTCCAAGGTGGTCAGTCTCCCACCAACTCAGCGACAGACTTCCATTGATGGGTCTACCAGCCTGAAGCCACCCCTTAGACACAGATGGATAGCCTGCTGTGGACCACCAAAAGATGACTACCGCCCACCCATTGTACTGCCACGGAGGTGGTCGAGAGGGTACGCATGGATCGATTCTTGACAGCACTGTCGGCCAAGGAGTGGAAGGCTGCGGGTATGATGAAAGAAAGAAAGAATAGGCATGGACCTCGTGGGGCCGCTGCTGAAGTCGGCCAGGGGTCATGAGTATGTCCTCATGATTGTTGACTACTCCACCAGATACTCAGAGGCAGTGCCACTTCTGAAAGTCATATCCTGCAACAGTGCCAAAGAACTTGTGCTCCTGTTTAGCTGTGTGGGGATCACTAAGGATACTGACTGACCAAAGGTATGCCATTACCAAAAGGTAACCATTAGTGTGGCAATGGCATGTGCTAATGGTTGTGCTAACTAATCTGTGCAGGCTTTTGCAGGTGAAGCAGCCGAGGACATCCGTCTACCACATGCAGATGGATGGACTGACCCTGCAACGGATGGTGTAGGAGGAAGGGAGGAACTGGGACCTTCTCCTACCAGTTTGCCGTATGAGAGAGCCCCCAAGCATCCACTGGCTTCACACCATTTGAGCTGCTTTTTGGACAGCTTCCTCAGGGATTCTTAGACGTGGCCCAGGAGGCATGGGAGGAGTGGCCCTCACCATTCCGCTCAGACATCAACTTCATCAAAGACATGCAGGAACGGATTGACCGAGTAGCACCAATCATTAGAGGGCATATGGAGTCCGCTCAACTAGAACAACAAAGAATGTATAACCAACCGGCGCAACTTCAGGAGTGAACGACTTGGTAAAAATCATTGGGGAGAGCTAGGTTCATCTCCACGCTGTATCTCACAAAAGGGTATAAGCAGGTAACACTTGCTCTAGAAGCAATGGCAAAAACTACACTTAGCACCAGGTTGGATCTCCTCAACCACCACTAGTGTGTAGCATCCACCTGGATGAAGCAATGGCAGCCATAGTGTGCTAGAACACTCACCACCTATTAGTGGAGAGGAAAGAGTGATGTAGTCAATTCAGAGACGGGGATTATTAGGGGGATGGATATCGTCCTACATCCCCATCGCACATATGCAACAGTGTAGCTGAAGAACGTAATCATCCACTCCTCCACATGGGCGGACCATTTATTTCCCATTGGAGAGGTCCCGGGCACTCACCAGAACCCCAGTACTACCCAATACTCCTGTCTTTAACATCCCATTCTCAGTCCACACAGATGCATCAGAAACAGGGATGGGCACCGGCCTCTCACAAACATCCGATGAAGAACATCCCAGTCCTGTTTATCAGCTGAAAGCTGACCCCTGCAGAGAGGAAGTAGGCCACTGTAGAAAGAGAACCCCTTGCAATAAAGTGGGCCATTGAGGAGCTCTGCTACTACCTGGCAGACCGGCACTTCGCTCTGGTGACGGACCACACTCCACTACAATGGATGGTATAAGCAAGTAACACCAACACCAGAGTAACATGATGGTTCCTTTCATTGAAACACTTCAGATTTCAGGTACAGCACCAGGCAGAGGTCCAGCATGGGAATGCCAACGGCCTCTCCCGCAGATATGCCATGCGGGCACAATGCAGATATGCCATGTGGGCCCTATTGCCAGTGGCAGTAGGCTCGTAGCTTGGAGGTGGGGGGGGGATACAGTGACGGCGGGCCGACAGCTTGCTCTACACAAAGATATAGTGCGCCTTGCGTGACTTCTGTGGAGGTGCTTAACGGACAGCGCCACTTCAGTTTTCACTTCATTTTGGGTCTAAAAATCTTCAGAAAATATAGTTACTTGTCTTTTTAGAAAAAAAATATTATTCAAGAAACATGAACATGAACATTCAAGAAACATTATACACTTTCGTTCAGTTGCAAGTATTAAATTATTATACAGTTAAATGTGTATAAATCACTTATAAAACAGTGAAAAAAACAAAACAAAAACTGAATCTGACTGTAGTTCACTGGCTAGCTATCTTTTCTCACACATTCAAGGTTTTCCAAAGAGAAACACTTAAGGAGGCAGTGGAAAGTAGCTTTAAGAAGGGAAGGATTGTTTGCCAGTGAGTTTCACAGGACAAGTCAGACTGTCAGGATTAGAGATGCAGCTAAACCATCTGTCTTCAGTTTCCCAACTCATCTCCAAAGAGCAGGTGTGTCGAGATGTGTGTATGTATGTGTGTGTGTGTAATTATATATTATATATATATATATATATATATATATATATATATATATATATATATATATATATTACATACACACACACCTTCCATTTAAGCCAGTGGCAACAAGGACAACACAAGCCTCAATGAAAGCTGAAGAGAGCCTGTCAGTGGACTGTAAACACTTTGTATCCAGAAAAAACACAGCTGCTCCATTTCCTTGTGTTTATTTATAGGGCAGTCTTGTGTAGCCCACTATAAAATGTATACAAATAAATATTTAAAACTGAATTTAAAACAATATAGATTAATTAAAAGTGAAGCAGAATGTAAACTACTATACTTTCAAATACATTACTTGAACCAGTTAAAATGTTTCATGTTGATAATTTTGACCAATTAACACCATTCTACACGTAGATCCCACCTTGATTGACAGGTGGCAGCGGGAGAGGTTTTTTTTTACTGCGCAAACGCACACACAGCCAAAGCGAGGAGAGAAAAGGAGACAGAAAAAAATAGAAAAAGCCTAAATTATAATTATATATTATAATTAACTGTTTGAAAGAGTGAAAACAAAGATCGAATCAGTACTACTGCCAGTTGGAGTGCTGAGGAACTTGTAGTTTTATCGAACGTGAAACATGGTCAGGTTTTTTAATTCCATGGGAAGTAGTTTACAACAATTTTAACAGTTTGATGGCAGCCACCCAACCAGAACCACTGTGTCTTGAAGGACGGTATTTTTATTTTATATTATTTTGGTTTTTCTGCAAAGGACTACAACTGAAAATACTCTAGAGGAGTGCCTTCATTCAGAGCAAAAGAAATTGCAGAGACATTGAAAAAGACATTTTAATTCTGGGTGTGATTTTATTTTATTTAAGTTTTGTTATATTCCGTGTGTATATATATTTTATCTTAGGCTTAACTTAGAGGGTGCACCCTAGGGTATTATGTATACATTGTACATGTTTAATTTCTCTCACTCTAAATTGTATATAAATCGTTCTATATTTACCTTATCAGTTGTACTGTCACTGTTATTATTTCAATCCACTACCTCCTACATACCCTTTAGTCTTCTGATATCTGGTCTACACATCATATATATAGTACATATTTAATATATGCTACACTTGCCCGGATCAATATGGTGTACGTGTTGACGTAAGGCAACGGGCCAAAGCGGTCAATGAGGCGCCTATGGTCACAATCCTCAACACCAATAAGCAGTGCCGTATCGTGAACCAATAAATGTAGAAATGGGCGGGGCAACCCCACACCATCGTCCATACTGCACTCTAGGGTAGAGGCCTGCGGGACCCGAACGGCAAAAAAGAAATCTGAAAAATATAATCTATAAAAGCTAACTGTTATTCATTTATTGAACAAGAGCAACTACTACTCAAATAAAATATAAACTATATACAGGTGCAGGTCACGTTTTCCATGCGTCGGAAAATAGCCTACCACACTGAAGCAAAATGTCTGAGCATGACATAAGTGGATCCCTTAATGCTACAGATTACAGTTCATTCTTTATTAAAACTATGAAACCAACCAAAGTAAAATCTGATATTTGGAGATGTATTTCGATTGTATGAGACAGCAAGGGAAAGCACCTTCCTTTTGCATGCTGCAACAAATGCAGAAAGATACTCACATACCATGGGCACCAGTCCAGAACTTCAGGGATAAGCAGAGCCGGCCCAAGTGATCTCTAAGGGAAGCAAACCAAGTGGCTGCTAAGGGTCCCTATAGCCACCATGGGGCCCCCCCAAGAGCACATGAAATAACAACTTGTCACGTGTGTGTGTGTGTGTGTGTGTGTGTATATATATATATATATATATATATATATATATATATATATATATATACACACACACACACACACACACATATCAAAAGCAAGGTGTCACAGTTTAGCCTTTACAGACATACGGTTTCTCTTGAATAATGAAAACGCTGTACCTATTCAAACAACCAGTTCTCGTGTTTGCGAGCTGTCTATGGTGTGTGCAGCAGTTCATTCAAGATGGAGGAGGGTGGTGGAGCTTTGAGGTTTACTGACAGTTTGAGGATCCAAGAGAGTTATGAGTCACAAGCTCTTTTAATACTTCTCACTGGTTAAATATTTATAAAAACACAGAGACAAACAAAAAGGTTGACCAACAGCATTGATAAAAAAATTTTTTTTAAAAAAGACAAAATATGGAGATACGAGGTTTCTGCCCCAGCAAGACATGTCACAAAAAAGCACATATCCCTCTGGTGCAGAGAAAAGGAAAAAGAAGAAAACAGCAAGATGAAGGCATGTTAAGTAGCTTTTTATTTATTTATTTATTTTTAAAGTAGCTAGGCTATGTTGCGAGCTAACGTTAACTGGCTGGCTAGTTAGTTAACATAGCCTAGGTAACACATCTGATTGTTTTAGGAAAGCTCAAATTTGATTAAACGTCCGTAAACAGCCTTGACATCAAAATATATCATAATACAACATATTACAATTGTATTGGCGGGACCGAGGGGCCCCCAAATCAAATTCTGCTTAGGGCCCCAAAAGTCTTGAGCCGACCCTGGGGATGTGAATAGTTTTGGTTTCATTTTTGGACAGGCATTGCTAAAAGCAAAAAAGGCTCTATATTCTTAAGCATATAACTAAATGCTTCTCTGTTTGGCTTTAAAAGTCTATCTAAGAAATCGAGGTTTATTCATTTATTTTTATTATTATTATTATTATTATTATTATTATTATTATTATTCAGTGTAAAATTATCATATTTTCTGACGGCCTAAATGTATGTTCTAAAACATTTTCCACTGACACATTGAATTAAACAGAAAGGGAAAACGAAACATTTGTGTTTATTCTATGTTTCTATGAGGGAGCGGGGCAACGCGTGAATGTTGCGGGCGGAAGTGGGAGAAGATAACATATATATATTTGGTGGAGCGGGACAAAACAAATCCCGCGCAGGTCTTTACTCTTGAGCTCCTCGAATTTACAACAGAAACCAGACAAAAGAACGAAAGGATGCTGCACATGCGCAGTCAACGCAAAATGAATGATCCATCACTAACAGCTATTCTAATACACCAACTCACCTGTCACCAACCGTCGTGTATCCGGAGAGGTATAATCTCTCTTTTATTCATTTATTTATTCAATAGTTATTGTTTACTAAATTACTGTTATGTGTTCATTCACACAGCGATTAGCATAACGTTACTATTAGCATTACTAGCAAACACGGCTAATTTTATTATTTACCAAAAATTCTTACCTTTTTATTCTCTCTGTGTGTTTAAAAACTAAAACAGATATCAGACACATGAGTAAACTTTACCTTTGAGCCTGTAGCAGCAGGAGTCTGTGGAGATTTTCCTAAAGAGCGGCGTCTGGACTCTGATTTCATTATAAGAGGTGTAAAGAATCAGGACACTGGAAGAAAAATACAGAGATTCATGACTCCAGAATCTCCACTAACCTGTTAACCGAGCAGCTCGGGTGGTAAGTTTCAGATGAACTCACCTTTAGTGATGTTACGCAGAGTATCAGAGATCCGAAGCCCGTGTGGAGAAGGAAGCGCTCTTTCACATCAACTTCCGCTACCAAGTGGCTGTCCTTCTTCTTCTTCAGAGGTTTATTGGCGGTTGGTATACCAGCTTTGGTGAATTACCGCCACCTACTGGACAGGAGTGTGGCGCATTGAAAGAAGGTTTTTTTTGTTTGTTTTTTGTTTTTAAATTATGGGTTCAGTTAATGTGTCTATCGACTTAAATATTAAAATACTGCTCCCCTTCCGTGGCGAACACGCTTTGCAGCCTAACAAAAAACTTCAGAGACGGAGTGTTAGTAGATGTCAAAAAGTAATTCAACTTTATTGAAACAATAATGTGAGACAGTCTGCAGAAAGTCTAAATTATACATACACAAACATGTCTTTATATACCTTTCTGAAGCAGTAAAATTATCCCTAGGCTTGGCATTCACCTTTTCTTTCCAGAAACAAATCTCCATTGCCTTAACTAATTATTCATATCCACATGATACCTTTTATATGTGGCGCATGCGTTGTCAGTTGTATTTTCTTTAAAAGTTTTACCAGACCAGGGTTTTTTTACTTTGTCCCATAATTCACCCTATAGTCTCAGCCTGGTACCCTTCCTCCTGGAAATCTTATCTTTTCTTTTGACACTGATTTGCAAGCTTAGAGGGCTTTGTTTGGAAACCCAGTTCTGGTGAGTGTCTAAGTGCTTTTTTTTATTGCCATACAGTGAAGCTGCTTTAGGCAAAACACATGTACACACTTAATGTACACACTTAGAATGTCACTTGTTAGAAAGTGTTTTATAGTTTTAGATTATGCTTACTGTGCAGAGAGGTACGGACTGACACAGAAAAACAATTAGGCCTACTGTTTAGTAAGACACAGATTTCATCTAACTCGATACACACTCAGAATATAACTTGATCAACAAGTGCACTATGGATTTAGATAATGCTTCTAACTAATAATTCTAACTGTTGGTTATACAAATTAGATTATACTTTATTAACATATCCAAACATTGGTAAACTTTGTAGGTACACACATTCATTACACTTTATATTCTATACCCTGTAGTGTTTAATTTACTTCTGAGCTAAGCTATTGTTTACCTTTGTTTTAGATGTAAACTGTAACAATGTGATACAGTAAATTATCCTTCTGTGTTGCAGGAATGGATAAATACTGTCGTTGGACCTGCGTTAAGGAATCTCACTACCCAAGGTAAGTTCAAAATGATTAAATTTGTTTATTAACCCCAAAAAATGCAAATAAAAAGTCTATAAGAGAGGACTTAGATGAAAAGGCAAGTCACTGTTTGTTGCCATGGTAACATATCAAACGTTAATACTCTTTTATTTGTATTTTCAGGTGTTTTACTCTATAGCACTCGCTTCACTACGCATTGTTTTCATACACCCACCAGGCGGCGATGGCACCATAGTGCTTGGGCCCGTCCTTGCTGTATTTTTTTCTTCGTTCTTCAAAAGTGGCGTAGCTAAATTTCTTCACTAAATTAATTAAATTGTGTTCACCATATGTTTGAGGTTTATCTCATTTTATCTAATATTAAACGCAAAACAACTCCAGAGGTTCAGCTGCTCATGTTGTGCAAGAGAGAGAGAGAGAGAGAGAGAGAGAGAGTATACATGTTTTCTAAATTGTAATACTTCTCTGTATACAGACTGAAACAAGAATGAGCAAACATTCTTGAGGCCATTAACAATCTCATATGGTGGAAAACTTCAGAGTACAGTTTAAGCAGAACACTGCTATGATTGCAGAGCTGTCTAAAAGCATAGAATTAAACACAAAAGAGATAAAAGAGTGCAAGACCACAGTTACTGCACTTGGAAAAGATGTGACCAACCTTGAGAAGGAAAATGTCTACTTAAAGGAGAGAGTACAGGGAACTGGAGCATTACAAACGCCATTGGAACAAGATGAAAATGTATGGGGGGGGGGGGGGGGGGTGGTATTTTTTTTTTAACTGTATTTATTTTTTTATTTACAACTATAAATAAATTCCAATCGTTTGTACAGTTCTACTTTCTGGCATGACGTATAATTTGGGGGGGGGGGGGGGGGGGGTCGATTAATTGCTTAACTCCATTCATTAGAAACAATATGAAACAATATAAAATTTTGTTTAATAATGGACTCAGTTTGTGTTAAATAACTTCTGTATTTTAGGAAAGTTTTATACCCATAAATGCAAGTGCCTTAAATCTAAACCATTGTTTACATGTGTTTCAAAAATAATAATAATAATTTTTTTTTTTTTTTTTTTTTTATAAATCTCTGAAACATGTTAAAACAAAAATGGCCAAAAGACTCTTTAATTGGTCCAGGATCTTAATTTAATAGAAGAACCTGCATCATGATTTTTCAAAATTGTTTATTTATTTAAATTTATTTACATTTATTTTATTTGTCTATTTTTACCATTTAATTTTGTTATACTGTGCATGTGCTCTATTTTCTAAAAACCTTTGTTAACATGTACTGCCTTATTGTGTTGTTTTTATTGAATTACAATCAATAAATCAATCAATCAATCAATGGATACATAAATTGTAGTTTTTTTCGAGCTGAGAGGCTCCAGAAAACATGACGTCATTTCCAGTAAGGGAATATAGTGAGCATCGATACTCCCTGGTTTTTGCAGTGTATTGTGGGATTTTTTAGGGAGCGAATGTTCCAGTGCACTGGAAGAATTTTGCGATTGAGACAGACCTTAAAATGGCCGACTCCCTGATCAGTGTCCTGAACTACTGAACTAGGGAGCTGGTTGAGAAAAAGAGTGAAGAGGATGAATTGAAAGCTTCCCGTCGTCATCAATAACCTCATTACAGGAAACCAACACACGCATGTTTACGGAAGTTGATGTGAAAGAGCGCTTCCTTCTCCGCACGCGCTTCGGATCTCTGATACTCTGCGTAACATCACTAAAGGTGAGTTCATCTGAAACTTACCACCTGAGCTGCTCGGTTAACAGGTTAGTGGAGATTCTGGAGTCATGAATCTCTGTATTTTTCTTCCAGTGTCCTGATTCTTTACACCTTTTATAATGAAATCAGAGTCTAGACGCCTCTCTTTAGGAAAATCTCCACAGACTCCTGCTGCTACTGGCTCAAAGGTAAAGTTTAGTCATGTGTCTGATTTCTCTTTTAGATTTTAAACTCTGAGAAACACCTGCAGGAATTCTATGAAGGAACAAAACAAAACAAAATTATATATATTTTATATATTATATACACACACATACATACATATTATATGCAGGAATTATATCCTGCAGGTCTATTTCAAACACAGAGAATAAAAAGGTAAGAATTTCTTTTGTAAATAATAAAATTAGCCGTCCTTGTTATTAAGGAAGCTAACGTTATGCTAACAGATTTGTGTATAAACTACATAACAGTAATTTAGTAAACCATAACTATTAAATTAATAAAATAAAATAATAAAAGAGAGATTATACCTTTTGGTGACAGGTGAATTGGTGCATTGGAATACCTGTCAGACAGTACGTTTACATGGACAACAATATTCCGATATTAAGAAAATATTCTGATTAAGAAACTGCCATGTAAACAGCGATTATTGATCACCTTAATCTGGTTAAAGTCATACTCGAAGTAAACACAAATCGAATAAAGACATGTGAAAAGTCGCAAAGATTACCGTCGATATGACGTATAATCAAGCCGCTTTCAAGCCGTAAAACGGAGACACTTTTATATGCATTTTATCGTCTAAACCAAGCCTCTAAATGTAACGACTCTAAGCAGACATTCTACATCGAAACCAAGCCTCTAAATGTAACAGTTCTAAGTGGATATGCTATGTCAAAACCAAGCCTCTAAATGTAACAGCTCTAAGCGAATATTATACGTCGAAACCAAGCCTCTAAATGTAACGGCTCTAATTGGATATTATACGGCGAAACCAAGCCTCTAAATGTAACGGCTCTAAGCGAATATTATACGTCGAAACCAAGCCTCTAAATGTAACGGCTCTAATTGGATCTTATACGTCAAAACCAAGCCTCTAAATGTAACGGCTCTAAGCGGATATTATACGGCGAAACCAAGCCTCTAAATGTAATGGCTCTAAGCGAATATTATACGTCGAAACCAAGCCTCTAAATGTAACGGCTCTAATTGGATATTATACGTCGAAACCAAGCCTCTAAATGTAACGGCTCTAAGCGGATATTATACGGCGAAAACAAGCCTAAATGTAACGGCTCTAATTGGATATTATATGGCGAAACCAAGCCTCTAAATGTAACAGCTCTAATTGGATATTATATGGCGAAACCAAGCCTCTAAATGTAACGGCTCTAATTGGATATTCTACGTCGAAACCAAGCCACTAAATGTAACGGCTCTAAGCGGATATTCTACGTCGAAACCAAGCCTCTAAATGTAACGGCTCTATGCGGATATTCTACGTCGAAACCAAGCTTCTAAATGTAACGGCTCTAAGCGGATATTCTACGTCGAAACCAAGCCTCTAAATGTAACGGCTCTAATTGGATATTATACGGCGAAACCAAGCCTCTAAATGTAACGGCTCTAATTGGATATTATACGGCGAAACCAAGCCTCTAAATGTAACGGCTCTAATTGGATATTATACGGCGAAACCAAGCCTCTAATGTAACGGCTCTAAGCAGATATGCTATGTCAAAACCAAGCCTCTAAATGTAACGGCTCTAAGTGGATATTCTACGTCGAAACCAAGCCACTAAATGTAACGGCTCTAAGCGGATATTCTACGTCGAAACCAAGCCTCTAAATGTAACGGCTCTAAGCGGATATTATACGTCGAAACCAAGCCTCTAAATGTAACGGCTCTAAGCGGATATTATATGGCGAAACCAAGCCTCTAAGTAGCTGCCGTTGGCCTCTCTGCAACTGGCAACAGTATATTCACGTCCATGGGCTCGTTCTGCAATATCTGTAACTTAAATATCAACAAAAATATTCAGCCTTGGAATGCAATAACAGAGAAAATGTCCAATTTCTGAAGACAAAACTTTCTTTTCAAGAGTTTGCAAAAGGAGGCATATACTGTCATGTATACATTTTTGATCCTTCATACTCAGTGTACAAGGCGATACACTTCATCATGATCAGTCAAAGCCAGCTTCCCACCTTTTGACCCTTTCAATGAAAACATACACCACAGGCTGTTCTCCCCGATTCTTTGGAGAATGGAGCGAACTGTCTCTCCGATGCTGCTCCCCCTCATTGTCTTCAAGTAAGCACGCTACAAGAAATTCAAATAAAAAAATCTCTGGAATACATGGTCCAACATAAGATACAATTCAGTCATTTAATCACATAGGATTGTATGACATAATTTTGATATTATGATCAAAAACTTCAGTTCATGCAAACATATAGATTTATTATTCTGAGATTTATTATTATTATTCTGAATCAAACTCCGGGTGAACAGTAAAAAGGGTGACTTACAAAACAGTTGCGAAGTTTTTCGCTATTCTTCAGTTGTTGTTTATTGTTGTTATTGTTCAGTTGCAAACATACAACTGTGTATCATCAGCATAACAGCGGAAGCTAATTCCATGTTTACGAATAATTTGACCTAGAGGTAGCATATATAAAGTAAAAAGCAGTGGGCCTAAAACAGATCCTTGTGGAACACCAAATTTAACCTCGGTATGCGTGGAGAAGTCTCCATTTACATCTACGAACTGATAACGATCGGTCAGATAAGACCTGAGCCAGGAGAGGACCATTCCCTTAATGCCAACAACATTTTCTAATCTATCAAGGAGAATAGTATGATTTATATATACTACTGATCAGAGGTCAGTAGTAGGTCATTTACTACTTTAACTAACGCTGTCTCTGTGCTATGATGAGGTCTAAATCCTGACTGATACATTTCATGAATGTTGTTCCTATGCAAGTATGAGCATAGCTGCTGTGCTACACACTTTTCTAAGATCTTGGAGGTGAAGGGGAGATTTGATATTGGTCTATAGTTGGACAGTTGAGAGGGGTCAAGGTCAGGTTTTTTAAGCAGGGGTTTAATAACTGCTAATTTAAGTGATTTAGGTACATAGCCAGTGCTAAGGAAAGAACTTATTATATTTAGAAGGGGTGTGATTACTTCTGGAATAATCTGTTTAAGGAAACATGTATGTACAGGATCTAGTATAAAAGTTGATGATTTCGCTGAAGAGATTAATGAAGCTAGTTCAGTCTCTCCAAGGGGAGTAAAACATTCTAAACGTTGATCTGTTATTGCTATATTATCGTCTACAGGGTTAGTTATAATACTGTCTGGTTTTAATTTAATAGCCTGAATTTCACATCTAATATTTTCAACTTTACCAATCAAAAAATTAATGAAATCTTCACTGCTATGTAATGATTGAGTGTTTCTCTCTGTAGTGGTTTTATTCCTAGTTAATTTTGCTACTGTGTTGAATAGGAATCTAGAATTGTTTTTGTTCTCTATTAAGGTGGAGAGATAGACTTTTCTAGCATCGCTAAGAGATTTTCTATAGTTCAGGAGGCTCTCCTTCCATGCTGTTTGAAATATTACCAATTTGGTTTGACGCCATTTACGTTCTAATTGTCGAGTGGTCTGTTTTAAGGTACGCGTTTGAAAAATTACAATATTTTCTATATTTAATCCGTATGTTAGTATGAGGTCAAGAGTGTGACCACCATTATGAGTAGGCCCGATTACGTTCTGATTAATACATACTGAATCTAAGATGGACACAACCACTGTTCTCAGAGGGTCTTCCGGGTTATCAAAGTGAATATTAAAATCACCGACGATTAATGCTTTATCTACAGACACAACCAGGTTTGAGATAAAGTCTGCAAATTCAGTAAGGAATTCAGTATATGGCCCTGGGGGTCTGTAAATAATAATTAGAGGAATTGACTTATTTTTTGTGGCTACATAAGTTATGCTGGTATAAAGAATTTCAAAAGAATTAAATTAATGACTAGGTTTTTGTGTGACGCCTAGATTTTGACTATGGATGAGACCAACACCTCCTCCTCTACCAGTTAAACGAGGCTGATGTACATAACTGTATCCAGGAGGACTGGCTTCATTTAATGCTATGTACTCGTTTGGTTTAATCCAAGTTTCCGTTAAACACATTAAATTACATTCCTGATCAGTAATGATTTCGTTAACAATAAGAGCCTTAAACACTTCTCTCAGAAAGCGGTGCTGAACCGCAGCAGTAATGCGCGCGCTCGTAGCCCCTGAGGTAAGACAGACAGCATCTTGTGAAACTATAAACCGCCATCTTGTGTAATTAACCAACTGAACTTCAGCTAGCAGCAGGCTAGTGTTAATATGTTCACTGAGAACTATAAAAAGCATGCAAAAAATAAGCTATTTACAACTTCAGACAAAATGCTGTGATTTAGATACGAAATGTCCATTTTAAGCTCATGTTAGCTAAAATTCATGCTGTGCTAAACTAAACTAATCTGTTCAGTAGCATGTTAGCTAGAAAACTAACATTTTTGTGGGGAAATGGGTGTAAAAATAAAAACAAAAAGGTCCACAGGAAGAAGTAAACCTTGAGCCTTGAACTTTAACATGTTGGATTTTACTCAAAAGAAGTATCTACTCTCTACATCACAGCTTAAATAATTTCCGGTAGATTTAATCTTAGGGCTAACTGCTAGTTAGCTGTCTTCTCTTTAAACTGTATAGCTGAAGTGCTGTTTAACGATTTAATTTAATTAAACTACATAATAGATTTATAACTATGTGTAAAGATAAGGAGAAAAAACTTGCCTTGAGTTGGTGTCCAGCTGTGAACTGCTGCTCCTCCACTCAGATGGAGCTGTGAGAGAGAGAATGAGTTCCAGCAGGAAAAGATATTCAGTTGTTTTCCCTGTGGGGGAGGGGCAACTCTCTCTCAGCTCCTCACCTATCACTTCACATACTTATCTTTATTGTTAAATTTAATACCTAAATCTGATTCTGGTCTCCATACGATTTTTTTATATGATATTATTATTATTTCTTGAGGTATTGATCTGAATTTTTCTGGCACTTAGTGATAAGTTTCAGGCATGATCTCTGTGTCTCTATTATCGCTCACAGTCAAGCACGATATCGACCACTATCAGATCAACTTACGTATTTATTAAATGCAATTTCTACCACATATTAGCAACGAAGGGATTACGACTTCAGAATCTTTTATTCAGGTATATAAAATAAACAACATTTTTACACGTCATGGAAATGCTTAGAGTATAGTCTACTTTACAATCCATTCATATATAACACAAACATACCAGTTCAAGATATAGCCTATATGTACAATGGAATCCAACATGGTTTAGAGACGATATCTGCACATGTGCGTGCTTAGCTTAGCTTCGTATGTTTTGGTTTCGTATGTGCAGTTTTGTATGCAAGAGATTTCGTATTTCTGTAAAAAATTAAATAAAAATAAATCTTAGTGAACAATGAACAATCACATCTAGATATATTTATTTGAAATTACACAGCAGTAACTTCATTAATCATTTTTTTTCACATAATTTCAAAGTAACATAGCGTTTCAAGAATGTTAACATTGTTCAAGCTTCTTTTCTACGTATATTCGACATCGATGATTTTTTCGTCATGACCAAGCCTCTTTTCGACTAACTGTAACTTTCATTTTAACGCCAGGGGTTCGCTTGGCTTCGTCGAAAGTGCGTTTGTGTTTGCTGGGTACTGGTGAAAATTTCATGTGAATAGCCACATTGGAAATATATTTACTGAAAAAATGTTGACACGTCCAGTGCTTATTTCTCCCACTGTAAATTATTAATTTAGCAGCTCCATCTGCATTTGCTTTCCTAAAATTTGGGGTGCTACAGCCATTAAAGTGGGTGATTGGTTGGTGAAGCTGTATTACAGTATTGTAGGAGACATTTCCAGTAATAATTCCATAACCACATGTGGACAATCTAAAATTATTTATTTAATTATTTGTTTTATTATGTTTTCCAGATGTACCACTGCTCAGATT
This sequence comes from Ictalurus furcatus, assembly GCF_023375685.1. Taxonomy (NCBI): domain Eukaryota; kingdom Metazoa; phylum Chordata; class Actinopteri; order Siluriformes; family Ictaluridae; genus Ictalurus; species Ictalurus furcatus. The sequence goes on from NC_071266.1 coordinate 29,171,333, forward strand.
GTGGGAAGAGTTTTACTAAAAGTCGTCATCATCTCAAAAATCACGAGCATGTTCACATAGGAGAGAAGCCGTATGATTGCTCCCAGTGTGGGAAGTTTTACTTGTCAGAGTAATCTCCGACAACATGAGCGCATTCACACAGGTGTAAGGCCGTATCTCTGTGGACAGTGTGGAAAGGGTTTTATTTACCAGAGTTATCTTCAACGACACCAGTGCATTCACACAGAAGAGAAGTATCACTGTGGACAGTGCAGGAAGAGTTTTACTTGTCAGAGTAATCTCCAACGACACGAGCGCATTCACACAGGACAGAAGCCGTATCACTGTGGACAGTGTGGGAAGAGTTTTAGACAAGAGATTCATCTTCGGATATACCAGCGCATTCACACAGGACAGATGCCGTACCTCTGCGGACAATGTGGGCGGAGCTATACTCATTCAAGTTCCTTAAGGACACACAAGTGCTCTGACATAAAGCCACCAGCTCTTGATATGTGAATTTCTTAAATTTAGATACATCTTTTTAATTTTCCTCTTTTTTTGCGGGAGGTTAAGGGAAATTCTGGCATAAAACCTCTCTTGCAAGGGACTTTATTGCTTACTGTCCACTTTGTAGTAGAATTCATGTCATTTTCCTGGTTTCACCTGAATGCTATACACCAAGAATGCAATACAACAATACATATTTAACCAATGGCTATCCCTACTTTAATTGACCAAAGATTTTAAAAAATTTTTTTAATGCAAGCTAGAATTTTGTTTCTTAAATGTCACGTTGTGCATACTATCGAACTGGACACCTTTCCAAGCCAAAAGAAGATGGATGTGTTTACAGGCAATTTGAAGAGATAATTCCCAGTTGCTCTGGATTTGCAACGTTGGTTTAACTACAGCTAACTACCCTGTCTGGCCAAAAGTATGGGGATGCCTGACCACCACACCCATATATGTCTTTTGAACATCCTCTGATGGAACTGCATCCAATCCATGGTCCCTTGAGCCCAGTTTTCCTGATAAAGTTTTTAGATTTACTGCAACCCTGACCAGGAGAACACAGTTACACTGTAAGATCAATGAATGGATTTTTCTAGTAAGATGAGGTTTGTATGACCTGCAAGTCTTAGAATTTTATGCAGGGTCACTATCACAATTGTGGATATACAGTGAATGGAGCATTGAGAGAGTACATTACCAGGGGTCTGGGTTTGATGACCCCTTCACTTTGATAAAACACATATTTTATCATTTATAAAGTGTATACTTTTTTTTATTAATGAACAAAAATTCTCCATAGTGCAAATCATAAACAGGTTTTCTCATAGTTGTGTAATATCTTTTAAAAAATCTGATATTATGTGTATAAATCTTCAGATGGTTTTCTTTGACACTCACGGGTAAGCTCATGCATATTAATCATACTTCATCAAACTTGATTCAAGTTTACCTGTGGAATTTTTAATGAGAGTCAAATTACATTACTACCACTTTAATCATCAATAGATCTGTAATGATGCTATTAGATGGTGGGCAAAGGTCCACCACAGGTGCTCTAGTATTACAGGTTAAATATTTCAGATATCACAGAATAAATCTGACACACTTCCTCATAGCATTGTCATATTCTTAGGTGTAATTCAGACCAGGTATCTTACCCAGAATTTTACCGTATTCATTCTTATCCTTAGACCTGGGTAATGAACTAAATTTCAGAGAGGCAATGCACCACACACAGTGTAGAGATGGGGATGTAGTGTGTAGATCAAGTTGGGTTCCAAATGGGGAAAAAAGTTCCTGGTTGTTTGCTTACAATAAGCATGTATTATGTTGAAATGTATTTCTGAACTGTACATATCTAATCAGGTCCATAAGTATTTTAATGGATTTTAAATTAAGTGAATTTCAGCTTTAATTCAAGAGATTTCATAAAAATTTTGCATTACCCATTTAGGAATTAAAGCCTTTTTTTAACAGAGTACGTCCATTTTCACAGGCTCAAAACTAATTAGACAACATAACATAATCATAAATATTAGGATTGTTTTTAATACTTGGATGCAAATCCTTTGCAGTCAATGACTGCCTGAAATCTGGAACCCATAGACATCACCAAATGCTGAGTTTCCTCCATTGAGATGCTTCGTCAGGCCTTTACTGCAGCTGCTTTCTATTGCTGATTGTTTGTGGGTCTTCCTTCCTTTAATTTTGTGTTCAGGAAGTGAAAAGCAGCTCAGTTGGGTTGAGGACATTGGACATTTAACTTCCTTGTCTTACGTCCTTGGGTTCACAGTATGTTTTAGGTCTAAATCTATCAGTACTGTGAAGTGCAGTCTTATCGGTTTTGCAGAGTTTGACTGAGTAGAAAATCGAGTAGAGTAGAATTCATCCCGCCACTTCTATCAGAAGTCACATTATCAAAAAACACTAGTTACCCAGTTCCATTAGGAGCCATGCATGCCAATGCCATAACACCTCCTCCACGTTTGACAGATGATGTGGTATGCTTTGGAACATTTCTTTCCTTCTCCATCCACTTCTCTTCCCATCATTCTGGCATCAGAACTTGTCAGGCCTTTTAGGGGTTTTTTTTTTTTTTTTAGTGTTATGTGGATGTTACTTGTCACATTTATTGTAATAAGGAAAAGGTGAAAGCTACAGTTTGAAATTGGCCATCTGTTTTTGTTGATGGAAAGAAAGGGAACTATCAACTCCTGAATACAGAAATTGATTTTTATTCAATAGTAAATGTGCAATATACAAAGATTTAACAAGTGACCACTTTTAACTATATTATGCAATTATGCCATGAAACGGTTTCCAAATAAGGTCCTCTGGACAGCGTTAGCATTTACAGTGGCAGTGTTGTGCTCCTCTTCTTCATCTTCTGTGTTCTTATTTGGGTGATCCCCTTCAAAAAAAAAACCTTTTCCTTTAGAATTCGCTGGTATAATTCAGAATTTATTGTTTCATCAATGATGGTAGGTTGTCCAGGCCCAGATGCAGCAAAACCGTGGCACTACCACCGCCATGTTTCACAGATGGGGTAAGGTTCTTATGCTGAAATGCAATGTTTTCCTTTCTCCAAACATAACGCTTCTAATTTAAACCATAAAGAGTGATCTTTATAGGTCTCCACTCTTGGGGAGGGTAACAATGGTCTTGAATTTCCTCCATTTGTACACAATCTGTCTGACTGTGGATTTGTGGAGTGCAAACTCTTTCGAGATGATTTTGTAACCTTTTTCCAGCCTGATGAGCTCTAAGTTCATCTTCAAAATAACTGATAATCCTAGAGGTTCACATTACAGGTGCATCTAAAAAAAAAATTGATTATCAATCATATATTAGAATAAGTTCACCCCCCCCCCCCTAAATTTAATACAAAAATAATACAAAAAGTGGAACTTTCATATATTCTAGATTAATTACACAGGTGGGGTGGGGGTATAAATGTGTTTTTGTATAGGCCAACAAACGTAGTTTAGTTTTATTAACATTTGATATCTGAATGTTCGAGTAATCATTTTATTTTCCATATATGCACTACTGTTACCCCGTAAATAGTCTGAGATGCACTTTTTAATGAAAATATAGTATAGGCCTTTTAACTGAAGGGGTCATAGGTTAATCGTTTAGTGTGTTGTCTTACACCTGGTTAATTCATTTGAACAAAACTGAGACACAGATTGACATCCATATTGGTTTGTAGTTTAAATAATTCACACAGAGACCCCCATCCAGTAAACAGCTCTCTTTATTTGGGTGCTTATTGTTTCATGTGACACCATCACAACACATATAGCAAAATTTGTCTGAATACTTGCTTTATTTCTGGCCTCATATACGCCTGGGTCCCCGGCCCAAAACTGGCCCACACACTGAAAACCGACACATACCATTTAATATGATTAAGGGCTTTTATTAAACATTAACAAATACACTACAATATGAACATTTACTAACACACTTTTAATGCAACAAAATAACAAGTAAATATATTTACAGTATATTTAAAGACAAAAAAAAAATTCTCTCTCTTACACACACACACACACCCAGCTACCAACACACATGCACAAATTCAACCACTTAAAAACATCAATGACTTTTATAAATGATTAAAAAATATAATATGAACAATATGAATATTTATTAACAAATAAAATAAATCAATCAAATATATTTACATTTTGTAAAGAAAACACATATAGAGAACATACAGTTGCGGTCAGAAGTTTGCATACCCGCTGCGGAATCAGCAAAATCTTAGTACTGTTAACAAAATAAGACTGATCATAAAAATCCCATGTTTTTTATTTAGAGATTTTTATTTATTTATTTTTTGAACTTTTGAACAGGATCAGTGTAAATTGTTATTAGCTTGTTTATAAGATCTTATTTTTTCATTTAGTACTGTCCTTCAGAAGCTAAATAAGATAGTTACATGTCTCACAGAAGACAAAATAACAATTTACATCGATCATCCTGTTCAAAAGTTTAGACCCCCCTGGATCTTAATATATTCTGTTACCTTCTTGAGAATCAGTGAATGTGTGCACCTCATGTAATAGTTGTGTACGAGTCCCTCAGTTGTCCTCACTGTGAAAAGATGGATCTCATCATCATATAGCTGTTGGGAAAGGGCTCAAATATGCAGAAGATGCTGGAAAAGTAAAGAATCTGCATGACCTGGGGGATTTTTCTGAAGGACAGTAACTGCTCAGGACAAACAAGAGACTCATGAACATCTATCACAACACATAAAAAGAGTCGTGGATCATCCAGGTAATGACACACAATATTAAGAATCAATGGTATGTAAAATTTTGAACGGGGTAATTTTTATAAATTCAGCTATTATCTTGTGGATTATATGTAAACATCTGTTATGTGAAATAGTTTATTCAGGACAGTACTAAATAAACAACATGGGATTTTTATGATCAATCTGATTTTGTAGATTCTGCAAGGGGTATATAAACATGTAAAACACAACTGTATACCCACCCAACTACCAACACACACACAAACTCAACCACTTAAAAACAGCAAGGACCTTTATAAACAATTAAAAATAGAATATAATATGAACACTTTAACAAATTAGCAAATAGCACCCCCCCCCCCCCCAAAAAAAAAAAAAAAAAACATGCACCACAGTTAAAACACTCTAAATAACTTCCTTTTGCAAAAGACTTCTCTTGTGCCCACACTCTCGATCTGATGCCAGCTGGAGCCACCACTTCATGGTCCCCTCGACCTCCATCTCTGCAGCATTAGCCGTGAAGAGGTTTCTATGAACTGCAGCTTTGAAATAAAGCAATACATATCATGAGGTCATTATGAATCTTAGGTATTAATTATGCTTATACCATGGTCAGTGTGAATACTGGATTCTGATTGACTGGAAGGTGTGCATTATAACTGTTTATTGCACAGGTAGTTCCAGTCAGTTTGATCACCGCAATAATTTCTAAATCAATGTGCAGACTACATGCACAAACACACACACACACACACACGCACGCACAGACACTCGAGCATACAGAGACATTCGTGCACACACATTCATACGCACAGACACTTCTTGCCAGCGCTGTCTGCAACTTTAACAATAAAAATAGCTTTGCTAGTGAAAAGCTACATTATATTTCTCAGCAACAAGGTGTTACCATCACTGTTTATGAAGTAATTCAACTCTCAGTTTTACTACACTACTGCTGCGTAACACTGACTGCTGAGAGGCACACATGATGCAGGTAATTCATACACACTTAATATCTCTCTCTGATAGATATCTGTCAATTCATTTAAATAAATGTAATCTCATCACACTACTTTATCTCTGTGTCTGATTTATATCGGGCAAAATTCCAGATCTAACGACCTAACTAATAGAAATTAATGGTCATTTTAAACTACTAATCAAAGTTTGCGCTTGTAAAATCAATGACAGCTTTACCTTTATTTTGTGGAAAGACCATGGTGTAAGCGGGGTAATCCATGGCTAGGTGTGCATTAAACGAGTCGTTCTTTTCCTCCACATCATGCACTACAATCGTTTAATGCACATCTAGCCATGGATTACTCCTTACATATCATCTGAGAGAGACAGCTAATTCTGTATGTAAACAGATATACTTACCAATCATGACCTCTCCGAGTTGGAGAGCGGCCAGTGAAGTCTTTCCATTGACTCCCCTTCAATTGAGGTTCTTTGCCAGGGAGTTAGCAATCACCCTCTTCAATATGCACCAGATGCAGTCGAGCACATCCAATACGCGTCAATATGTGCCAACCAGTTTACCTGAAACCGATGATTTTTAAAACAATAATATCATATAAAATAACAAAAATAAATAATTAACAAGCATGTATTGCCTCATCAACTGTGTCAGTGCTTCTCACTACTCCTGCAGTTACCCTGCCCTGTGTGTTTTCCATGTTTTCCTCTTCTACCAAAGATTAGGTCATAACAGTTCCCTCATATCAAAGTGGTGTTGAATGTTGTGCTTTGAGTATGAGTGTGTCACCTTGAGAAAACAAACGCTCTCAGTAGCTGTGTAATTGTGCAAACAATTGTTAACCAAAAAATTCTCACCAGTTTTTACTTGTAATCTGGGCTCTGTTTCATCCTTTACTCCAGACTACACAGTTCATCAATATCCAAAGGCTGCACCTGGAACTCCTGTAGTTGAAGCAATCTCAGTGGTTTGTGGGTCCAGCACCATCTCTAATTTAGTCAACACCTCCCTCAGCATGGCTATGATAAAGAAGTTAACAATATTTACAAATGATACACACTACAAAACTATACAACTCCATCCACAGTCTTATTCCTAACCTACACAAATTCCAGTAAGATGGCTGAGTGGAAATCACGGTTGGCCCTACCTGGTTCTGATGATTGCTGGGGGGCCCCTCGTAAAGTCTGACAGCCTGGCAGCACTACAAAAGAACACTGTGTTAAGGGAACTGGGGGAAAATGTTCTACAAAATTAATACCTACAAAAGAAAGTCAATCAGAAAGCAGAAGAATATACTCACATGGCGTATCGTCCGTCGGCTGCCAGTTCTGCAGCATCTCTGTGAATGAGCCATGTGCTGCTGGTAAAGCGGTGGTGGGAACAGGGGTGAAAGTGGCTTTTGGGGTGACTGTGGGGAAGTTAACAGTGGGGGCAGGTGGAAGAATTTGTTTGGGTGGTGCAGCACACATCCTCTGACTCGAACAATTCTGGAAAGACTTCACTGGCCGCTCTCCAACTCGGAGAGGTCGTGATTGGTAAGTATGTCTGTTTACCTACAGAATTAGCTGTCTCTCTCAGATGATATGTAAGGGGTAATCCATGGCTAGGTATGCATCGTTTAATGCACACCTAGCCATGGATTACCCCGCTTATACCATGGTCTTTCCACAATTAATAACGTTAAAGCTGTCATTGATTTTAGAAGCAGACACTTTGATTATAAGTTTAAAATGACCATTAATTTCTATTAGTTAGGTCGTTAGATCTGGAATTTTGCCCGATATACAGTATCTCACAAAAGTGAGATTACACATTTTTGTAAATATTTGATTATATCTTTTCATGTGACAACACTGAAGAAATGACACTTTGCTACAATGTAAAGTAGTGAGTGTACAGCTTGTATAACAGTGTAAATTTTCTGTCCCCTCAAAATAACTTAACACACAGCCATTAATGTGTAAGCCGCTGGCAACAAAAGTGAGTACACCCCTAAGAATAGCCATGCAGCCAAGCATGACCACCATGCAGACCAATTTGATGCAGTGTGCGGCGTATGGTCTGAGCACTGACAGGCTGACCCCCCACCCCTTCAACCTCTGCAGCAATACTGGCAGCATTCATAGTCTATTCATTGAGGGAACCATGAATGCCAACATGTACTGTGACATACTGAAGCAGAGCATGATCAGTATGCAGTATTCTAACATGATAACGACCCCAAATACACCTCCAAGACGACCACTGCCTTGCTAAAGAAGCTGAGGGTGAAGGTGATGGACTGGCCAAGCATGTCTCCAGACCTAAACCCTACTGAGCATCTGTGGGGCATGCTCAAACGGAAGGTGGAGGAACACAAGGTCTCTAACATCCACCAGCTCCGTGATGTCGTCATGGAGGAGTGGAAGAGGACTCCAGTGGCAACCTGTGAAGCTCTGGTGAACTCCATGCCAAAGAGGGCTAAGGCAGTGCTGGAAAATAATGGTGGCCACACAAAATATTGACACTTTGGGCCCAATTTTGAAATTTTCACATAGGGATGTACTCACTTTTGTTGCCAGCGGTTTAGACATTAATGGCTGTGTGTTGAGTTATTTTGAGGGGACAGCAAATTTACACTGTTACACAAGCTGTACACTCACTACTTTACATTGTAGCAAAGTGTCATTTCTTCACTGTTGTCACATGAAAAGATATAATCAAATATTTACAAAAATGTGAGGGGTGTACTCACTTTTGTGAGATACTGTACATACACTATACTCCGACAGGGATACTGTGAGAGCCCGTCAATATTTAAATCAGGTACTAGCTCGAGATCTCCCAGCCCTGGAATGTCAAAGTACCGTGTTGCAATACGTCATGATCGTTTGATCTGTAGTCCGTCCAAAGAGCAGTGTCAGCAGGATTCGTTGAAAATCCTGACGATGCTCGCCGAAATTGGGCAAAAGGTAAGCAAAGGGAAATTGCAGTCTTGCAGGCAAAAAGTGGAATATTTGGGTCGCAAATTGGAAGGGGAAAGCCGTACAAGTAAACCAAAACATGTGGAAGCTATAAGTAGAGCACCACAACCACAGACGGTAAAACAAATGATGGCCTTTTTGGGTATGGCAGGATTTAGTAGGCCTTGGGTGTGTAAGTTTGCTTTAAGGATTCAACCGTTAAGAGATATGATAAAAGCAGCTGATCAATCACAACCAAATGCTTCACTTCTGACTTCTGAGGCCTTAGCAGCCTTTGTAGGTATTAAAAATGCTGTAATGACCACGCCCGCATTAGTGAACCCAGATTACAGCAACCCTTTTCATCTTTATGTCTCCGAAAGAAAGGGATATGTGTCGGCTGTCTTCACCCAACACCAACAGGGCATGGGTAAACAAGCAATAGCGTATTACAGTACGGCGCTCGATAATGTAGAAAATGGGACATCCGGTTATACTGTACACTAAGCACGCTGTGAATGTGCTTTTGACAAACCAAACGTTCGTGATAACTAACTCTCGTCGTACGGGGTATGATTCTATTCTATCGGCCACAGAACTAACTGTTGAACGCCGTACAATGGCTGTATAAAACGGGGGGCAAAGAAAAAACAGGAACAGGGCGTAGTATAGCTGGGTTGTGCGTGACCCCAGCAAGCTTTCTCCGGCAGTTAATAAATGAAGCCCATGGTTTAGATCATACTAACAGAACAGAAACAATCTGAAAGATCCATAAAGAGTAGTGGTCGCTGTATCTGGCCAGTGCGGTGGACCACGCTCTCAGTAACTGTGAAACGTGCATTGGGAATAATGTCCGGGAAAGACATTAGAATGTCTTGCGGTGGCCCTCAGTGGTCTCATTCTCATCTTGGCCCTTCTTGTGGTGAGGCGTCACCGCCTCATGGGGGGAGGAGGATGCCAGTGATCACGGGTACGAAGAAATAACCAGAGCCACCTCCGGGATAAGAGGAACTGATGCACAGTGTTCTGAAACAGTATTTGAATTGTTTTATTGGTTTGGTTATTTTATTTATTGTTTTTGATTTATCGGAAGTGTGTTATTGTTATTGATTTGTCATCCTTAGGCCCTGAAATGCAAGGTAGTGGTCTGTATGACCTATTCGAGAATAAGACAGGGCCGACAAAGGGATATCAGTGTTAAACATGGCAATATACAGTGAGGGAAAAAAGTATTTGATCCCCTGCTGATTTTGTATGTTTACCCACTGACAAAGAAATGATCAGTCTATAACTTTAATGGTAGATTTATTTGAACAGTGAGAGACAGAATAACAACAAAAAAATCCAGAAAAACGCACATCAAAAATGTTATAAATTGATTTGCATTTTAATGAGGGAAATAAGTATTTGACCCCTCTGCAAAACATGACTTAGTACTTGGTTTAAAAACCCTTGTTGGCAATCACAGAGGTCAGACGTTTCTTGTAGTTGGCCACCAGGTTTGCACACATCTCAGGAGGGATTTTGTCCCACTCCTCTTTGCAGATCTTCTCCAAATCATTAAGGTTTCGAGGCTGACGTTTGGCAACTCGAACCTTCAGCTCTCTCCACAGATTTTCTATGGGATTAAGGTCTGGAGACTGGCTAGGCCACTCCAGGACCTTAATGTGCTTCTTCTTGAGCCACTCCTTTGTTGCCTTGGCCATGTGTTTTGGGTCATTGTCATGCTGGAATATCCATCCACGACCCATTTTCAATGCCCTGTCTGAGGGAAGGAGGTTTTCACCCAAGATTTGACGGTACATGGCCCTGTCCATCGTCCCTTTGATGCGGTGAAGTTGTCCTGTCCCCTTAGCAGAAAAAAAACCCCAAAGCATAATGTTTCCACCTCCATGTTTGACGGTGGGGATGGTGTTCCAGGGGTCATAGGCAGCATTCCTCCTCCTCCAAACACGGCGAGTTGAGTTGATGCCAAAGAGCTCCATTTTGGTCTCATCTGACCTCAATGCTTTCACCCAGTTGTCCTCAGAATCATTCAGATGTTCATTGGCAAACTTCAGACGGGGATGTATATGTGTTTTCTTGAGCAGCGGACCTTGCGCGCGCTGCAGGATTTCAGTCCTTCACGGCGTAGTGTGTTACCAATTGTTTTCTTGGTGACTATGGTCCCAGCTGCCTTGAGATCACTGACAAGATCCTCCCGTGTAGTTCTGGGCTGATTCCTCACTGTTCTCATGATCAATGCAACTCCACGAGGTGAGATCTTGCATGGAGCCCCAGGCCGAGGGAGATTGACAGTTCTTTTGTGCTTCTTCCATTTGCGAATAATCGCACCAACTGTTGTCCCCTTCTCACCAAGCTGCTTGGCAATGGTCTTGTAGCCCATTCCAGACTTGTGTAGGTCTACAGTCTTGTCCCTGACATCCTTGGAGAGCTCTTTGGTCTTGGCCATGGTGGAGAGTTTGGAATATGACTGATTGATTGCTTCTGTGGACAGGTGTCTTTTATACAGGTAACAAACTGATATTAGGAGCACTCCCTTTAAGAGTGTGCTCCTAATCTCAGCTCGTTACCTGTATAAAAGACACCTGGGAGCCAGAAATCTTTCTGATTGAGAGGGGGTCAAATACTTTTTTCCCTCATTAAAATGCAAATTAATTTATAAAATTTTTGACATGCGTTTTTCTGGATTTTTTTGTTGTTATTCTGTCTCTCACTGTTCAAATACAACTACCATTAAAATTATAGACTGATCATTTCTTTGTCAGTGGGCAAACGTACAAAATCAGCAGAGGATCAAATACTTTTTTCCCTCACTGTACAGGTATGTGAGTTGAGTGCAGCCAGATAACAGATCTTTATGTCCAGCCTGCTGTAACTAAATATAAGTAATCCAATCAACATGTATCGATATGAGTAAGGGTGGGAGTTAGTGAAGCCAGGTTTTGATTCAGCTATGATTACCATGTCATGTGGGTTATGCTTAGTGTTTGCTTGAATGCGCATGTGTGTTCAAGAAAGTGAAGAAGAAGTGATGAGCCATGCCCTGGGTGTTTTGCTAGCGTAACATCTCCCCAAGGGCAGCCCTCTACGGTATGTAAAGTGCCTGGGCCAAAGACAACCAGCATACTGAAGGACACTGCCGAATGGAGGAGAATGGACTTTGATTTGTTGAAACATAAACCGTTTAATTGAGTTGTTATGAACTGTTTATGACGATACATGCAACGTGTAAAGAATTGTAAATGCAAACAGGCACAGGAAAAGGTAAAGGGGTGCTGTCGAGCAAAGGGTGCTGGCAGGGTGGGAATTTTTCCTCAGAGAGGTTTTATCGCCCACCCCTGGGTGCGTAAAGTACAAATTGTGAAAAGCATTCACGGTCAAATTTTTTTAAAAATGCACCTGTATGTGAACCTCTAGGATTATCAGTTATTTTGAAGGTGAAATTAGAGCTCATCAGGCTGGAAAAAGGTTACAAAACCATCTCGAAAGAGTTTGCACTCCACAAATCCACAGTCAGACAGATTGTGTACAAATGGAGGAAATTCAAGACCATTATTACCCTCCCCAAGAGTGGAGACCAATAAAGATCACTCTTTATGGTTTAAATTAGAAGCGTTATGTTTGGAGAAAGGAAAACATTGCATTTCAGCATAAGAACCTTACCCCATCTGTGAAGCATACCACATCATCTGTCAAACGTGGAGGAGGTGTTATGGCATTGGCATGCATGGCTCCCAATGGAACTGGGTAACTGGTGTTTTTTGATAATGTGACTTCTGATAGAAGTGGCGGGATGAATTCTGAAGTGTATAGAGCTCTATTTTCTACTCAGATTCAGTCAAACTCTGCAAAACTGATAAGACTGCACTTCACAGTACTGATAGATTTAGACCTAAAACATACTGTGAACCCAAGGACGTAAGACAAGGAAGTTAAATGTCCAATGTCCTCAAACCAACTGAGCTGCTTTTCTCTTACTGAACACAAAATTAAAGGAAGGAAGACCCACAAACAATCAACAATAGAAAGCAGCTGCAGTAAAGGCCTGACGAAGCATCTCAATGGAGGAAACTCAGCATTTGGTGATGCCTATGGCTTCCAGACTTCAGACAGTCATCGACTGCAAAGGATTTGCATCTGAGTATTAAAAACAATCCTAATATTTATGATTGTTACTTTGTGCAATTAGTTTTGAGCCTGTGAAAATGGAAGCACTTTGTTAAAATAAAAAGCTGTAATTCTAAAATGGTTAATGCAATATTTTTTTTAAACCTCTTGAATTAAAGCTGCAATTTTACAATACACTTCATTTAAAATCCATTAGAATACTTATGGACCTGATTGGATATGTACAGTTCAGAAATACATTTCACTATAATACACGTTTATTGTAAGCAAACAACCAGGAACTTTTTGCCCCATTTGGAACCCAACTTGATCTACACACTACATCCCCATCTCTACACTGTATGTGGTGCATTGCCTCTCTGAAATTTAGTTCATTACCCAGGTCTAAGGATAAGAATGACTATGGTGAAATTCTGGGTAAGATACCCACCTCATCGAAATTCCACACACCAAATCCCAATCTCACCATGTATTACAGAACAGCCAGTCAGTATACTGACGAATTAACTCTGTTGGTTGCCAACCCATTAACCATCTTTGGCGGTATTCACTGGTCACAGCAGCTTTTCTGTCACTGATGCGGCTAATGGTTTCTGGTCTGTTCAACTACACGCTGAAAGACAACCTTGACTTGCATTCACAGTGGGGGATGTGCAGTTTCAGTGGATTAAATTACCAGGTTTCTTAACAGCCCGAACATTTAATCAGCAGACAGTTACAAAACATCAGATCATTCGATTCATTCTATGTACATCTATTTAGTGAGGATTAGAAGACACACGAGAAAGACTGAAAGGCATGGTTAAATTTCTTGGTGAGTAAAGATCACAAAAGCTCAACAATGTTTCAGGACTCTGGACCATTTGCATGTATTAAATTTAACATTCTTTATGACAGTTTTATATCTAGAGCTGTCTCTGAGTATGTTCTATATTTTATTCATTGCCTTTTTTTTTCGGAACAGTGGGTCTTTTTCACTGAACAAACCAAGGTCAGAGATAATAACATTCCCTGGCTCAGACTTCCTTCTTATCTATTTCCCCTCCCTTCTCTTTTATGTCCTCTCTACAATAAGCAAGGCCTTCCCACTCTGTAGAACAGACTGGTGTAGACATTTTGTTATTTCTGTTGGTGCTGTAAAGACACTCAAAGTGAACAATAAAGAGATTGTATGAAGATCAATCCAATCTCCCGATCATCTTTGCTGAACATCTAACATGGCAACACAGAATCAGTGTTTTGCAGTGGTTTATCTCTGTCTCCATATTTAAATACTATCAAAATACTTTGGTCTGAATTAAACCTAAGAATATGGCAATGCTATGAGGAAGTGTGTCAGATTTATTCTGCGATATCTGAAATATTTAACCTGTAATACTAGAGTACCTTTGGTGGACTTTTGTCCACCATCTAATAGCATCATTACAGATCTATTGATGATTAAAGTGGTAGTAATGTAATTTGACTAACTCATTAAAAATCCCACAGGTAAACTTGAATCAAGTTTGATGAAGTATGATTAATATGATGAGCTTACCCGTGAATGTCAAAGCAAAACATCTGAAGATTTATACATGTAATATTTCAGATTTTTAAAAAGATATTACACAACTATGAGAAAACCTGTTTATGATTTGCATTATGGAGAATTTTTGTTGATTAATAAGGAAAGTATAAATTTGGTGCATTATTAAACGTGTGATTTATCAAAGTGAAGCGGTCATCAAACACAGACCCCTGGTAATGTACTCTCTCAATGCTCCATTCACTGTATATCCACAATTGTGATAGTGATCCTGCATAAAAGACTTGCAGGTCATACAAACATCATCTTACTTCTTAAAATGAACATGTATACAACAAAAATCCATTCATTGACCTTACTGCATAACTGTTATCCTGGTCAGGGTTGTAGTAAATCTGAAAACTTTATCAGGAACACTGGGTTCAAGGGACCATGGATTGGACGCAGTTCCATCAGAGGATGTTCAAAAGGCATATATGGGTGTGGTGGTCTGGCATCCCCATACTTTTGGCCAGACAGGGTAATTAGCTATAGTTAAACCAACGCTGCAAAGCCAGAGCAACTGGAAATTATCTCTTCAAATTGCCTGTAAACACATTCATCTTCTTTTGGCTTGGAAAGGTGTCCAGTTCGATAGTATGCACAATGTGACATTTAAGAAACAAAATTCTAGCTCACATTAAAAAAAATTAAAAATCATTGGTCGATTAAAGTAGGGACAGCCATTGGTTAAATATGTATTGTTGTATTGCATTCTTGGTGCATAGCATTCAGGTGAAACCAGGAAAATGACATGAATTCTACTACAAAGTGGACAGTAAGCAATAAAGTCCCTTGCAAGAAAAGTTTTATGCCAGAATTTCCCTTAACCTCCCATAAAAAAAAGAGGAAAATTAAAAAGATGTATCTAAATTTAAGAAATTCACATATCAAGAGCTGGTGGCTTTATGTTAGAGCACTTGTGTGTCCTTAACGAACTTGAATGAGTATAGCTCCGTCCACAGTGTCTGCAGAGGTACGGCTTCTGTCCTGTATGACTCTGCTGGTGGCTGTGGAAGGTACTCTGTTCACGAAAACTTTTCCCACACTGCAAGCAATGATATGGCCTCTCTCCTGTGTGAATGTGCTGGTGTTGTTTGAGATGGCTTTCTTGCATAAAACTCTTCCCACACTGTCCACAGTGATATGGCCTTACACTTGTGTGAATGCGCTCATGTCGTTGGACACTACTCTGACAAGTAAAACTCTTCCCACACTGTCCACAGTGATACGGCCTCTCTCCTGTGTGAATGCGCTGGTGTTGTTGAAGATAACTCTGGTAAATAAAACTCTTCCCACACTGTCCACAGTGATACGGCCTCTCTCCCGTGTGGATGCGCTGGTGTTGTTGAAGAGAACTCTGGTAAATAAAACTCTTCCCACACTGTCCACAGAGATATGGCTTCTCTCCTGTGTGAATGCGCTCATGTTCCTGAAGATTACCCTCTCGACTAAAACTCTTCCCACACTGTCCACAGTGATACGGCCTTACACCTGTGTGAATGCGCTCATGTCGTTGGACACTACTCTGACAAGTAAAACTCTTCCCACACTGTCCACAGTGATATGGCCTTACACCTGTGTGAATACGCTCATGTCGTTGGAGATGACTCTGGTAAGTAAAACTCTTCTCGCACTGTCCACAGTGATACTTCTCTCCTGTGTGAATGCGCTGGTGTCGTTGGAGAGCACTCTGGTAAGTAAAACTCTTCCCACACTGTCCACAGTGATACTTCTCTCCTGTGTGAATGCGCTGGTGTCGTTGGAGAGCACTCTGGTAAATAAAACTCTTCCCACACTGTCCACAGTGATACGGCTTCTGTCCTGTGTGAATGCGCTCATGTTCCCGAAGATTACCCTCTCGACTAAAACTCTTCCCACACTGTCCACAGTGATACGGCCTTACACCTGTGTGAATGCGCTCATGTCGTTGGAGAGCATTCTGGTAAGTAAAACTCTTCCCACACTGTCCACAGTGATACTTCTCTCCTGTGTGAATGCGCTGGTGTTGTTGAAGAGAACTCTGGTAAATAAAACTCTTCCCACACTGTCCACAGAGATACGGCTTCTGTCCTGTGTGAATGCACTGGTGTGTCCGAAGATGACCCTTTTGACTAAAACTGTTCCCGCACTGTCTACAGTCATACGGCCGCTCTCCTGTGTGAATGCGCTTGTGTGTCCGAAGATGACCCTTTTGACTAAAACTGTTCCCGCACTGTCTACAGTCATACGGCCGCTCTCCTGTGTGAATGCGCTTGTGTGTCCGAAGATGACCCTTTTGACTAAAACTCTTCCCACACTGTCCACAGTGATATGGCTTCTGTCCTGTGTGGATGCGCTCATGTCGTTGGAGATAACTCTGACAAGTAAAACTCTTTCCACACTGTGAGCAGTGATACGGCTTCTCTCCTGTGTGAATGCACTCGTGTTCCCTAAGATTACCCTCTCGACTAAAACTCTTCCCACACTGTCCACAGAGATACGGCTTCTCTGCTGTGTGAATGCGCTCATGGCGGTGGAGATAACTCTGACAAGAAAAACTCTTCCCACACTGGGAACAATCATACGGCTTCTCTCCTGTGTGGACACGCTCATGATTTTTGAGATGATGACTTTTAGTAAAACTCTTTCCACAATCTGAGCAGTGGTACATCTGAAAAAAAAACATAATGAGGCTATTCACATGAAATTTTCACCAGACATCAGTATTCACTCAAGAAATCTACACATTTAAAGAAATCGGAATACTCCACATGTCTTAATTCGATTTGTGTTTACTTCGAGTATGACTTTAGCCGGATTAAGGTGATCAATAATCGCTGTTTACATGGTAGTTTCTTAATCAGAATATTTTCTTAATATCGAAATATTGTTGTCCATGTAAACGTACTGTCTGACAGGTATTCCAATGCACCAATTCACCTGTCACCAATCGTTGTATGTCCAGAGAGGTATAATCTCTCTTTTATTAATTTATTAATTTAATAGTTATGGTTTACTAAATTACTGTTATGTTAGCTGTTAGCATAACGTTATCTCCCTTAATAGCAAATATAGCTAATTTTATTATTTACCAAAAAATTCTTACCTTTTTATTGTGTGTTTGAAATAGACCTGCAGGATATAATTCCTGTATATATGATTATATTATATATATATATATTACACACACACGCACACACACACACACACAATCTCACAAAAGTGAGTACACCCTTCACATTTTTGTAAATATTTGATTATATCTTTTCATGTGACAACACTGAAGAAATGACACTTTGCTACAATGTAAAGTAGTGAGTGTACAGCTTGTGTAACAGTGTAAATTTGTCGTCCCCTCAAAATATCTCAACACACAGCCATTAATGTCTAAACCCCTGGTAACAAAAGTGAGTACACCCCTAAGTGAAAATGTCCAAATTGTGCCCAAAGTCTCAATATTTTGTGTGGCCACCATTATTTTCCAGCACTGCCTTAACCGTCTTGGGCATGGAGTTCACCAGAGCTTCACCGGTTGCCACTGGAGTCCTCTTCCAATCCTTCATGACGACATCACGGTGCTGGTGGATGTTAGAGACCTTGTGCTCCTCCACCTTCTATTTGAGGATGCCCCACAGATGCTCAATAGGGTTCAGGTCTGGAGACATGCTTGGCCAGTCAATCACCTTCACCTTCAGCTTCTTTAGCAAGGCAGCGGTCGTCTTGGAGGTGTGTTTGGGGTCGTTATCATGCTCTGCTTCAGTATGTCACAGTACATGTTGGCATTCATGGTTCCCTCAATGAACTGTAGCTCCCCAGTGCCGGCAGCACTCATGCAGCCCCAGACCATGACACTCCCACCCCCATGCTTGACTGTAGGCAAGACACACTTGTCTTGTTACTCCTCACCTGGTTGCCGCCACACACCCTTGACACCATCTGAACCAAATACGTTTATCTTGGTCTCATCAGACCACAGGACATGGTTCCAGTAATCCATGTCCATAGTCTGCTTGTCTTCAGCAAACTGTTTGCGGGCTTTCTTGTGCATCATCTTTAGAAGAGGCTTCCTTCTGGGACGACAGCCATGCAGACCAATTTGATGCAGTGTGCGGCGTATGGTCTGAGCACTGACAGGCTGACCGCCCACCCCTTCAACCTCTGCAGCAATACTGGCAGCACTCACACGTCTATTTCCCAAAGACAACCTCTGGATATGACGCTGACCACGTGCACTCAACTTCTTTGGTCGACCATGGTGAGGCCTGTTCTGAGTGGAACCTGTCCTGTTAAACCGCTGTATGGTCTTGGCCACCATGCTGCAGCTCAGTGTCAGGGTCTAGGCTAGCTTCTTATAGCCTAGGGCAGTGGTTTTCAAAGTGTGGGCTGCCAGGGGGCAAAATTTGGTGTGAAAAATAAATAAATACATGATTTTTTCATATATATATATATATATATATATATATATATATATATATATATATATATATATGCGCACGGTGGCTTAGTGGTTAGCATGTTCGCCTGTTCGCCTCACACCGCCAGGGTCGGGGTTCAATTCCCACGGCTCCCCCATGTATGGTAGGCTGATTGGCGTGTCTAAAGTGTCCGTAGTGTATGAATGGGTGTGTGAATGTGTGTGTGATTGTGTGCCCTGCGATAGATTGGCACCCTGTCCAGGGTGTACCCCGCCTTGTGCCCGATGCTCTCTGGGATAGGCTCCAGGTTCCCCTGCGACCCTAAAAAGGAGTAAGCGGTTGAAGATGGATGGATGTATGGATGGATATATATGTGTACACACATATATCATACATATATATATATATATACACACACTACCAGCTACCTCAAAAGAAATGGACAAGTTTTTAAAAAGAAAAAGCCCTGAAGACAAGACCAACAGCCCAGCTGACCCAAGCTCAGCTGCACAAAAAAGGAAGACCTCATGGCCATATAAAACTCGCAAGTATGAGGCTGCATAAATAAAGTATGGATTTACCGTAGCACATAAGAATGGCAATGAGTGCCCGAAATGCGTTCTCTGCCTGGAGATTCTCTCCAACGAATGTTTAAAGCCTTCTAAACTTCAGCGTTATGTGAAACAAAGCACCCAACAGAGGCTGAAAAGACAGTGGACTTTTTCAAACGAAAATAAGAGAATTTGTCTAGACAGTCCACCATATTCGTGCAGCAAGCTACTGTCCCCAAAAGGGCATTGAAGGCATCGTTTTTGGCGTCATACCACATAGCTCGTGCCAAGAAGCCACACACAATTGGAGTAGATCTGATTTTAACAGCTACCAAAGACATTGTAAGAGAACTGCTTGGTGATGATGCTGCTCAGAAAATCGATGCAGTACCACTTTCTGATAATTCCGTAAGCCGACGGATTGGTGAAATGGCTGAAGATGTGTCCGCTCAACTTTTGGAGCAGGTGAGAACCAGCGAATATTTCGCTCTTCAGCTGGATGAGAGCACGGATGTATCTAATGCTCCTCAACTGCTTGTGCACACCAGGTTCATTTCCCAGGAATGTTTTGTTGAAGAAATACTATTTTGCAAAGCCATTGAAGGTAGAACCACTGGGAGAGATATTTTTCAAGTTTTGGATGAATACATAGAATCTAATGGACTTGACTGGTCTCGTTGTGTGGGGGTGTGTTCGGACGGGGCTGCAGCTATGACTAGGAAGAGCAGTGGAGTGACCGCTCATATCAAACTGGAAGCCCCGAATGCAGTTGCCACACACTGTATGCTACACCGTGAGGCTCTCGTCACGAAGCCGACGACGAGCTTAACTAGGTATTACAAGACGTTATACAAGTTGTGAATTACATCAAAGCCCGCCCCATGAAACAAAGACTGTTCACTCTGCTTTGCAACGAGATGGGCGCCTGTTTTGACAGATTGCTGCTTCATTCCAGTATGCGTTGGTTATCATGGTTTTGAACCACGTATATGAACTTAGGGGGGAGATTGCGGAGTTCCTCTCATGTGAAAAGCATCAGCTGGCAGACTGTTTTACAAATACAGACTGGACTCGTAAACTTGCATATATGTCAGATATTTTCCGCCATCTAAACGTACTGAATCAAAGCATGCAAGGGCGTTGTAATGATCGGCTATGATGATGTCATGTGGGGTCAGGGGGCGTGGTCGCCGCCCTGCTCTCTCTCTCTGTGACCTCCACATCGTGTGCTGACACGCGGTCTCATGCAAGGTACCATTTAGGTACCGCTTACTTACCATTTTTGGGATGTTTTACTCGGTTAATCGTCTTCTAATGACCTACCTGTAACCATGCGTAAGCCTATGGTATCCTTCGTGCAATAAACGGAGAACAGCACTTTCACTCTGTGTCCGGCTGAGTTATATTAACTTTCCTGAGAAACCCGTGAGGATCTAGCTGGATCCTTACAATTGGCGGCCGAACTGTGAATGAACATCCTCAGAAAGAAAAGTTTGGACACCAGATAGTGAGTGAACTTTTAATGTGGCTTTCGTACTCGATGCTCATAAGGCAAGTGAACTGTAAGCGAAGTTTCATTCGTACTGGACCTTTAGTTAGCTGGCACGCATGCTAGCAACCACCGAAGTCTCACTACTGCGTGGGAGGAGAAAACCTACCGTGGGATAATTTTTTATTTTATTTTTTTGCCACTATAGGTTTTCTAACTGTTACCATCTACGTTTTTCAAAGGGAATTTCACTCGCTGTTTTTCTGCGTGTTTCCGAGTTCTTACATTAAAAAAAAAAAGGACCATTTTGTGACTTTTGTTTGTGTGGATTTGCTGTGAGAAATTGTGTGTAGTGGCATCGTCAGAGACCCGTGCATACAAGGCAGGACTTTGGAAAAGGAAAGGCATGTTTTTGATTGACTGATTTGACAACACACCTCAGCGAGCTCCGGACAATACTGGCCTGCGTAGTGGAGGAGAGGACAAGGCAGGACTTTTGTGTCTGGATTCTATGGACAAGCGAGCTAAGTAGAACTTCGTGAGCAGGGAAAAAACGCACTGTGTGTTTAATACTTATGTGATCGGGTGATTTAAAATAAAAAACCAAACAAACAAACAAAAAAAAGCATTCATTTAAACTGTTACTGTTGGATTTAAGGTTATCTGTTGCTATTGGGAGTACATGCAGTGACTGGGTATTTTAGGATACATGTATATATACATGCATATATTTTTTCTTCTATATATGTGTCTTGGGATCATCACTGCTGTCCGTTGAGATACGCTGTCTGACTAATGTTAAGCATTTTTTTCCCCCTTCTCATTTAATTATTGATAGGGTGTTCGGCAATAGTATAACCATATATAACCCTAGATTCTTATTCAACGTTTGCAATGGCTAAGCGTTTTGATATATTCACATTTGGGGGTGGTAATGATGTGGGTAGTTTGGTTTCGCCTGAAATTTTGGATGGTGGGTCTTTCATAGTTCAGCGTCTTGCTGCTCAGGTAGATAAGCTGCAACAACAGGTAGGCACGCTGACCTCAGCATTTAGTATGTCTGTTGACTTGCAAAGCAGCTTGCTGCAGCAGTTAGAAGATCTGACTTCTCAGCATTCACATAGACAGGACACAAAGGCACACCCTATACTTACCTCAACCCCTGCAACGTGCACACTCACTAGCCACACCAACCAAGATCATCAGACTTCTCAACAGACACAGGGACAAGCCTCTAATGCCTACCCTGTATGTAACTCAACCGCGGTTACACACACTCTCACTAGCCACACTGAGCTGCTACATGCTCAGACATCTGCTGTTCATTCAGCCCATCTCCCTGGACTTATGCCACCCATGTTTGATGGGGGTAAATCTCTTGATCCAGAAGAATGGCTTCAGTCTGTTTCTTTGTACAAGACAACGCTTGGTTTATCTGACACTCAGTTCTTCCTCGAGTTGACAAGGTTATTTGGAAAGGAGCCTCGGAAGTGGTATTCTGCCATGCAGCCACACCTACTCTCATGGGAGCATTTCTCAGCTCTCTTTCGACAGGCCTTCCTGCCTGCAGACAATGTAGAGAAAATATGGAGAGGGATTTTGGACAGAGTTCAGACTTCAAATGAGCCACTCCCCACTTTTGTAGCTCACCTAGTGACCGAGTTCAAGCAACTAAAGGAACCGCCCTCTGAGCAAGAACAGATTGAAGTAATCTGCCGGAATGTCTCTGATCAGTATAGATCAGCCCTTCATGCTACCGCACCTACAACTTTAACAGAGCTACTTCTGACCGCCCATGAACTACATGCTGCATTAGGGCCTGTTTCTTCTAGTAGAGCCCCCAATGCCCCGACACCTCCTCACCAGGACCTGCACTGCTACAAATGTTTGACTCCGGGGGTCACCACACGCAACTGTGGGAACTGTAGGAAAAATAGGGAGAGTGGTAGTGCTGAACCTACCGGAGGGGTAGCTGTAGTTTCTAAGATAGGCCAGGAGACCCCAGGTACTTCTGAGGTCACTAGAGGTGGGACTGGTGCTTGGCCTCGTAGGTTTCAAAGGGCTCGTGAGGGTAAGCAGAGAACGGAGTCAGGGAACAGTGCACAACAGACAGAGAGTTCACACAGAGTTAGTTTGGTGCGAAACAGCCCAAAGAGGTCAAAGAATACTCGACTGACGGCAGTGGTGGTCGTCAATCAGGTTTCACTGAAGGCGACCCCGGGATACAGGTGCATCCATTTCAGCAGACCATCCATTCACCCTTCTTAAATGTGGGATAGAAGGAGATGTCGTTCTTCCTTGGAATTTTTCCCCGCTGGGGTTGGCGGACTCAAAACAATGCACCCCATCTGGTGTTGTATGGCTACCTGTTCAACTACTGGAGCAACCGATTTACTCACCGCTTTGCCGTGATTCCAGACCTGTCTTGTCCCATTCTCTTAAGGACAGATTTTATGATTCAGGCTGATGTCCACATCCACCCAGCCACAGGAATTAAATTGGGAAATAATGCCACCTCAGCGCCAGACCTATGCTTGCTAGGGTTTGATGATTTGGAGGGCCACGTAGCTAGCCTCACCTTTAAGGATGTCCAGACTGATTTTGGTCCAGTGGTGGAACAAGCAGCCCTGCCTTCAGTGGACAAGAAAAAAACTGGCACACCTATTGGGAGACTTTGTTCATCTTTTTGGGGCAAAGCTGGGACGTACTTCATTGGTTGAGCACACAATAGACACTAGGACTGCAAAGCCAGTGTGTCTTCCCCCCTACTGTGCTTCACCTGCAAAAAGAAAGATTACTGAGAAGCAGATTTCCAGAATGTTGGAGGATGGCATTATTGAGCCCGCTTCAGGGCTCTGGGTCTCTCCAATTGTGATAGTCGAAAAGCCAGGCGCAGATCCAAGATTTTGTGTAGACTTTAGGAAAGTGAACAAATTGTGAAGGACTCCTACCTACTTCCAAGATCGGATGACTCTCTAGATTTTTTGGCACGTGGTAGATTTATTTCCACACTAGACCTTGCATGGGGTTACTGGCAAGTGTCAGTGGCCCCAGACACAAAACCAAAGACAGCTTTCGTGTCACACAAAGGGCTCCATCAGTTTAAAGTTATGCCTTTCGGGTTATCAAATGCACCTGCAACATTTCAAAGATTGATGAATACTGTATTGGCAGGGTTCACCCACAACTGCTGTATGGTGTATCTGGATGACATTGTGGTCGCCTCACCAACCTTCGACCAGCACCTGGAAGTCCTCGCCAGTGTGTTAGGGCATTTGGCAGATGCAGGCCTTTCCTTGAAGCTGGCTAAGTGCCATTTTTGTACACCAAAGTTACGCTACTTGGGTTACCTGGTGACACCAGAAGGCCTTGGCCCTGATGAGGGTAAGGTGGCTGCGATTAAACAGTTTCCCACACTGAAGACAGTTAAAAATGTGCGACAATTCATAGGAATGACAAGTTACTACCGTAGGTTCATCTTAGGGTACGCCCGTATTGCCGAGCCGATGATTGCCCTCACGAGGGAGGATGCCCCATTTGTGTGGTTCTCTGACTGCCAGGTGTCTTTTGATTATTTAAAACAGCAGCTAATCAGTGCCCCAGTACTAAGTTTTCCTGACTTTGAGAAGCCTTTTGCAGTACACACAGATGCCTGTGATGTGGGCCTTGGTGCTGCATTGACCCAGACTGGTGAGGATGGCTTGGAGAGGGCTGTCGCCTTTGCGAGCCGTACCTTGCACAAGTTGGAACGCCCATATTCCACTTCAGAGAAGGAGTGCCTGGGGGTAATTTGGGCTCTGGAACATTTTCGTCCATACATTGAGGGCTCTAGTATCACAGTGATGACAGACCACAATAGCTTTAGGTGGCTTATGACAAGGCCCTCCCCCTCAGGATGGCTGGCTAGATGGTGCTTGCAGCTGCAGGACTTTGACTTTGAGGTTGTCCACAGACCCGGCTCAGCCAATCTAGTTCTGGATGCACTCTCGTGAAACCCTACCAGTGACCCTTTGGGACCTATAGACCTGTTACCACCTTACGCCACAGTTGGCTCATTAAACCTAAGGTGCTAGCCACTAATGGTGTGGGAAGTCAAGGAACAGCTTCAGTCACTCCAGCAGGCTGACAAAGTCATCTCATCAATATATACTGACTTGGAGAGCGGCTCCTGTGTGGATTCGCCAGACTTCTGGCTTCAGGATGGGCGGGTTTACTTTATGGACAAGAGGACTTCCTGCTGGCTTCACCCACACAAGGATCTACACTTCTATGTGCCAGAAGCTCTGAGGGGGACTCTGCTGAAATACTTCCATGATCACCCCATGGCTAGCCACTTGGGTGTAACCAAGACACTTGGGCGCTTACAGAAGCGGGTCTACTGGCCAGGTATGCGGGGTGATGTTAAGAAGTATTTACTGTCCTGTGTAACCTGCCAGCTGTCCAAACCGACCAACCAGAAGCCAGCGGGCTACCTAAAGCCAGTGGTGGCACAGGCTCCCTCGGACAATACACCTGTGTCCACACACCCTGACTTTGTCTTACCTCACACTGATGTGCGCCTCACTCACCCACAGACTGTGCACACATAAACACACTCATACGACCTTGGCCCAAGGCATGTAGAGGCTCCTTACCTCAAACATATGCATACACAGCCCACTCACACAGGAACGCACTCATACACCCTTCGCCCTAGGCACACACCAAGGGTTACCTGTAACTGGGAGGTTAACAGGTGGACAAATCCTTATTTTGCTCCTCTAATTGAATATTGAAGTGATTTGTTTTCAGTTTTTCTCATTCTCTGGTCTTATTCTGCTTTATTTTTTTTTAAATGCTATGTCTGTGAAGTCCTTATATTGGTTTGGCAGTCTATTGTCTTACAGAAGTATACATTTCTTAATTGGGTACTGTGACATACTGCTTTGTTTTTGAAATACTGTTAATGCCTATGTGCCTTGAGGTTTTGATGTTACATTATTATTTCAAACAATGTGAAGATCTGAAAATGTTAATTGGAAAAAAAAAGAAATGCTGTTCTTGTTGAAGAATGTTGGACTATAGTTATGTGGAACAGGCAAAGGTGTGATTAATGGTGCTGCTTTCTGTAGCCCTACTTATGTCAGCTGTCACACAGGCACCTAGGCACTGTTAAGTTTCCCTTATGTTACGGCCTGAGGACAGCCCTTGTTTTAAGTGGGGGGGATATGTAATGATCGGCTATGATGATGTCATGTGGGGTTCATGGGGCGTGGTCGCCGCCCAGCTCTCTCTCTCTCTCTCTCTGTGACCTCCACATCGTGTGCTGACAGGCGGTCTCATGCAAGGTACCATTTTTGGGATGTTTTACTCTGTTAATCCTCTTCTAATGACCTACCTGTAACCATGCGTAAGCCTATGGTATCCTTCGTGTAATAAACGGAGAACAGCACTTTCACTCTGTGTCCCGCTGAGTTATATTAACTTTCCTGAGAAACCTGTGAGGATCTAGCTGGATCCCAGTGTGACACCTACATATTGCATGTGCAAGACAAAGTGCGTGCTTTTTCGAAGAAGATAGTGCTATGGTCAAACAAGCTCCAAGAGGGAATTACAGAAATGTTTCTATTACTTCACCAAGAGCTCCTATCATCTGGTGAGTTGGGCACCATCTCTCCACTGATCCAGTCCCACCTTCAGCACCTACAGGGATATTTCAGAGACAGGGATATTTCCCTGACCTTGAAAACACACATCTAAACTGGGTTAGGAACCCCTTTGCTTCTGGTGTAGGTGCAAGTCTCGATTTAAAGGCACAGGAGGAACTGATTAACATGACAAATTCATGTGATTTAAAAATGAAATTTGAGTCTGTTTCCCTTTCTAACTACTGGCTGCGTGTAAGAAAAGACTATCCTGCCCTGGCTGAGAGGGCTCTGAAATGCCTTCTTCCTTTTGCAACAACTTACTTGTGTGAGTCTGGCTTTTCCACTTTAAAAATACTTAAAACAAAACACAGAGCATGTCTACATGTGGACAATGACATGCGTATGGCACTGACAGAAATAAAACCCAGGCTTGACAAACTGTGTTGGAGCCACCAAGCCCATCCCTCCCACTAGTATGTTTTCTCTTTCTCACTCTCAGACAACCACACACACAGAGAATCAATTCCTAATGTAATGTAAATATGTAATTATTAATAAATAAATTTTAAAAAGCGGGATATATTCAGAAGTCTGTATTTTTAATGTGTTTTAAAGACTTCTTGCAAAAGGGGGCCTCGGTCAAATGTTAATACCATTTGTCGGGCCTTGCCCTGGAAAAGTTTGGGAACCACTGGCCTAGGCCATCTTTATGTAGAGCAACAATTATTTTTTTCAGATCCTCAGAGAGTTCTGTTCTGAGTGGAACCTGTCCTGTTAAACCGCTGTATGGTCTTGGCCACCGTGCTGCAGCTCGGTGTCAGGGTCTTGGCAATCTTCTTATAGCCTAGGCCATCTTTATGTAGAGCAACAATTTTTTTTTTTCAGATCCTCAGAGAGTTCTTTGCCATGAGGTGCCATGTTGAACTTCCAGTGACCAGTATGAGGGAGTGTGAGAGCGATGACACCAAATTTAACACACCTGCTCCCCATTCACACTTGAGACCTTGTAACACTAACAAGTCACATGACACCGGGGAGGGGAAATGGCTAATAGGGCCCAATTTGGACATTTTCACTTAGGGGTGTACTCACTTTTGTTGCCAGCGGTTTAGACATTAATGGCTGTGTGTTGAGTTATTTTGAGGGGACAGCAAATTTACACTGTTACACAAGCTGTACACTCACTACTTTACATTGTAGCAAAGTGTCATTTCTTCAGTGTTGTCACATGAAAAGATATAATCAAATATTTACAAAAATGTGAGGGGTGTACTCACTTTTGTGAGATACTGTGTGTGTGTGTGTGTATATATATATATATATATATATATATATATATATATATATATATATATATATATATATATATATCCTTCATAGAATTCCTGCAGGTGTTTCTCAGAGATTAAAAACTAAAAGAGAAATCAGACACATGACTAGACTTTACCTTTGAGCCAGTAGCAGCAGGAGTCTGTGGAGATTTTCCTAAAGAGCGGCGTCTGGACTCTGATTTCATTATAAGAGGTGTAAAGAATCAGGACACTGGAAGAAAAATACAGAGATTCATGACTCCAGAATCTCCACTAACCTGTTAACCGAGCAGCTCAGATGGTAAGTTTCAGATGAGCTCACCTTTAGTGATGTTACGCAGAGTATCAGAGATCCGAAGGGCGTGCGGAGAAGGAAGCACTCTTTCATGTGAAGATCTGCGTCCAAGCGCTGTTTTCTAGACTCCTTTCGGTGTTCCACACTCCTGTCCAGTAGGTGGCGGTAATTCGCCAAAACTAGTATACCAATAAACCTCCGAAGAAGAAGAAGAATACGACGGTGACGAAGAAGAAGAAGAAAAAAAAAGTACAACAACAACAACAACAACAACAGCCTTGGACGCAGATCTTCATGTGAAAGAGCGCTTCCTTCTCCACACGGGCTTCGGATCTCTGATACTCTGCGTAACATCACTAAAGGTGAGTTCATCTGAAACTTACCACCTGAGCTGCTCGGTTAACAGGTTAGTGGAGATTCTGGAGTCATGAATCTCTGTATTTTTCTTCCAGTGTCCTGATTCTTTACACCTCTTATAATGAAATCAGAGTCCAGACGCCGCTCTTTAGGAAAATCTCCACAGACTCCTGCTGCTACAGGCTCAAAGGTAAAGTTTACTCATGTGTCTGATATCTCTCTTAGTTTTTAAACTCTGAGAACTTATTTATGATTAAGTAACCATTACAACACTATATACAACAAGCAGAAGACTTCAGGTCAGGACTCACACTTTATGTGGTCTTCAGATTATTAATAAAGGAACTGATTTCATTGCATGTTTCTGTTGTAAATTCTGAAACAATTAGCAGATTAGCAAACCAAAAGACAAGCCTGCTAACTGTTAGCTAGATAAATACAGTTCATTAGATGGAAATGTGTAACACTTGTTAGATAGTGTCATGGAATCTTCTTCAGCAAAAAGCTCTCTAAGAGTCTCGGGGGTCTTGATGTGAAAAGATAGACTTTATTATTTATAGCGCTGGTCTGCAGATGAATTCCCTTACTTATCCTCGATACATGCTTTTATACAATTCTAAAACATTCATCTCATCAGGTGGGGTTTTTCCTCTTTTGTTATTTATTCAGACCTTGGCTGTGCACTACCATTAACTCTAAGACTTCGTCCTCCATCCTTACATTGTTTTTAATGGTGGCATGGTACAGCCAGCTCTCTTTTTAAATAAAGATTACATTCTAAAAAGATTACATACGTTCCTAGCATGAACAGGTACCAGTATACTGATTAACATTTGGTTATACTCTTTAAGCATACGTTTTAGTGGATTAACTCATTTCTTTGATTATAACTTGTTGATAATATTTCACACCTTATACTTTGGTTATACATGAGTGAATTATACTCTGATTTATTAAAATATTCCATAGTAGATGTGGATGAAAATGAGGTCTTATTATGGTTTTATTCAGAAGACTTTGTTGTTGTTTTTTTTGCAGAAGATTTATGCAGATGTCCATAGTTTCATAGCAATTCACAAAAATATACATTATCGTTCAGATGTTTGCTTCATTGTTGTTTCAGAAACATCTATAAATGATTGTAATACAATTCTAGTGTTATAGATGTAGGTTTCTGAATAATTATTCACAACAGTGTGAGGTGATACGACAACATTTCACTGTGATGAGCAGAAGTTTGTATTCTGTTCTCTGAGAGCTCCAGAGCCACAGTGCTGTAAACTTTCTGCCACTTTTGGGTAATATCCATATTTTCAGGTCTTTTCTCTTCATGAAGATGAGCCAGAAAAGAATGCTGCTTAATGGGTGCCATTTATTCCAGTCCATTTTACTTCCACAGACAAAAACTAAAGAATAACGTTTGAGCCAGCAGATTAAAAAAAAGCAAATTCTCTGTGGCCCCTCACACACTTACAGCCCTAACCCCCACCCAAATTACAATATCACATTCACACATACAATGTGTGTTGATTACAATAATGCTGTAACAAATTGTATTTGGAAACACAAAAAGTTTATTGTTGATTTTCCATCGGCTAAAGAAATTCAGTAGATCAGCTTGAATAACCATTGATGCGCAGAGCAAGGTCTCCTTTGTATGGCTAGTCTCTGAATTTTATAAACATACAGTATCTCACAAAAGTGAATACACCCCTCACATTTTTGTAAATATTTGATTATATCTTTTCATGTGACAACACTGTAGAAATGACATTTTGCTACAATGTAAAGTAGTGAGTGTACAGCTTGTGTAAGAGTGTAAATTTGCTGTCCCCTCAAAATAACTCAACACATAGCCATTAATGTCTAAACCGCTGGCAACAAAAGTGAGTACACCTGTAACCCGCTTGTCGAGGGTGGGTCACTTATTGGGGTATTACAGCGTGTGATTACCGTAATGAGTAGTCGAGATACCTTGATGGTTGGAATTGGGCCAGAGCAAAAGACAATAGATTCACTCGCTGGAGCCACGAGTTGGATGACGACAGTGAAGTAATACGCCAGACACATAAATTAAATTAACTTTGTATATTGTATAAAATAACCAATAGAAACAAATATAACAGTAAGGGAAGAAAATAAATGAAATAAATAAAACTTAGAATCCCAAACTTATACACTAAACAAATATCAAGTTAACAAAACATCGTTCAAACAAAGTGGTACTCAAATCAGATCACATTGAACTACTAACTTA
Source organism: Ictalurus furcatus (assembly GCF_023375685.1). Lineage (NCBI taxonomy): Eukaryota > Metazoa > Chordata > Actinopteri > Siluriformes > Ictaluridae > Ictalurus > Ictalurus furcatus. The sequence continues at coordinate 29,201,997 of NC_071266.1, forward strand.
ACTAAACTCGGGTCTTGGTGAGACAGAGTTCACAGTCCCTCGGTTTACCGAGTAAAGAGTCAGTGCAGTCTGAGTGTTCTCCTCCAAAGGAAACTAGTGTCAATGTGTACACAGTTCTACCTGATCCCTTGGGCCAAGGGAAAAATAAGTCAAAGTTCTGAGAAGCAGTGTACTGAAATTGCAACCTCCTAGCTGCAATCAGGTTCTAGATTGAGTGAGGTTGGCTCGCAATCCATTACTGGAACAGTTTCTCCGAGGTTACCCAGAAGCTTCGCCGATGGGTTGGACTCCACCGTATCCGCGGTCAATCAACATCTGTACTTAACATTAAAACCTGACCTACATGAGACAGGTCACATAAAATTACTTAACAGCTAACTATTAACATGGTCAGCATAACTGGAGTTAATATCAGTAACTCAGTAACCACATTCATAATACACTTAATAATTTAACTGTGTGAATGTAGGGCATGAAAACTAGCTATCCGCTAATATTCACTAACATCAGTGTTTCAACAGTTACTAGGCATCAAGGCATAACAGTTAGTACACTCAATAACATTCGACATAAAATATAATTACAAACATACATCTCAACTGAGCTACTCCACTTACCAGTGGTAGCAGTCCTACATACAGAATACCATGAAATATCCTGTTTTTATCAGTTAATATATACACAATTTATCAACAAAGATAAGGCACCGTAGCCATTAGCTTACAGCTCACAGCTAGCATACAGCAACACGAGGTGTGGCGGCTAGCGCCGTTTATACACGAGGCACCGCGGCTGGCGCCATTTATACACGATACAGCTATACCAACGTCAATAATCTAAAATGGCGGATGTCGCATATAAGTTGACGGATATAAACTCACCAGTGCAAGAGAACGGCACATTACTCCAGCATGCCTTCCAACTTAGACTCTTTCGTGGCACTCTACACTGTTGGTAATTTACACCCGTATCAGCAGCATCAACATACCGCTACGATGGCTCAGTTACTAATGACATCTCTTCCTATCTCCCTCGCTAGCTGAGAGGCGGGCTCAGCCATCCCATTGGTTGGAATGTAGCAACTCTCACTCCTACAGGCTGATGTCCTAACAGCACCCAGACCTCGTATTCTATGATACTAATAGTCACTCAGGACTTATTTATTTATTTAATCTATTTATATCCAAGTTTTACCCCTGGGTTACACCCTGCCCCCTTGACTCCATGCACGTCCCTGTGTATCGGTGCGACTGCTTGAAAACAACATTGGAAGAATGAAGGGGTCCCAAGTAGGGTTCAGTAACGCTAGTCTCTTGTAGCGCATCAGAGAAAGCTAAACTCAAGCCCTGAACAGAGACTGCACAATAGCTAACAAAGGCCCTCCTGGCTGAGTGTACTGTAGTCTCTCAGGGGGAACTCGGTGTCTTTCTGATCGCCGGAGAACATCTACTCCGTCAGGTTCAACCTGCTCTGCTTCTCTAGCATCAGTGCAATGCTCTGACACATGCCCGGACACCTTTTCCAGTACAAGCTCACTCTCAGCCACAAGTAAGTCACCTCCAGACCTAGAGATAGGGTCCAAATCCGGCAATTCATCCACTCCGCTCACCGGAACATCAGCACTGTGACTCTCATCATTCACTGGAGTAAGCTCAAACAGGGTACCCCCAACTGGTGAACTTTCAGGCAGGTCAGTTGTATCTGCTGGTAAATCAGTATCACTCACTCACAACAGGCACGTCAACTTCACCCACTAACTCATCCACATGTGGGTGATCGTTAGTGTCATGCCTATGGCTTGGAACGTCATACAGCTTAGTTACTGTGATTGTCTCTCGTATAGATGGGTCTGGGGACCAACTAACAGAGTTATCATTCTCTGCATCAGAGTAGGCAAAAGTATCCTCCTCAGGATCAGGATCTACCGACTGTCTGGTCCTGGGTTTACGTGGTGTTGGCTGCACCCGCAGGTCCACCTCTGCAGAGACCAGAAGAAAACCACACGGTAGCAGGAGGTCATGATGGACTGTTCTCCAAGGGCCTTCCTTAGTTTCTAGCCGTATAGTGTACACAGGGAGACTACCAACTTGCTTCGCTACTACATGGATATCCGTCTCCTATTTATCAGCAAGTTTGTGTTTACCTCTGAGGCGAACTGCTCTAACTAACACTCGTTCCGCAACCTCAAGAATAGAAGGAGTAACACGTCTGTCAAACCTAGCTTTGTTCCTATCCGCCATCTTCCAGGTGAGACTTCAATTTCTGAACATACTGCGAGTGCATCTTGCTGTCACTCCTCTTCACTGGTAAGCCAAATTCTAAGTCGACCGGTAGTCACATTTGACAGCCAAACATTAGCTCATAGCGCGAAAACCCTGTCACATCATTCCTCGTGCAGTTACATGCATGCACCAAAGGTTTGACAGATTTATGCCACTGTGTCTTGTCTTCTGCTGTTAACGTCCCGAGCATGCTCAGACGGGTTCGGTTGAAACGTTCTATCGGGTTTCCACTGGGATGGTAAGGTGTGGTACGAACTTTGCGGATACCCATCATCTTACACAACTCTTTGATGACATGTGATTCGAAGTCAGGGCCTTGATCAATGTGCAATCATTCTGGAATACCATAATGCACTAGGAAGTTGTCCCATAGACACTTTGCAACAGTTTGGGCTTTGACGTTGGCACAGCAATAGCATACTTAGTGAAATGATCGGTCAAGACAAGCACATCTTTGGTGTTACTTTTATCCGGTTCAATGGACCAGAAGTCCATGCACACAAATTCAAGCAGACTGGTAGTCTTGATATTCACCAATGGAGCCGCTCGCTCCGGAGCTCTTTTTCTCCTAACACACCTATGACAAGTCTTTATGTGTCTCTCCACATCTGCAGCCATTCTCGGCCAATAGAACAGAGTTCTGATAAGATCAAGCGTACGCTCAGTACCAAGATGATCCATGTCATCATGCAGACTTAGCAAAACGACAGGCCTAGCCATCTCGGGAAGAACGAGTTGGCAAGTCTTTTGGGCACCTTCATGACGGGTTCTGTAGAGAATCCGATCGTGTATTTCTAGGTGACTCAATTCTCTGAGTAGTAAATGGATGTCAGGAATCTCTGTTCGGACAGTAGAAGGTAACCTCTTACCAGTTTCAAGCTGAGCTATTACTCCTCTTATACTAGGGTCTAAAAGCTGTTGATCTCTAATTTGCTCTGTGGACATGAAGGGAACTATCGGTAAACCACCACCCTGATCTTCATTCACAAACGCAGTTGGTAAAGCTTCTGCAGACATTGCTAATGACTGCAAAAGTGTCAAAACATCCTCGCTACCGGAGTCAGTATCTGCTGGTTTACGAACTAGATGTTTCTCACAGATGGCACTCACGACATCTGGGTCAAGGCGGGGTAATGACTCACTCAAGTGAGTTTGTGCAAATTGACGGATACGATCTTGCTCCTTCTGGGATATGGTATCTGTGCTCAGCCCTCCATGTGGTCGCCAAGAAAGACCATCCACATCAAAGTTTAACTTCCCGGCTCGATATTGAAATCGGAAGTTGAAAGTGGATAGGGCCGCCAGCCACCGGTAACTCGCAGCATCCATTTTTGCTGTGGTCAAGATGTATGTCAGGGGGTTACTATCAGTGATGACGGTGAACTGAATCCAGTACAAGTAGTCACTGAATTTCTCAGTCACGGCCCACTTCAAGGCAAAGAACTCTAGTTTGTGGGCTGGGTACCGTGATTCACTCCTAGATAACCCTCTACTAGCATAAGCAAGTACTCGCATTTGACCTTGCTGTTCCTGATATAGCGCTGCCCCTATCCCTGTTGTACTGGCATCAGTATGCAGAGTGTACGACAACTTGGGGTCAGCAAAGCCCAGTATGGGAGCAGTAGTGAGCTTCTCTATGATTGCCTTAAAAGCGCGCTCACATGCAGGTGTCCAACGCTCACCAAAGGGTTTCTTGGGATCATGGTAGTTCTGAGGTTTTGTCTTAGGGTTATTACTCTTGCGCAGAGGCGGATACTCTGCGGTAAGGTCAGTAAGAGGTTTCACAATGCTAGAATAGTCTTTGATAAAACGTCTATAGTATCCAGACATACCAAGGAAAATCTTCAGTGATTTTAGGTCACAAGGTACTGGCCAAGTTTTTAGAGCTTCCACTTTGTCAGGGTCTGTCTCTACCCCATTCTTCGATACTATATGGCCTAAGTACTTCACTGAAGTTTGGAAAAATACACATTTCTCTGATGAAAGTTTTGGTCCGTACTCTTTCAAACGGTTCAAGACCTTCAGTAGCCTAGCTTCATGCTCTTCGAGCATCTTGGAGAACACGATAATATCGTCAGGGAACACAATGACCTCCTTAAGATTCATGTCCCCATGCACTTTACCATTAGCTGCTGGAAGGTGCTCAGAGCATTTGTAATACCTTGTGGCATATGGTTAAACTCCCAGAAGCCCATGGGGAAGGCGAAAGCGGTCTTTAGTTTATCTGATTCGTCAACCTCAATCTGGTAATATCCGGACTATAGATCAAGGACTGAAAACATTTGGATCCATTCAAAGTGGAAAATGTCTCTTCCAGATTTAGGAGCGCATAAGCATCCTTAATAGTCTGGAGGTTAAGTTTCCTGTAATCAATGCAGAGATGAACATCCCCATTCCTCTACCTCACTACCATAATAGGTGAAGAAAAGGGTGAAGACGACTCATGAATGACTCCTGCTTGTTGCAGCTCTAGCAGGTGCTTACGGGCTGCGTCCAGGTCATTAGGATGGATAGGTCTAGCTCTGTGTTTGAAAGGTGTCTCATCTGAAAGTTTAATCTGGTGTTTCACTTTATCAGTTCTCCCAAAGTCGAGGTCATTCTGTGCAAGGACCTGTGGCATGCTATGGAACTGTTGCACAATTCTTTCCTTCAACTCCAAATCAATTTGAGAACCATCGAAGTTGAAGTTCAGGGTAGACTTAAAACTGGTGCTGGGTTTCTGTGTATTCACACTGTTTTTGTGAGAGAACTCTCTGGAAGGTACTGACTTCCCCGATGACACATTTCTGAGGAATCGTGATGTCGTGATTGGTTTCATTGGTCGGTACTACTGGAATCTTACGGAATGCTTTAGCTGGTACATCAATGAAACAGGTCTTCACAAGTAATCCGCTTGGCAAAGATGATGTGGACGGATGTTCAAGCACAGCAGTTTTCTCTGATAGCAGTCCAGGTGCAGAAACTGAACCATCTACTACCACCGTCTGATCAGCCGGAACAAGGCGGGAATTCTTTTCATGCATGATAACCCATCCAGTTCTACCATATCTATTTTGATGATGTCTCAGTTCAAGAACTTTCAGTACTGCTTTGTAGCCATGTGATGTCGACGTCCACACCTCAGCAGTGATTTCAGCATAGGTTTCATACAATACATCCAGGGTGTTGGTTCCAATTAACATCAGGAGCTGCGAAGCTGCACTCATATCTGGAACTACTAGAGCAAGGGTTGGCACTTCAGCTTGTACCCCCAGGAACTCCCTAGGAAAATTGACACTGAGCTCAATGTACCCAAGGTAAGGCACGTATTGCCCATTTGCTCCATCAACTTCTAGCAGCTTGAAGAGTGGTTTAATCTCATGCTTCGCCAAATGACTCTGTTAAAATTATTGGGGCACTGTAGTGACTTGGGAGCCTGTATCTAATAAACAATGGACATTCTCCCCTCCTATTTTGATACGAGCGGTACTCTTTGCACCTCCAAATCCCCTTGGTAATCTAAAGGAATTTACTTGAGTATGAGTCTTAAGTAAGGCTTGTCTCTTGGCCGTTAACTTAAACTTAGGTTCAGCGGAACATTTACAACTCACTACAGTTCCTGTCAGCCCCTCGACAGGAACTGATTTCAGTTTAAATGCGTTATACTACTGTTTTGCCTTTCCCCTATACACACCCCTAAGTGAAAATGTCCAAATTGGGCCCAAAGTGTCAATATTTTGTGTGGCCACCATTATTTTCCAGCACTGCCTTAACCCTCTTGGGCATGGAGTTTACCAGAGCTTCACAGGTTGCCACTGGAGTCCTCTTCCACTCTTCCATGATGACATCATGGAGCTGGTGGATTCTAGAGACCTTGTGCTCCTCCACTTTCCATTTGAGGATGCCCCACAGATGCTCAATAGGGTTTAGGTCTGGACACATGCTTGGCCAGTCCATCACCTTCACCCTTAGCTTCTCCAGCAAGGCAGTGGTCGTCTTAGAGGTGTGTTTGGGGTAGTTATCATGCTGGAATACTGCCCTGCGGCCCAGTCTCCGAAGGGAGGGCATCATGCTCTGCTTCAGTATGTCACAGTACATGTTGGCATTCATGGTTCCCTCAATGAACTGTAGCTCCCCAGTGCCGGCAGCACTCATGCAGCCCCAGACCATGACACTCCCACCACCATGCTTGACTGTAGGCAAGACACACTTGTCTTTGTACTCCTCACCTGGTTGCCGCCACACACGCTTGATACCATCTGAACCAAACAAGTTTATCTTGGTCTCATCAGACCACAGGACATGGTTCCAGTAATCCATGTCCTTAGTTTGCTTGTCTTCAGCAAACTGTTTGCGGGCTTTCTTGTGCATCATCTTTAGAAGAGGCTTCCTTCTGGGACGACAGCCATGCAGACCAATTTGATGCAGTGTGTGGCGTATGGTCTGAGCACTGACAGGCTGACCCCCCCACCCCTTCAACCTCTGCAACAATGCTGGCATCACTCATACATCTATTTCCCAAAGACAGCCTCTGGATATGATGCTGAGCATGTGCACTCAACATCTTTGGTCGACCATGGTGAGGCCTGTTCTGAGTGGAACCTGTCCTGTTAAACCGCTGTATGCTCTTGGCCACCGTGCTGCAGCTCAGTGTCAGGGTCTTGGCAATCTTCTTATAGCCTAGGCCATCTTTATGTAGAGCAACAATTCTTTTTTTCAGATCCTCAGAGAGTTCTTTGCCATGAGGTGCCATGTTGAACTTCCAGTGACCAGTATGAGGGAGTGTGAGAGCGATGACACCAAATTTAACACACCTGCTCCCCATTCACACTTGAGACCTTGTAACACTAACAAGTCACATGACACCGGGGAGGGGAAATGGCTAATAGGGCCCAATTTGGACATTTTCACTTAGGGGTGTACTCACTTTTGTTGCCAGCGGTTTAGACATTAATGGCTGTGTGTTGAGTTATTTTGAGGGGACAGCAAATTTACACTGTTATACAAGCTGTACACTCACGACTTTACATTGTAGCAAAGTGTCATTTCTTCAGTGTTGTCACATGAAAAGATATAATCAAATATTTACAAAAATGTGAGGGGTGTACTCACTTTTGTGAGATACTGTATATAAAGATCTACATTAACTATTTTTTTGTGGTTAGTGATGATAAATGATGTGTAAATTTGGTCTTGTTCATCTTGGCTCATGTAGGAGACGTTTCCCATTACAATTCCATATACACATGGGGACAAAATCTAAAATTATTTAAGCATCTAGAATAATTTTCTTGTGTTTTCCAGATGTATCACTGCTCACAGTGTGGGAAGAGTTTTACTTACCAGAGTAATCTCCACCGTCACCAGCGCATTCACACAGGAGAGAGGCCATATGATTGCTGCCAGTGTGGGAAGAGTTTTACACGTCAGAGTATTCTCCAACAGCACCAGCGCATTCACACAGGAGAGAAGCCGTATTACTGTTCACAGTGTGGGAAGAGTTTTACTCGTCAGAGTTATCTCCAACGACATGAGCGCATCCACACAGGAGAGAGGCCATATGACTGCTCCCAGTGTGGGAAGAGTTTTACTCGTCAGAGTAATCTCCAAATACACGAGCGCATTCACACAGGAGAGAGGCCATATGACTGCTGCCAGTGTGGGAAGAGTTTTACTTGCCAGCGTAATCTCCAAATACACGAGCGCATTCACACAGGAGAGAAGCCGTATCACTGTGGACAGTGTGAGATGAGTTTTACCCAACTATGTACTCTCCAGCGACACGAGCGCTTTCACACAGGAGAGAAGCCATATTACTGCTCACATTGTTGGAAGAGTTTTACACGTCAGAGTACTCTCCAACGTCACCAGCGCATTCACACGGGAGAGAAGCCGTATGACTGCTCACAGTGTGGGAAGACTTTTACTCGTCAGAGTCATCTCCAACAGCATGAGCGCATTCACACTGGAGAGAGGCCGTATCACTGTGGACAGTGTGAGAAGAGTTTTACTTGCCCGAGTCATCTCAAAAGACACCAGCGCATTCACACAGGAGAGAAGCCATATCACTGCTCGCAGTGTGGGAAAAGTTATCGTGATCAGAGGGCCTTCCACAGCCACCAGCAGAGTCATACAGGACAGAAGCCGTACCTCTGTGGACAATGTGGATGGAGCTATACTCATTCAAGTTCATTAAGGACACACAAGTGCTCTAACATAAAGCCATCAGCTCTTGATACGTGAATTTGTCAAATTAAGATGTTTTTAATTTTAATTTTTAAAGGGAGGTAAGGTGACATTCTGGCATAAAACTATATGATATTTTTTGTCATGGACTATAGTATTCTGTTACGTGGGACTTAATTGCTTACTCTCTGGTTTTAGCAGCAATTAATCATTATGTTGTTTTCCTGTTTTACTCCAAACTCTTCGATGCAACACATGGAATACCCACTTTAGTCAACTAATCCAGACCTCTGAGTTAGACATGTGACTCTAACAAAAGACATTTCCCTCCAACAAAAGTAAACATCTAGAAATTGTTTTCGAAAATGTCGTGTTGTGCATACATGCAATCTGGACACCTGTCCAAGCCAACAGAAGATGGTTCTGTTTACAGGCAATTTGAAGAGATAATTCTGGTCAAAGTTGCTCTGTCTTTGCAGGGTCCATTTAAGTACTTCTAACTACACAGTATGGCCAAAAGTATGGGGATGCCTAACCACCACACCCATATATGCCTTTTGAACATCCACTGATGGAACGGCGTCCAATCTAGGGATGAAACGTTTACCGGTTTCACGATAAACCCTGATGAAATTCCCAGACAGTTAGTATTACCGTGTCACATTTAATTATCATTAAAACCGTGTGCGATTATCGTGATTTGTAAAACTCGCGGTAAATGCTGTCCACACATGAGTCTGACGCAGGCGCAGCATGCAACATTTTTTTTTTTGAGTATGAAAACGGACGTTACAATTAAAAACCAAATGCGTCTGCTCAATTCAGCATGAGCTGAGTGAGTCAGATCAACAGCACAGATCAACAGTAGTCAGATTTCATTTATGACGTGATGAAAGTGAGGCGAGGCGACTGACATGATGATGGCTGAAGATTTGGTTTAATATAAGCAAGTTTGTCATTGTACTGTTTTGTTGTGTTTTTCATTAAGAACAATAATGAACCCACCATTAAAGCACTTGTCTCCCCCGAATTGCCGCTAATTTGAAAGCAAAAGTGAAATGCGTACAGCCACAAGGGCATTCATAAGCGATTTAAAAGCAAGGGGGGAAAGACTGGCATAAAATTGGTTTGAGGTTTGACGTTTGTTATTCGCTAATTAAGGGGCTGTATATAAAGTTACATACAACATTGGTATACACGTTTCTAACTTCAATAGCATTTGAAGAGAGTGACTTACAGTAACAAAAGTTCTTGTAAGGTTAGAAATTCTCCCAAGTACTGTCACTGTATTCTGTCAATCAGTATGCTGTAAATGAACTACATCATTTTTATTACTATAAAAAAGCTAAATGAGTATGGGGCGATGCTGTGATGCGCAAGTGATGTAATCGGTGTGTGGCCGAATACCGTGTAACACCGGGAACACCGACTATCGCAGCAAGCCCAGTGACAACCATCCATCACTTTATCGTCAAATATAAAACCTGTTTAAATGATTTCAGTGTGTGTATCAGTACTTTTTTGTACATTTTCAGCACATTTTAACAATACTGATAACCGTGATAGTTTTAGTCACGATAATCATGTTATGAAATTTTCTCTAATCCACTCCATGGTGCTTTGAGCCCAGTGTTCCTGATATATTTTTCGGATTTACTGAAACCCTGACCAGGACAACAGTTACACAGTAAGATCAAGGAATGGATTTTTGTTGTATATATGTTCCTTTAAGTAGTAAGAAAATATTTGTATGCCCTGTAAATCTTAGAATTTTTAATGCAGGACCTCTATCACAATTGTGGGTATACAGTAAATGGAGGGTCTGGGTTTGATGACCCCTTCACTTTGGTAAATCACGTTTAATCATGCATCAATTTTATACTTTACTTATTAATCAACAAAAATTCTCCATGATGCGATTTCTCAACAGGTTTTAAAAACATAAAATATTACATTTATAAATCTTCAGATGTTTTGCCTCGACACTCACAGGTAAGCTCATGCATATTAATCATCCTTTATGTTTCTCCGACTTGAATAAAGTTTACCTGTGGAATATTTTGAGTTGATTAGTCAAATTACATTACTATCAGTTTATCCCTTACTAGATCTGTGATGATGCTATTATACTGAACGTTGGGCCAAAATCCATCAAAAGGATTCTAGTAGAACAGGCTAAACATTTCTGATATTTCAGAATAAATCTGACACTTCCTCACACCATTGTCATATTCTTAGGTTTAATTCAGACCAAAGTATTTTGATAGTATTTAAATAAGGAGACAGAGATAAACCACTGCAGAACATCGATTCTGTGTTGCCATGTTAGACGTTCAGCAAAGATGGTCAAGAGACTGGATTGATCTTCACACAATCTCTTTATTAATCTCTTTGAGTGTCTTTATATCGCCAACAGAAATCATCTAAATGTTTACACCAGTCTGTTCTACAGAGTGGGAAGGCCTTGCTTATTGTAGAGAGGACAGAAAAGAGAAGGGAGGGGAACTAGATAAGAAGGAAGGCTAAGCCAGGGAATGTTATTATCTCTGACCTTGGTGTGTTCAGTCAAAAAGACCCACTGTACCAAAAAAAAACACAAGGCAAGGAATAAAATATAGAACATACTCAGACAGCTCTAGATATAAAACTGTCATAAAGTTAAATATAATATATAATATTATTATAATAATATAATAATAATATTATATAATATAAATGTTAAATATAATAAATATAAATGTATCTATAGATCTTTACTCACCATGAAATCTAACCATGCCCTTCAGTCTTCTAATCCTCAATGAATAGAAGCATGTTATGTATGATTGGAATGATACGAGAGATGTTTTGTAACTGTCTGCTGATTAAATGTTCGGGCTGTTAAGAAACCTGGTACTTTAATCCACTGAAGCTGCACATCCCCCACTGTGAATGCAGGTCAAGGTGGTCTTTCAGTGTGTAGTGGAACAGACCAGAAACCATTGCCATGGAAAACAATCTTTCCAGCCTAATTCAAAAACTTCAGAGACAGAGGGTTAGTAGATGTCAAAAAGTAAATAAACTTTATTGAAACAATAAAGTGAGACAGTCTGCAGAAAGTCTGAATTATACATACACAAACTTTGTTAAATGTGCTTTATGTTCCTCACATACCATCTGTTAGCTTGATGATTATACAGTTAGATTAAAGATTCCAGAACACTCGTATGTATTGTATTTATGATTATGACATAGTTTTATATGTAGAGCTGTCTCGGAGTATGTTGTATATATTATTTGTTGCCTTGTGTTTTTTGGTACAGTGGGTCTTTATGGCTCAGACTTCCTTCTTATCTATTTCCCCTCCCTTCTCTTTTCTGTCATCTCTACATAAGTAAGGCCTTTCAACTTTGTAGAATAGACTGGTGTAGACATTTAGATGATTTCTGTTGGGGAAATGAGTATTCAAAATTATTCAAGATGCTTAAACCATTTTAGATTGTCCACATGTGGTTATGGAATTATTACTGGAAATGTCTCCTACAATACTATAATACGGCTTCACCACCCTATCACCCACCTTTAATGGCTGTAACACCCTGAATTTTATGTATGCAAATGCAGACAGTCTGTGCTGTGATTTGTGCTTTCCGGTTTCTCATTATCATGATAAGCATTATTATGTCTCATTCATTTCGAGAGACAAGTGAGGATGGTCAGGGAACAACTGCTATTTACAGCTGCTATAACGTAATTGATAACAGGAACTCACTCCAGTGTCAGGAAACTTACTTTCTACCAAGCGTTAACACTCCTTCCATAAAAGTTAAATAATGTTATTGGGCTTAGATGATGTGGAGCCTTTGCCAATGAAATCTCTGTAAATGAGCAGTTATAGGAATAATAACATAATAGAAATGTCCAAAATATTCAGATCTGTGAGGTTATTGGAAAATTGATCAACACCTTCTGCATTTAACTGAACTCTGGTATAATTATACTGCGATGCACTGTACTCAGAACTCCCAACTGTCCACACAGAAAAGTGCAAAGGAACAGTCATTTATCTCAGGATTCTCCTTCAGGAACACAGGGAACATCCACTGAGCCCAATTTATATGACCTAAACATATCACACCAATATATTCATTACATACACATCATTCGCTACATGCTCAAATATAATTAATATGCAATTCTTATGTAATTACATTGTTTTCAGCCCAAGTTTACTAATGTCAAAACCACTGTGACTGATCATTTTAAAGAGCCAAGATAAAGACAGTTGATTTAACTCACACATCATTTCTCATCACTAATCACACAGAAATAGTCAATGTAGTGTACAGTCAGGACCATAAGTATTTGGACAGTGACAACTTTCATTGAAATCCTGCAGCCCACACTGACCAACTGTGCAGGAGATAAGTTTTAGAGCGGAGCCTTCAGTAGAACAGAAAGATGCAGGAATGTCCAACACCTCCTGCAGAATTAAAATAAAGTTCCCAATTACATAATCTATCCTGAAGGACAACTTATTATGTCCTGTAAATGAAAAAAGAATACTGCAGGCTATATAGTTGGCAAAATTAAGTAAAAAAAAAAACAAAAAACAAAAAGGTATATATGTTTTGAGTGGAAAAAGACACGGCTTAAACACGCTTTCTGAAGTCTTTTAGTAGATATGTATGCATGTTCATTTTAGGATAATCAGACATGTTTTAAGTTGTGAACGATGCAGTGTTTTAACGAATTAGGTGATTAAATGATACAGTGAGTCAAGCTCAAAAAAAGACACTCACTTTTCACACGTACTGGTGTAATGATCTTTCTTTGAGAAAACTTTTTTTTTTTTTAATGCCAACCCTTTGGGACTGCAATCTCACAGGTATTAGTGATGGGAAGATCGGGTCATTTTACTGATTCAGATCTTTGAATCTCGGTCAGCAAAATGAACGAATCTTTATGCAAGTCATTTTGTTCATTTGAGCAGAATTAAATTAAAATGTTACATTTTCAATAGCCAAATCCCCCCCCCCCAACACATCTACTTACCCAAACTTTGATCATATTCCGAAATAAGGAAACGATTATGTAGCCAAGGAATAATTAATTCACCACTCAGCTGGATCTTCCAGTCCGAGTCGTTCATTCTTTTGTCACGTGACAGTTCAGGTCAGCGCCTTGGTTAAGTAGGTCATGAAGCAGTATATGGTATACACGAGTTGGGGCACTGGTAAGGACCCTGGCTCACTACACATTGGGACACTGATAACTCCATTTCTGGCGACATGACTACTTACGCGCATTGTAAAACATCACCAAAAATAAAAACAATTAAAACTACTTACATTCTATGTGTCATAAATGGGTTAGCTTAGTCACACGCATTTCTATCATGATACACCAAACAAGTTCGTAAACAAGTTAGTGCATTCAAAAAAAAAAAATCATTCAACACTTAAAAATTTTAATTGTTAATGTAAGTAATCATTTGAGAGCTACAACAAAGATTACAAGTTCCTTACATTTGTAGTCAGCAGTTGGCTGAGGGTTCATTCGCCCTTGTTTTCAAGCTGAGAGGCTTCAGAAAGCATGACATCCTTTCCAATAAGGGAACATAGTGAAGATCAATGCACCCTGGTTTGTGTAGCGTGTTGTGGGATTTTCGTTTTATGGATTTTGCACTTGAGACAGCCCATAAAATGGCCGATACCCTGATCAGTGCCCTGCACTACTGAACTATGGAGCTGGTGTTGTGAATAAAATCAACCTTTTTAGCCTAAGTCAAAAACTTCAGAGGCAGAGAGTTTAGTAGATGTCAAAAAGTAAATAAATTTTAGTGAAAACCAATAAAGTGAGACAGTCTGCAGAAAGTCCGAATTATACATACACAAGCATGTCTTTATATACCTCCCTGAAGCAGTAAAATTATCCCTAGGTGTGGCATTTACCTTTTCTTTTTAGAACAGACCAATCTCCATTGCCTTAACTAATTATTCACATTCATGTGATACCTTATATTTGTGGCGCATGCATAGCCAGTTGCATGTTCTTTAAAAGTTTTTTACCAGACCCGGGTTAATACTATGTCACATAATTCATTCCATAGCCTCATCTTGGTACCCTTTCTTTGAACTCTTGTCTCTTCTTATGTTACTGATTTGCAAGCCCAGGGGGCCCAATTCAGAAACCCAGTTCTGGAATGTGTCTAATTTACTGCCACAAAGTGAAGCTGTGTTTAGACAAACACAGGTTCTTACTTTAAGTAGTAATTCTAAATGTAGGTTACATATTGAGTGCACTTCATTAACATATCCAAAAGTTAGTTGTACATCTTGATTACAATTCATAAATATTTTCTATACTGGTTCCAGACATCACACCCTGCAACAACTCATTTCAGGGAGGTAGCTCCACCACTCTTGCAACCCTAGGTCCCCCATATCCATCCATCCATCCAACTTCTACCGCTTACTCCTTTTCAGGGTCACGGGGAACCTGGAGCCTACCCCAGGAAGCATCGGGCACAAGGCGGGGTACACCCTGGACAGGGTGCCAGTCCATCGCAGGGCACAATCACATACACACTCACACACCCATTCATACATTACGGACACTTTAGACACGCCAATCAGCCTACCATGCATGTCTTTGTACTGGGGGAGGAAACCGGAGTACCCGGAGGAAACCCCCGCAGCACGAGGAGAACATGCAAACTCCGCACACACATGGCCCTGGCAGTAATCGAACCCCGGACCCTGGAGGCCCCCCATATACACTCGTTTTTAATTATTTTTGACAGTCTCAATGCTAATAGCTAAAAGCTAAATGTGACATTACAATGTGTACTTAATATGTACCATTATATTATGTTATTCAACTCATTTAGTGTTTTTATTCCATTACAACTTTAAGCAAGTCTACAGAGAGAGTAATACGGCTGTGAAGGTGGTCAGTAGGACCTGCTCCATATGATATTTTTACCTTACAGATTCTACATTCTGCCTTTGTGTTTTGTGATCTGATGGATTTATGTTAGAGCACTTGTGTCTCCTTAATGAATTTGCATATCTATAGCTTTGTCCACAGTGTCCGCAGAGGTACGCGTTCTGTCCTGTATGACTCTGCTGGTGGCTGTGGAAGGCCCTCTGGTCACGAAAACGTTTCCCACACTGTTCACAGTGATACGGCTTCTCTCCCGTGTGAATGAGCTGGTGTTGTTGGAGAGTACTCTCTTGACTAAAACTCGTCTCACACTGTCCACAGTGATATGGCCTCTGTCCTGTGTGAATGAGTACGTGTCGTTTGAGATGGCTCTCTCGTGTAAAAGTCTTCTCACACTGTCCACAGTGATACGGTCTCTCTCCTGTGTGAATGCGCTCGTGTCGTTGGAGATGACTCTGATGAGTAAAACTATTTCCACACTGGGAGCAGTAATATGGCCTCTCTCCTGTGTGAATGCGCTTGTGTTGTCGCAGGGTACTGTGGCAAGCAAAACTCTTCTCACACTGTCCACAGTGATACGGCTTCTCTCCTGAGTGAAGGCGCTCATGTTGTTGGAGAGCACTCTGGTAAGCAAAACTCTTCCCACACTGTTCACAGTGATACGGCTTCTCTCCTGTGTGAATGCGCTCATGTTGTTTGAGATGACTCTGACGAGTAAAACTCTTCCCACACTGTGAGCAGTGATACGGTTTCTCTCCTGTGTGAATGAGCTCGTGTCGTTGGAGATGACGCTGCTGACTAAAACTCTTCCCACACTGTCCACAGTAATACGGCTTCTCTCCTGTGTGAACACGTTTGTGCCGTTGGAGATTACCCTGACTAGTAAAACACTTCCCACACTGTCCACAGTGATACGGCTTCTCTCCTGTGTGAACACGTTCATGTCGTTGGAGATTACCCTGACTAGTAAAACACTTCCCACACTGTGAGCACTGGTACATCTGGAAAACACAAAATTATTCAAGATGCTTAAACCATTTTAGATTGTCCACATGTGGTTATGGAATTATTACTGGAAATGTCTCCTACAATACTGTAATACAGCTTTCACCATCCAATCACCCAACTTTAATGTCTGTAACACCCTGAATTTTATGGATGCAAATGCAGACAGAGCTGCTAAATTAATAAAAATATCTAGATAAACATAAAATAGTTAGAAATTAAATTTTAACTGTTCATAGTTATATTTAAAGTAACAGAACATTCTTAATTCTTGTGTCTTCAAGAGGGAAAACTCTTGTGTCTCATTCATTTCAAGAGGGAAAACAAGTGAGGATGGTCAGGGAACAACTGTTATTTACAGCTGCTATAACGTAATTGATAACAGGAACTCACTCCAGTGTCTGGAAACTTACTTTCTACCAAGCGTTAACGCTCCTTCCATAAACACTAAATAATGTTATCAGGCTTCGATTATGTGGAGCCTTTGCCAATGAAATCTCTGTAAATGAGCTGTTATAGGAATAATAACATTAGAATGTCCAAAATATTCAGAACTTATACTATGGTATAATTATTCTCTGAGAGAGAGAGAGAGAGAGAAAGAGAGATGGACTGTAAATGTGATTGGTGTAGTTAGCAGAAAGAGAGACCAACAGAATCTGTCTCTCTCTCTCTCTCTAAAAATAAAAAAAAAAAAACAGCCAAAAACCATTTCTGGTATAAAATTTGCAAGCCACGGGGAGCCGCTATACAGGAGACTCCTGGAACTTCGGGAAGAGGTGGGATGTCTCATACACAGCGGTTGGCAAAGCTTTGTTTGCTAGTAAGGGAGCTAATTTTATTCTTCCACATAAAAAAAAAAAAAATAGCTCACCCTTTTTATTATATATGTTTCTTTAGGTGTGAATGCACTCCGGCTTGGAAACTTTACAGACTGCAGTCACTATGTGACATAATTTCATTAATTAATTTTTAAAAATCAAGAAAATAATCAAGAAAATATTTTGCTTTTGTTGTGAAGTTATTTCCCCTTCAGGTTCCTGCAGGACACAAACACTCACCATGTCCTGCAGAACTTCATCTCTATCCTGCACAACAGTTCTGCAGAGTGTAATTCAAGCTCTTTTTATTGAGCCAGACCATTTGGCTCAGCAATAATAGCCAGCTCTTTTGGCTCCCAAACGGCTCTTCATTTAGGACCACTTCTGGTTTCAGCCAAATTTAGCAATATTTTGACCTATGATTAGTATGTGTGCACATATCACTTAAATTATTTAATATAATTATACTAAACCTTTAATTATACATAAATTTGAATTATGTTTAGCTTAAAAACATCAAACATTATTACACATGCACATTGAATGTTTTATTAATATTGAACTATCCAAAACACAATCCGTTCCAAACAGATCACACTCACTGCGCTGTTGGACGTACAAGTTAATACGGCTGTGAAGGATGTCAGTAGGACCTGCTCCATATCATATTTTTACCTTACAGATTCTATGTTCTGCCTTTGTATTTTTACAGGAAAATGAGCTGAAAATCCTGTAGAATAACACCATAATATTCCTGTATGTTTTTTGCAGTATTGTAATGGTTATTTAATTATAAATACGTTCTCAGAGTTTAAAAACTAAAAGAGAAATCAGACACATGACTAAACTTTACCTTTGAGCCAGTAGCAGCAGGAGTCTGTGGAGATTTTCCTAAAGAGCGGCGTCTGGACTCTGATTTCATTATAAGAGGTGTAAAGAATCAGGACACTGGAAGAAAAAATACAGAGATTCATGACTCCAGAATCTCCACTAACCTGTTAACCGAGCAGCTCAGGTGGTAAGTTTCAGATGAACTAACCTTTAGTGATGTTACGCAGATCCGAAGCGCTCTTTCACATGAAAATGTGAGTCCAAGCGTGTGTTGTTCTTGTTCTTCTTCTTCTGCTTCTGCTTCTTCTTCTTCTTCTTCTTCAGAGGTTTATTGGTGGTTAGCAAACCGGCATTGGTGAATTATCGCCACCAACTGGACAGGAGAGTGGAGCACCGAAAGGAGGTTAAACATTTGTACAATTCCTGGCAAAAATGATGGAATCACCACACTTAGAGGATGCTCACCCAGATTTTTTACTTCGTAGCAAATAAACAAATCACAGATATGACACAAAATTATATTTTGTTTAATAGCTTAAACATACCTAAAACAAATTAAATGTAATTATATTTATAAATAGCATACATTTTCCAGATAAAGTAGAGGGGACAAAATATGGAATCATCAACATAAAACAAATCACAATTCCTACTTTGTTACTCCTGTTCAGGATTTTATGATGACTTGAATTCTTTGAGGCATGGACTTCACTAATGAAAAACCATATTCTCCACCAAGCTGGTTCCAATTTTCTCGAATAGTGCTTGACAGATCAGATTTGCAGGATGGGACCTTGTCGTAGACCAGTTCTTTACTTTCCACCATAACATTTCAATTGGATTGAGATCCAGACTATTTGCCGGCCATGTCATTTTGTCGATGTGTCTTTCCTGAAGAAAAGCTTTAACACTTTTTGCTCTGTGGCAAGAGGCATTATCATCCTGAAAAATGACTTCACTGTCACCAAATCTATTTTCTATCAATGGAATGAGAAGTGTCCAAAATTTAATTGTACATCTGTGCATTGACTGTTGGTCTCCCCTGGTACTTTAACTGACATGCTAACCCATATCATAAATGAGTGGGTGTATGTGATTGTTATGAGATATTACAGACTGCCTCTAAATAGATTCCACTCCAGATTCAAGTTGTAGGAAAAAGCTCTGTCCTGGTGCTCTGCTTCTTGGGTTTCTCATCCCTCGGGGGCCAGTCACAGTCACTGAGGATGGCTCCATATGGACAGCATGCGGGACACACTTGGAGGCCATGGGGATGGCATTGGACTGCAATTGATGCGAGCAGCTTTGATGCAGTGTCTTGGGACTGCAGGTGCACAAAGAGACTTTGAGCTCCGGCCTCTATCAGTGGACAGTTTGTGACTTCGTCAGAACAGATTTCATGTTGAGACTGTGGTGAATTTCCTGATGTGTGCACAGTGGCACTCTTTGTTTTCTCATGTGGCGTACAGTTGTATAGGGGAGTTGTTTGTGGTTGCACTGTCCGGTGTCACCCAGATTAGGACGGGTTCCCTTTTGAGTCTGGTTCCTCTCCAGGTTTCTTCCTCTTATTGTCTCAGGGAGTTTTGCGTTGCCACCGTCGCCATTGGCTGCTCGTTAGGGATAAATTGATCAATTTAAAATTTAGATCTGAAATGTATATATTTCTATAAAGCTGCTTTGTGACAATGTCTATTGTGAAAAGCAATATATAAATAAAACTGAATTGAATAGAATTGAATACGCTTTTTTACCCCATACCCGTGTTTTTTCATTAAAGTTTGAAAATGTTAAAAAAAAAAAAAAAAACTCCTTCCATTTGTCAGTTTGTAGTTTTTTTTGGGAACTCTATATTAGTTTAGAATGGACTCAAAAGCTTTAGTTACCTCAGGCATATTTGGATAAAATATCTATACACATCATAAATTTCACATTATCATTACTCTCTGACAACAAAATCAGCTTACCATTGTTCATCGATGTTCTTTACAAAAACCTTGTTTCTTTTAAACTTTGTAGATGCTGGTCTGCTAACCAGTTTTTATTTCAGCATCATTAACTCTCATCTATTTGTTTCCACAACAGCTCTCTACAAACTCTCAGCGCCACCATACAACCCAGGGTCTAACGGCGTATAATATATATTGTTCATCAATCGTTCAGTCATTTTGGAGTGTTAAGACAAGAATGATGAAACTCAGGTATAGAATGATTAACATCTTTATGTGCCTAATTGATTTTTTATTGCCATAGAGTGAAGCTGTTTTAGACAAACACAAAGCACTTAATGTACACATTTCGAATTATCCCTGCTGTGCAGAGGTACGGACTGACACAGAAAACAATTAGGGCAACTGTTTAGTAAGACACAGATTTCTTCTAATTCAATACACACTTATAACTTGATCAACACGTGTACTATGGATTTAGATAATGCTTCCCACAAGTAAGTCTAAACTGTTGTGTATACATTGGGTGTACACACCAGATTAGACCTGATTTACATATCCAAACATTAGTAAACTTTGTAGTTACACAGATTGATTACATTTTTATATCCTATACCAACATTTTCCTTTCTAAGCAACTTTACAATACGTATATGGTTACACAGTTTAAAATGCTTATACACGAGTAGTTTTGCATTCAAAGGGTTCAGCAAACATGAGAGAAAAAACGTATTGATAAAAAAATCCCAATTTATGGTAAAATTTGCACGTTGTTCATAAATATTTATAGTCAATAAACATCTATATCAACAGGAAGATAATTAGTCAAAATACTTTGATCGTTGACTCTCAGTTCATCAACTTTTTGGAGAGCAGAGGTAAACTCAGTCTTCAGGCTTTTCTTGCAGTGAGAATAGACATTTCCCATGTATGTGGCTGTTCAGCGGGTTCCAGAGATGAGTGAACGGTCCAGTAGTCCATCGTGTCTTCATACACCTGGTCACTGCAAATTTCTCATGTTTTTGTCTTCGACATCATTCAGAACAATTTTGATGTGAGGCTCATCTCACCATTCACAGATGATGGCTTCAGGGATACCTTGAATTTTTTCCAGGGATGGACTGTGTTTGATAGCACACGATTTCAGACCTCCAGCCAACGTGTATTTCAACTGTGTGTGTTGGAGTTGACTCGGTGATCAATCACACAGCCGTAGCAGTTGTATTTCAGATCTTGATCAATAATTCTGTCCAACAGTTCTCCCGACACTACACAGATGATGGCTAGCACGGTGATGGTTATGCACCTGTCACTTTCATCATGTGTTGACAGATAGGTTAAATTTCTTTTTCCGAGGGCTTAGCTGATGTTTTTGCAGTCTTCAAACCCGAACTGGTCACATCATTATCCAAGGTAGCAATCGAGCTGTAAAAATTGGTTCTGAATTCATGGGCCATAATGATTTTTTGATGCTCAGAAGGCTTTTGACTCAATATGTAGGCAAACTTTTTTTATATATACATCATGTGGAAGGAGTCTTGGGAGGAAGTGGGGTTTCTGGTCAGTCTTAAAAGAGTAGTAACATGATGGCCTCAGAAGAGTCTATTGTTACTTTTATTTCTACCCTTTATTTTTTCTTCCTAATTTAAAAAAAAAAAAAAATTCGTCTAGTTGTTTGAAGTAGTTTTGTAACTGTAACAGTCCTATCATTTAGATAAGTTTTTTAACATCTATAGGTTGTGGGAAAACTCCTAAGAACATTAACATTTGACCTACACCTGCAAAATTAAGATTGATGGTGAGTACATACGTATGTATGTACAGTTCCCTCCACTAATATTGGCACCCTTGGTAAATAAGAGCAAAAGAATGCAGTAAATTGCAATGCCTTCTTTCTATACGGCCTATCTGTTGCTTAGAGAGTGAAGTCCCATGGGAGAGATTACAGACATATAGATCTTAACCCAGTCCCATCTGGGGTGCCAAATGCTGGCCCAAATTTAGCCTATTACCCAAGACACTTCAAATTCAACATAGAAGCAAATACTCACATCTGTGAACCCAGTTGGAGATAGAAAAAAAGACACCAGCCGTGAGTGAGAAGAAGCAAGGGTCCAGATTTTATTTCCACCTCACGAGATCCACACCAATGAGAATTCTCAGAAGTGATCTGACACCTGGAGCTCAAGCTCCAGTATTTATACTGTATTTACACAGTAGATAACCAATATATTTTAGAAAGACTATGATTTCAATACCAATAGGGTTAAAAAGAGCTCAACTACATTACCATGATGTTTAAGAAAAGGCTTATCAAATTTACCATGATGTTTTGAAAGAGGACTTTCTGACTACCATTAGGATTGAAAGTGGGAGAGAGAGAAAACAATTATAGAGAGACCTTAGTCTCATGTTGTTATCTCATAATGTCATGTGTGTGCGTTGGGGCCTTTGTGTGTGTTATGTCTGCACGCCCGCCCTTGACTGTACGAGAGTGTGTGTGTTTCTCAGCCTGCCCTCCTCAGCTCTTATATTTCTCTGTGACTAACAAACCATAGTGTGTAACTCTTAAAGATCTTAAAGTGTGAATCCAACCAGTCCTGTGAATTTTCAATCAAATTACATATTACTCATACTAGGTCTCCCTCGTGTTTATTTCATGTCATTTTATCCACAACAAAATCTTAATTGTTCTTAATTAAGATTAAGGTCTTAATTGTTTAACCTTTTCATCTTTTGTTTTTTTTAAAAAAAATAAAAAAAATCACAAAAATTCTCTGCTCTCATGGATATCAAACAATTGCAAACAAAACAGGTTTATCGAACAAAATAGTATTTACTGAATATAGATGTGCAACAATTATTGGCACTTTTTAGTGAATAATTTGTGCTACCTTCCTTTGCTGATATAACAGCTCTGAGTAATGCCTGATGAGGTTGGAGAATATATGCCAAGGGATCTGACCGTTCCTCCATACAGAATCTATCCAGATCCTTCAAATTTTGAGGTCCACGCTGGTGGACGCTCCTCTTCAGTTCAATCCACAGGTGGGCTATGGGACTGGGATGGTCATGGCAGTAAATCTGAAAACTATATCAGTAACACTGGGCTCAAGGGATCATGGATTGGACACCGTTCCATCAGAGCATGTTCAAAAGGTATATATATGGGTGTGGTGGTTAGGCATCCCCAGACTTTTGGCCATATAGTGGAGTTAAATGGACGCTGCAAAGAGTAACTTGGACCAGAATTATCTCTTCAAATTGCCTGTAAACACAACCATCTTCTGTTGGCTTGAAAAGGTGTCCAATTCGATAGTATGCACAACACATTTTACACAACAAATTCTAGCTCGCATTTAAAGATCAATTAAAGTAGGGATCCCCATTGGTTAAATAAATGTATTGGTGTACTGCATTCTTGGTATTGTCGCATTCAGGTGAAACCAGGAAAATGACCTATGCCAGAATTTATCTGAGAAAATTAAAAACGTATCTTAATTTAACGAATTCACGTGTCAAGATCTGATGGCTTTATGTTAGGAGCACTTGTGTCGCCTTAATGATTTTGCATAAGTATAGCTCCGTCCACATTGTCCGCAGAGGTACGCCTTCTGTCCTGTATGACTCTGCTGGTGGCTGTGGAAGGCCCTCTGGTCACGAAAACATTTCCCACACTGTGAGCAGTGATAGGGCTTCTCTCCTGTGTGAATGAGCTGGTGTTGTTGGAGATGACTCTCTTGACTAAAATTCTTCTCACACTGTCCACAGTGATATGGCCTCTGTCCAGTGTGAATCAGTTCGTGTTGTTTGAGATGGCTCTCTCGCGTAAAAGTCTTCTCACACTGTCCACAGTGATACGGTCTCTCTCCTGTGTGAATGCGCTCGTGTCGTTGGAGATGACTCTGACGAGTAAAATTATTTCCACACTGGGAGCAATAATATGGCTTCTCTCCTGTATGAATGCGCTCGTGTTGTCGCAGAGTACTCTGGTAAGCAAAAGTCTTCCCACATTGTCCACAGTGATACGGCTTCTCTCCTGTGTGAAGGCGTTCGTGTTGTTGGAGAGTACTCCGGTAAGCAAAAGTCTTCCCACATTGTCCACAGTTATACGGCTTCTCTCCTGTGTGGATGCGATTGTGCCGTTGGAGAGTATATATTTGGGTAAAACTCTTCCCACACTGTGAGCAGTCATATGGCCTCTCTCCTGTGTGAATGCGCTGGTGTTGTCGGAGAACACTCTGATGAGTAAAACTCTTCCCACAATCTGAGCACTGGTACATCTGGAAAACAAACAAAAAACATTCGAGATCATCTCCTTCATTTTAAAAGAGGGAAAACAAGTGAGGATGGTCAGGGAACAACTGTTATTTACAGCTGCTATAATGTAATTGAGAACAGGAACTCACTCCAGTGTCTGGAAACTTACTTTCTACCAAGTGTTAACACTCCTTCCATAAATGTTAAATAGTGCTATTAGGCTTCGATTATGTGGAGCCTTTGAGAATGAAATCTCTGTAAATGAGCTGTTATGGGAATAATAACATAATAGAATGTCCAAAATATTCAGATCTGTGATGTTATTGGAAAGTTGATCAACACCTTCTGAATTTAACTGTACTATGGTATAATTATTCTGCAATGCACTGTACTCAGAACGCCCAACTGTCCACACAGAAAAGTGCAAAGGGACAGTCATTTATCTCAGAATTCTCCTTCGGGAACGCAGGGAACATCCACCGAGCCCAATTTCTGTGACCTAAACAAATCACACCAATATATTCATTACATACACATCATTCTCTACATGCTCAAATATAATTAATATGCACTTGTGAAAAGGTGTTTTAACAGCTTTGTACTTAACGTAATTCCATTTATTTCAGCCCAAGTTTACTAATGTCAAAACCACTGTGAATGTTCATTTTAATCTGTCCTGTTAAACCGCTGTATGGTCTTGGCCACCGTGCTGCAGCTCAGTGTCAGGGTCTTGGCAATCTTCTTATAGCCTAGGCCATCTTTATGTAGAGCAACAATTCTTTTTTTTTTTTTCCAGATCCTCAGAGAGTTCTTTGCCATGAGGTGCCATGTTGAACTTCCAGTGACCAGTATGAGGGAGTGTGAGAGCGATGACACCAAATTTAACACACTTGCTCCCCATTCACACCTGAGACCTTGTAACACTAACAAGTCACATGACACCGGGGAGGGAAAATGGCTAATTGGGCCCAATTTGGACATTTTCACTTAGGGGTGTACTCACTTTTGTTGCCAAAAAAAAGTGAAAAGTCCAGTGAAATCTTAAACCCTAAAGACAGCTGGTTTTTGACACTAGACAGTGTGGTAGTTGTGTAAGCGCACACCAGCACGAGAATACAGAAGTTCTGATAGATGGACTGTTGTTACCCAGGCGCAGGTGAAAAGTGATCTATTTATTTTTCCTTCATAGAATTCCTGCGGGTGTTTCTCAGAGTTTAAAAACTAAAAGAGAAATCAGACACATGACTAAACTTTACCTTTGAGCCAGTAGCAGCAGGAATCTGTGGAGATTTTCCTAAAGAGCGGCGTCTGGACTCTGATTTCATTATAAGAGGTGTAAAGAATCAGGACACTGGAAGAAAAATACAGAGATTCATGACTCCAGAATCTCCACTAACCTTTTAACCGAGCAGCTCAGGTGGTAAGTTTCAGATGAACTCACCTTTAGTGATGTTACGCAGATCCGAAGCGCTCTTTCACATGAAGATGTGAGTCCAAGCGTGTGTTGTGCTTGTTCTTCTTCTTCTTCTGCTTCAGAGGTTTATTGGTGGTTAGCAAACCGGCATTGGTGAATTATCGCCACCAACTGGACAGGAGAGTGGAGCACCGAAAGGAGGTTAAACATTTGTACAATTCCTGGCAAAAATGATGGAATCACCACACTTAGAGGATGCTCACCCAGATTTTTTACTTCGTAGCAAATAAACAAATCACAGATATGACACAAAATTATATTTTGTTTAATAGCTTAAACATACCTAAAACAAATTAAATGTAATTATATTTATAAATAGCATACATTTTCCAGATAAAGTAGAGGGAAAGAAATATGGAATCATCAACATAAAACAAATCACAATTCCTACTTTGTTACTCCTGTTCAGGATTTTATGATGACTTGAATTCTTTGAGGCATGGACTTCACTAATGAAAAACCATATTCTCCACCAAGCTGGTTCCAATTTTCTCGAATAGCGCTTGACAGATCAGATTTGCAGGATGGGACCATGTCGTAGACCAGTTCTTTACTTTCCACCATAAAATTTCAATTGGATTGAGATCCAGACTATTTGCCGGCCATGTCATTTTGTCGATGTGTCTTTCCTGAAGAAAAGCTTTAACACTTTTTGCTCTGTGGCAAGAGGCATTATCATCCTGAAAAATGACTTCACTGTCACCAAATCTATTTTCTATCAATGGAATGAGAAGTGTCCAAAATTTAATTGTACATCTGTGCATTGACTGTTGGTCTCCCCTGGTACTTTAACTGACATGCTAACCCATATCATAAATGAGTGGGTGTATGTGATTGTTATGAGAAATTACAGACTGCCTCTAAATAGATTCCACTCCAGATTCAAGTTGTAGGAAAAAGCTCTGTCCTGGTGCTCTGTTTCTTGGGTTCTCATCCCTCGGGGGCCAGTCACAGTTGCTGAGGATGGCTCCATATGGACAGCATGCGGGACACACTTGGAGGCCATGGGGATGGCATTGGACTGCAATTGATGCGAGCAGCTTTGATGCAGTGTCTTGGGACTGCAGGTGCACAAAGAGACTTTGAGCTCCGGCCTCTATCAGTGGACAGTTTGTGACTTCGTCAGAACAGATTTCATGTTGAGACTGTGGTGAATTTCCTGATGTGTGCACAGTGGCACTCTTTGTTTTCTCATGTGGCGCACAGTTGTATAGGGGAGTTGTTTGTGGTTGCACTGTCCGGTGTCACCCAGATGAGGACGGGTTCCCTTTTGAGTCTGGTTCCTCTCCAGGTTTCTTCCTCTTATCGTCTCAGGGAGTTTTACGTTGCCACCGTTGCCATTGGCTGCTCGTTAGGGATAAATTGATCAATTTAAAATTTAGATCTGAAATGTATATATTTCTATAAAGCTGCTTTGTGACAATGTCTGTTGTGAAAAGCACTATATAAATAAAACTGAATTGAATAGAATTGAATACGCTTTTTTACCCCATACCCGTGTTTTTTCATTAAAGTTTGAAAATGTTAAAAAACTCCTTCCATTTGTCAGTTTGTAGTTTTTTGGGGAACTCTATATTAGTTTAGAATAGAATCAAAAGCTTTAGTTACCTCAGGCATATTTGGATAAAACATCTATACACATCATAAATTTCACATTATCATAACTCTCTGACAACAAAATCAGCTTACCATTGTTCATCGATGTTCTTTACAAAAACCTTGTTTCTTTTAAACTTTGTAGATGCTGGACTGCTAACCAGTTTTTATTTCAGCATCATTAACTCTCATCTATTTGTTTCCACAACAGCTCTCTACAAACTCTCAGCGCCACCATACAACCCAGGGTCTAACGGCATATAATATATATTGTTCATCAATCGTTCAGTCATTTTGGAGTGTTAAGACAAGAATGATGAAACTCAGGTATAGAATGATTAACATCTTTATGTGTCTAATTGATTTTTTATTGCCATAGAGTGAAGCTGTTTTAGACAAACACAAAGCACTTAATGTACACATTTCAAATTATCCCTGCTGTGCAGAGGTACGGACTGACACAGAAAACAATTAGGGCAACTGTTTAGTAAGACACAGATTTCTTCTAATTCAATACACACTTATAACTTGATCAACACGTGTACTATGGATTTAGATAATGCTTCCCACAAGTAAGTCTAAACTGTTGGGTACACATTGGGTGTACACACCAGATTAGACCTGATTTACATATCCAAACATTAGTAAACTTTGTAGTTACACAGATTGATTACATTTTTATATCCTATACCAACATTTTCCTTTCTAAGCAATTTTACAATACGTATATGGTTACACAGTTTAAAATGCTTATACACGAGTAGTTTTGCATTCAAAGGGTTCAGCAAACATGAGAGATAAAACGTATTGATAAAAAAAAATCCCAATTTTTGGTAAAATTTGCACGTTGTTCATAAATATTTATAGTCAATAAACATCTATATCAACAGGAAGATAATTAGTCAAAATACTTTGATCGTTGACTCTCAGTTCATCAACTTTTTGGAGAGCAGAGGTAAACTCAGTCTTCAGGCTTTTCTTGCAGTGAGAATAGACATTTCCCATGTATGTGGCTGTTCAGCGGGTTCCAGAGATGAGTGAACGGTCCAGTAGTCCATCGTGTCTTCATACACCTGGTCACTGCAAATTTCTCATGTTTTTGTCTTCGACGTCATTCAGACAATTTTGATGTGAGGCTCATCTCACCATTCACAGATGATTGCTTCAGGGATACCATGAATTTTTTCCAGGGATGGACTGTGTTTGATAGCACACAATTTCAGACCTCCAGCCAACGTGTATTTCAACCGTGTGTGTTGGAGTTGACTCGGTGATCAATCACGCAGCCGTAGCAGTTGTATTTCAGATCTTGATCAATAATTCTGTCCAACAGTTCTCCCGACACTACACAGATGATGGCTAGCACGGTGATGGTTATGCACCTGTCACTTTCATCATGTGTTGACAGATAGGTTAAATTTCTTTTTCCGAGGGCTTAGCTGATGTTTTTGCAGTCTTCAAACCCGAACTGGTCACATCATTATCGAAGGTAGCAATCGAGCTGTAAAAATTGGTTCTGAATTCATGGGCCATAATGATTTTTTGATGCTCAGAAGGCTTTTGACTCAATATGTAGGCAAACTTTTTTTTATATACATCATGTGGAAGGAGTCTTGGGAGGAAGTGGGGTTTCTGGTCAGTCTTAAAAGAATAGTAACATGATGGCCTCAGAAGAGTCTATTGTTACTTTTATTTCTACCCTTTATTTTTTCTTCCTAATTTAAAAAAAATAAAAATTCATCTAGTTGTTTGAAGTAGTTTTGTAACTGTAACAGTCCTATCATTTAGATAAGTTTTTTAACATCTATAGGTTGTGGGAAAACTCCTAAGAACATTAACATTTGACCTACACCTGCAAAATTAAGATTGATGGTGAGTACATATGTATGTATGTACAGTTCCCTCCACTAATATTGGCACCCTTGGTAAATAAGAGCAAAAGAATGCAGTAAATTGCAATGCCTTCTTTCTATACGGCCTATCTGTTGCTTAGAGAGTGAAGTCCCACGGGAGAGATTACAGACATATAGATCTTAACCCAGTCCCATCTGGGGTGCCAAATGCTGGCCCAAATTTAGCCTATTACCCAAGACACTTCAAATTCAACATAGAAGCAAATACTCACATCTGTGAACCCAGTTGGAGATAGAACAAAAGACACCAGCCGTGAGTGAGAAGAAGCAAGGGTCCAGATTTTATTTCCACCTCACGAGATCCACACCAATGAGAATTCTCAGAAGTGATCTGACACCTGGAGCTCAAGCTCCAGTATTTATACTGTATTTACACAGTAGATAACCAATATATTTTAGAAAGACTATGATTTCAATACCAATAGGGTTAAAAAGAGCTCAACTACATTACCATGATGTTTAAGAAAAGGCTTATCAAATTTACCATGATGTTTTGAAAGAGGACTTTCTGACTACCATTAGGATTGAAAGTGGGAGAGAGAGAAAACAATTATAGAGAGACCTTAGTCTCATGTTGTTATCTCATAATGTCATGTGTGTGCGTTGGGGCCTTTGTGTGTGTTATGTCTGCACGCCCGCCCTTGACTGTACGAGAGTGTGTGTGTTTCTCAGCCTGCCCTCCTCAGCTCTTATATTTCTCTGTGACTAACAAACCATAGTGTGTTACTCTTAAAGATCTTAAAGTGTGAATCCAACCAGTCCTGTGAATTTTCAATCAAATTACATATTACTCATACTAGGTCTCCCTCGTGTTTATTTCATGTCATTTTATCCACAACAAAATCTTAATTGTTCTTAATTAAGATTAAGGTCTTAATTGTTTAACCTTTTCATCTTTTGTTTTTTAAAAAAAAAAAATCACAAAAATTCTCTGCTCTCATGGATATCAAACAATTGCAAACAAAACAGGTTTATCGAACAAAATAGTATTTACTGAATATAGATGTGCAACAATTATTGGCACTTTTTAGTGAATAATTTGTGCTACCTTCCTTTGCTGATATAACAGCTCTGAGTAATGCCTGATGAGGTTGGAGAATATATGCCAAGGGATCTGACCGTTCCTCCATACAGAATCTATCCAGATCCTTCAAATTTTGAGGTCCACGCTGGTGGACGCTCCTCTTCAGTTCAATCCACAGGTGGGCTATGGGACTGGGATGGTCATGGCAGTAAATCTGAAAACTATATCAGTAACACTGGGCTCAAGGGATCATGGATTGGACACCGTTCCATCAGAGCATGTTCAAAAGGTATATATATGGGTGTGGTGGTCAGGCATCCCCAGACTTTTGGCCATATAGTGGAGTTAAATGGACGCTGCAAAGACAGTAACTTGGACCAGAATTATCTCTTCAAATTGCCTGTAAACACAACCATCTTCTGTTGGCTTGAAAAGGTGTCCAATTCGATAGTATGCACAACACAACATTTTAGACAACAAATTCTAGCTCGCATTTAAAGATCAATTAAAGTAGGGATCCCCATTGGTTAAATAAATGTATTGGTGTACTGCATTCTTGGTATTGTCGCATTCAGGTGAAACCAGGAAAATGACCTATGCCAGAATTTATCTGAGAAAATTAAAAACGTATCTTAATTTAACGAATTCACGTGTCAAGATCTGATGGCTTTATGTTAGGAGCACTTGTGTCGCCTTAATGATTTTGCATAAGTATAGCTCCGTCCACATTGTCCGCAGAGGTACGCCTTCTGTCCTGTATGACTCTGCTGGTGGCTGTGGAAGGCCCTCTGGTCACGAAAACATTTCCCACACTGTGAGCAATGATACGGCTTCTCTCCTGTGTGAATGAGCTGGTGTTGTTGGAGATGACTCTCTTGACTAAAATTCTTCTCACACTGTCCACAGTGATATGGCCTCTGTCCTGTGTGAATGAGTATGTGTCGTTTGAGATGGCTCTCTCGCGTAAAAGTCTTCTCACACTGTCCACAGTGATACGGTCTCTCTCCTGTGTGAATGCGCTCGTGTCGTTGGAGATGACTCTGACAAGTAAAATTATTTCCACACTGGGAGCAGTAATATGGCTTCTCTCCTGTATGAATGCGCTCGTGTTGTCGCAGAGTACTCTGGTAAGCAAAACTCTTCTCACACTGTCCACAGTGATACGGCTTCTCTCCTGTGTGAAGGCGTTCGTGTTGTTGGAGAGTACTCCGGTAAGCAAAAGTCTTCCCACATTGTCCACAGTTATACGGCTTCTCTCCTGTGTGGATGCGATTGTGCCGTTGGAGAGTATATATTTGGGTAAAACTCTTCCCACACTGTGAGCAGTCATATGGCCTCTCTCCTGTGTGAATGCGCTGGTGTTGTCGGAGAACACTCTGATGAGTAAAACTCTTCCCACAATCTGAGCACTGGTACATCTGGAAAACAAACAAAAAACATTCAAGATCATCTCCTTCATTTTAAAAGAGGGAAAACAAGTGAGGATGGTCAGGGAACAACTGTTATTTACAGCTGCTATAATGTAATTGAGAACAGGAACTCACTCCAGTGTCTGGAAACTTACTTTCTACCAAGTGTTAACACTCCTTCCATAAATGTTAAATAGTGCTATTAGGCTTCGATTATGTGGAGCCTTTGAGAATGAAATCTCTGTAAATGAGCTGTTATGGGAATAATAACATAATAGAATGTCCAAAATATTCAGATCTGTGATGTTATTGGAAAGTTGATCAACACCTTCTGAATTTAACTGTACTATGGTATAATTATTCTGCAATGCACTGTACTCAGAACGCCCAACTGTCCACACAGAAAAGTGCAAAGGGACAGTCATTTATCTCAGAATTCTCCTTCGGGAACGCAGGGAACATCCACCGAGCCCAATTTCTGTGACCTAAACATATCACGCCAATATATTCATTACATACACATCATTCTCTACATGCTCAAATATAATTAATATGCACCTGTGAAAAGGTGTTTTAACAGCTTTGTACTTAACGTAATTCCATTTATTTCAGCCCAAGTTTACTAATGTCAAAACCACTGTGAATGTTCATTTTAATCGGTCCTTTTAAACCGCTGTATGGTCTTGGCCACCGTGCTGCAGCTCAGTGTCAGGGTCTTGGCAATCTTCTTATAGCCTAGGCCATCTTTATGTAGAGCAACAATTCTTTTTTTCAGATCCTCAGAGAGTTCTTTGCCATGAGGTGCCATGTTGAACTTCCAGTGACCAGTATGAGGGAGTGTGAGAGCGATGACACCAAATTTAACACACCTACTCCCCATTCACACCTGAGACCTTTTAACACTAACAAGTCACATGACACCGGGAAGGGAAAATGGCTAATTGGGCCCAATTTGGACATTTTCATTTAGGGGTGTACTCACTTTTGTTGCCAAAAAAAAAAAGTGAAAAGTCAAGTGAAATCTTAAAACCTAAAGACAGCTGGTTTTTGACACTAGACAGTGTGGTAGTTGTGTAAGCGCACACCAGCACGAGAATACAGAAGTTCTGACAGATGGACTGTTGTTACCCAGGCGCAGGTGAAAAGTGATCTATTTATTTTTCCTTCATAGAATTCCTGCGGGTGTTTCTCAGAGTTTAAAAACTAAAAGAGAAATCAGACACATGACTAAACTTTACCTTTGAGCCAGGAGCAGCAGGAGTCTGTGGAGATTTTCCTAAAGAGCGGCGTCTGGACTCTGATTTCATTATAAGAGGTGTAAAGAATCAGGACACTGGAAGAAAAATACAGAGATTCATGACTCCAGAATCTCCACTAACCTGTTAACCGAGTAGCTCAGGTGGTAACTTTCAGATGAACTCACCTTTAGTGACGTTACGCAGATCCGAAGCGCTCTTTCACATGAAGATGCGAGTCCAAGCGTGTGTTGTTCTTGTTCTTCTTCTTCTTCTTCTTCAGAGGTTTATTGGTGGTTAGCAAACCGGCATTGGTGAATTATCGCCACCAACTGGACAGGAGAGTGGAGCACCGAAAGGAGGTTAAACATTTGTACAATTCCTGGCAAAAATGATGGAATCACCACACTTAGAGGATGCTCATCCAGATTTTTTACTTCGTAGCAAATAAACAAATCACAGATATGACACAAAATTATATTTTGTTTAATAGCTTAAACATACCTAAAACAAATTAAATGTAATTATATTTATAAATAGCATACATTTTCCAGATAAAGTAGAGGGAAAAAAATATGGAATCATCAACATAAAACAAATCACAATTCGTACTTTGTTACTGCTGTTCAGGCTTTTATGATGACTTGAATTCTTTGAGGCATGGACTTCACTAATGAAAAACCATATTCTCCACCAAGCTGGTTCCAATTTTCTCGAATAGCATTTGACAGATCAGATTTGCAGGATGGGACCTTGTCGTAGACCAGTTCTTTACTTTCTACCATAAAATTTCAGTTGGATTGAGATCCAGACTATTTGCCGGCCATGTCATTTTGTTGATGTGTCTTTCCTGAAGAAAAGCTTTAACACTTTTTGCTCTGTGGCAAGAGGCATTATCATCCTGAAAAATGACTTCACTGTCACCAAATCTATTTTCTATCAATGGAATGAGAAGTGTCCAAAATTTAATTGTACATCTGTGCATTGACTGTTGGTCTCCCCTGGTACTTTAACTGTATCAGAGATCCGAAGCGCGTGTGGAGAAGGAAGAGATCTTTCACATCAACTTCCACAAACAAGCGTGTGTTGGTTTCCTGTAATGATGTCATCGATGACGACCGGAAGCTTTTTTGTTGTTGTTGTTCTGTAAACAAGCGACTTACTCTGTCCCAAATTACATACTATACATATACTTATACTCTGCAGTCTAGTGTGTGGATTTTAGAAGGAAGTTATCGTACAAAATGTCACACTTTCGGTATTGGACTGGAAGTTCATATTATTTTCCGGTCGCGGGAAAATTACGTCATACGTACGTAATGCGATGGTGCTAGCATTAGCAAAATAGCCAAACAGATAACAAATGAATTAGTACAGAGGTTCCCAAACCTTTCCAGGGCAAGGCCCCCTCAAACGGCGTTAAAATTTGACCGAGGCCCCCCCTTTTGCAAGATGTCTTTAAAACACATTAAAAATACTGACTTCTGAATATATTATTTTTTATTAATAATTACATCTTTACATTACATTAGGAATTAATTGTGTGTGTGTCTGAGAGTGAGAAAAAGAAAACATATTTATTTATTTTTCACACCAAATTGTTGAGGCGCCCCCTGGCGGCCCTCACTTTGAAAACCACTGAATTAGTGCATTTAACGGTTTATGTTAATGTTTCCTTTTATACCCAACAAGACCTCAGTCACCGTCAGACGGAGGTGTAATCGTCTCCACAGACGAAGTTTGCTTGCACAACTTAAAAATCAACATAGTGTGTTGTTGCTATGCCTACTGGCAATGTAAACATCAAACCAGTAAACAAAGCAAATCAGCTTTGGTGAATATTCGCCACACACATGGATCCCCTCTTAAAATAGATGCGTTAAAAAAAAAAATCACCTCATCCTGTGTTAATTGTGAACACACCTGCGTGTCTAATTAAGGACAACACATTTTGTGTTGCTTTCAAGACAACCAGTGTATTAGTACATTTCCAATCAAACATGTGTTGCTTATAATTTTTTCCCCCTACAATTATCCTAAAATTCAGTTTGTGTTGTATGCTAAAATGCTCACAAAATAAACAAACAATTGCATGGAATTCAGGTGACATTCATTAAAATCATTAAAACATTTGACAGATGTAAGAATTGGACTTGATGCATCTTCTTACAAATCTCCTTGCCTTGTCCAGAACACTTGCTAATTTAAGTTAACGTTAACCCACTCTCTGTATGACATCATGGTGAATGGCTGTAATGCTAGTTCATCGTTAACCTTCATAAAGGTCATGGGAATGTCTAACATTACTGCATGCTTTATGCTAAAGTAAAGTTATTACCTCAGGTGAGGGTCTAGGTTAGCATCACTCATCCCTAATGTGATTGATGACCGCATCCAGGTAACTAACTCTAACTCAGAGTCTCAGATAAGATACAGACCCAGAGAATTATATAATAATGTCAGTTCATATTTTACAATCAACATAAACACATGACACTATAGTGTTATATAGTAGGCCTATAAGTTACCACTTGGTATTTAATTGAAAAACAAAGAAACAAACATTTCCTGGATTCTGTATACAGATACCAGTATTTGGAGCAATAAATAAATGCAGATACAGAAAGTGTCCTTGCGTTACACTCCTAATACATGTGTTAAACCATGAGAAATGGATCTGGACTGGGCTATATTCTAACTGCCTGTTAAACTTAAAGCCATGAATTAGTTACAGACATAATCATACATGGTTTTTAGGCTTTTATTTATTTAAGCCCTGCCCACAACCTGCCCTTATGAGTATAAAGTCTGGTGTAACTAGAAACCATCAGGAATTACTTTATGCGATTTTATTTACAAACTCAAGAATAAGCAGGCAAGGGAGAAGCAACATATCTATGTGGGTACCAGCACATGTGGGCATCCACGAGAAAGTAGACTGACAGCCATAAGAATAAAAACAAAAGAAAAAAAATGAACACGTTGAGGTCAAAATTAAATTATCAAAAGCAGAAGGGAAGAGTCTAGTGTGGAAGAAAATAATGGGGAAAATGGCAGCAGTAGTGGGATAATGAAATCAAAGGGAGACATTTGTAGCCTACATGATACAAAATATAATATGTATGGAAAGTAAGAAAGGAAATAAAATGAAGGAACAAGTCATAATAAGCAGACTGAGGATTGGACATTGCATGTTAAACAAAACTCTTCATATAGGAAAACACCCGACAGGACTATGTGATGAATGTCAGGAGGAGGAGACAATTAATTAAGCACATCCTTATATCATGTAAGACATTTATACAAGAAGACAAGAGTTGAAGAATCAGCTCTAGAAATAGAGTATAATGTAAAAAAGTATAGTAGATAGTGGAAATAATGACCCAGGACGGAGATTTTTGTTTAATTTCTTAAGGAGGACGAATTTAATTAAGAAGTAGTAAGTTACAGTCAGACAGCAGGTGGCAGTAATGCAACATTATGGATGCCAACTGCCGTAAAACACCAAAGAAGAAGAAGAAGAAGAGGAGGAGGAGGAGGAGGAAGAAGAAGAAAAAGAAGTAAAGAAGGGGTCATTCACTCTACTCCATTTTGTGGCGTGGAGAGTTCGGTATCCTGCACAGCAAATCAGATTTCTATTGAAATTATTCCGAGTTTATAGTATATTATTTTTTTTATGTGGTTCGCTATATTTTGTTTTAAGTTAAAGGAAAGTTAAACGGAACTGAATCCCACGTGAATCTCTACGTCCTTTGTAGCCTAAGTGCAGCAGGTAGGATTAACACAGTCTGTGTAGTGCATTGTATATCAGTCTGATAGAACAAAATATAAAAAGTCTTCTGGGATTCACTTTCAGTGAAATGTTACAGTAACTCGTGTGTGTGTGTGTGTGTGTATATCATTTGTTGTTTTTTTTTTTTGCTGAAAAATGTGTATATAATTGATTTTTGTGTCTTTCTGAACTGAATTTTCCTGAATTGTATTTGAATTTGTTTACATTTCTTGAACAATGGCTTTTCTGGTTATTTATTTATATAGTTGTTAAGTACTTTGTAATTAAGTGTTAGTTATATGCCTGATTATGAGTGTTAATTTACTGACAATTTTGGAGTTGGGTGGTCATGAATGATTGTTTTTTGTTTTATTGCCAGTGTTGCAACCATTTAGACCTCTTATAATGAAATCAGAAGCCAGACAAGACTGTTTAAGAAAATCGTCACAGACTGTCACAGCTGCTTGCTCACAGGTAAAAGTTGGTGAAAAGAAAAGCCAAGGCACTTTTTACATAATGTTTAGAATGGATATGCACATGACCTATCTTTTAGCAGTTTATGTATTCAAGGGAAACTGTAAAAAAAAAAAAAAAAAAAAAGTGTACATGTTTTATATTCCCTAGACCTTAACAACAAAGCTAGCTTGCTAATCCATCATAGTAATGGCCGAGTAGAAAAGTAACTTATAACTGTTTTCAGACTGAGAAGCTAAAACTTATTAACTTTAGATTTATACCTTGTTTTGTTCTAAATGTGTATCAATGCTTTTTTCCCCCCTGGTCATTAGCTTTGGGAAAATGTGCAGGCAAGCACTTCTACCACTTTAGGTGAAGACACATACAGCTCAGTGGATCAACAAAATGGAGGAATGCAGGAGAAACATCTAAAAGAAGAACCTAAACAAGACTCTCTATGTAAGATAATATTGGTGTGGGGGTGTTTCTTTGTTTTTAAACAGATATTCTAGGTGTAATAATAAGACACATCACACCAACCAAAGACCAGCATCAGTCCACACTGTAATCTGTCTTTCATCATCATGCCTTCCTCACACTGACTCCTGACCACTGTAATTTAAAATCAAATTATTATTGACGTAATTCTATGTTCACGTCTTACTGTGAACATTTTTTCAGCCATTGAAACCATAAAATTTGTGTCAGTTTGTGTATTTCATACCTTAAAGGGTATGGGGAAGGAATTATAGAGAATGGAATCGTGACGTCAGCCGAAGTGAGATATGCAATGCATTGTGGGATTTTTAGGTTTAGACCAAGTAGTTGTGGCATTAGATGTTGATGATCCAATTTAAAAACGCGTTGACATGGTAAACACTTTCTGTATTATCAACTGCCATAACCATTCTCACGACCGGCATTGGAAAACGTATCACTGACAGAGTGTGATTTTTCAGCTTTCCAGCTTAGAAGCAACACGGTGTACAACAAAACAAATACAAAATTTTAATTTTAACAAACTTTCACTCCATTCTTTTAGATTAAACAAATGATGTACCTGAGAAACCTAGAAAGTTCTGCCAAATAAGTAACATACAACATGTAATTATATAATTGTAATTATGATATTTAAAAGCATATAATAAAAAGAAAGGAAAAACATTCAAAAATGGGCTAGAAACTTCTTAATTTTCACTGTAGCCACTCTTATAGTTGTGAATTTTTATGTATGTTGTGTGTGTGTGTGTTTTTACTATATATTTTATTTGATGAAGTTAATTTTCTAGATGTCACGTCCTCTCGTTTCAGATAGTCTTGCAGACTATTGCAGCTCCTTCTTCGACAATCGTAAGGTGGTGTCATCTCCAGATGTCTTCATCCCTGACACCCCTGTAGCAATAGGAGTCACCAACCAAGCCGGACAGACCTGTCCACCAGGGGTAGAACTCCAGGACCCTGCTAATCCTGATGCAGTGTTTAATACGGGAGAGACTGTTTCAGCTGCACACTGTGGGCCTAGCCAGGGAGACGCAACTGAACAAGAGGATGCTATGACGAGTCCCTTCTCTTGGGTGGTTGGTTTGTTTTTCAGTTTTTAATAATTGTGCACTTATCAATATAATAATGAATGGTGATCATTAGGGTCCAGGTTGTGTTTTTAAATTGTAAATTATTTTCCTTTGTGAATGGTAAGCCATTTTATCAAAAGCAATGTTATGATGATCAGCCATTTACAGTGGGAAGTATTGCGTACTGATTTTGTCTGTTGCCTACCACATTTGTTGGCATATTCAGCTTTTATTTGAGAAAATGTCGGGCTTAAATAGACAATGCTGAAATATTTACTTAAGTGATGCACAGAAAATGCATGATGTACATGTGACACATGATATGTTGTATCCTATGAAAATACTACTAGTAATACTCTATTACTATTGGCACCCTTGGTAAATATTTAAAAAGAAGGCGTGTATTGTGTAACCTTTTTGATCTTTGATTTAAAAAAATCACAAAAGTACTTTATTCTCATGAATATCAAACAATTGCAAATACAGGTTTATAAAAAAATCATCTTTGTTAAATATAGATGTGCAGTAGTGTATACGTGTCCAAACAACTACAGTAGTGATGTAGGTGACTTCGGATTGTAGTTTTGGAGACTTTCTGTCCCCAAGAGACAACTAACTTCTGCAATTCTCCAGCTGTGATCCTTGGAGATTTTTTTTTATCCACTCGAACCGTCCTCTTCAGTGTGTTGAGACGATATAGAGACACGTCCAATTCCAGGTCGATTCATAACATTTCCAGTTGACTGGAACTTCTTAATTATTGCCCTGATAATGGAAATGAGCATTTTCAATGCTATCTTCTTATAGACATTTCCCATTTTGTGAAGCTCAACATCCTTTTGCCGCACATCACAGCTATATTCCTCGCTCTTACCCATTGTTATTAATGACCAAGTGAATTTGGCCTGTGTGTTACCTCATATTTATACCCCTCATGGTATAGACATGGTTGAACAATTTCCCGTTCCTACTAACCCAGGTGTACGTAATAAAAAATATATATAATATATATAAAATCAAATCTCTCAATGGGAATATACTTAAAATACATTTTTCTCATGAATTCATAGGGGTGCCAATAATTGTTGTGCACCCATATTTAATAAATGAATTTTTTTAAATAAACCTGTGTTGTGTTAGCAATTGTTTGATGTCCACGAGAGCAGAATATTTTGTGTAACTTTTGAACAAAAGGTCAAAAGTTAAACAATAGACAATTTTTAACGGTGTTCTTTGCTAATATTTACCCAGGGTGCCAATATTTCTGGAGGGCGCTGTACATGATATGGGATATTCCATGAAAATACTTTTTAAATTAATTAATGTTAAGAAGTTATTTTTGGTCTGCATGGTACTACTTTAGCTGTTTGGCAAATGTCTTGTGCTTTAGATGAACCACTTAAAAAAAAAAAAAAACGAACATTCAAAATAGCTGACTAGGAAATACAGCAATATTGAAACCAGTGGATACCTTGAATGTGAAATATTACAGTTCTGTAGAGGTTTACTTCTAAATTTTGTGGGAAAAGACCAGTTTCACCTTCATATTTTAAGGTATAATTAAGCAGAACCTTCACATATTAAGGTATAATGTTTTTTTTTTTTTACCCAACAGAGAAAAGTCAAAGTACACCAGCGGCTTAAAAAGGAATACCAATGCTCACACTGTGGGAAGTGTTTTCCCAGTCTGTCTGCATTTAAACCCCATGAACGCATTCATACAGGAGAAAAGCCTTATGAATGCTCGCAGTGTGGGAAGACTTTCAATCGACAGATTGCTCTCAAACTCCACGAGCGCATTCACACAGGAGAGAAGCCATATAAGTGCTCAGAGTGTGGGAAGACTTTTAATCGACTGAATGGTCTCCTACAACACCGGCGTGTTCACACAGGAGAGAAGCCGTATCACTGCGCACAGTGTGGGAAGAGTTTTTCTAACTGGAGTCAAGCTAATGTACATGAACGCATTCACACAGGAGAGAAGCCATATCACTGCTCAGAATGTGGGAAGAGTTTTGCCTATAAGCAAAACTTCGAGTTACATCAA
The DNA here is from genome assembly GCF_023375685.1 of Ictalurus furcatus. NCBI lineage: Eukaryota > Metazoa > Chordata > Actinopteri > Siluriformes > Ictaluridae > Ictalurus > Ictalurus furcatus. The sequence goes on from NC_071266.1 coordinate 29,242,731, forward strand.
CGCACTCACACAGGACATAAACCGTATCACTGCTCAGTTTGTGATAAGTTTTTTACCCAACCAGGTGTTTTCCAAGTACATCAACGTACTCACACAGGAGAGACGCCGTATCACTGCGGAGAGTGCGGGAAGGGTTTTTCCCATTACGGTAATTACAAAAGACACCAGCTCATTCACACAGGACAGAAGCCATATCACTGCTCAGAATGTGGAAAGTGTTTTACCCAACTAACTGGTCTGCAAACACACCAGCGCATTCACACACAGGAGAAGCAGTGTGATCAAGGACAAAACACTTAGGAAAGACAAATTCACTAACACAAAGTCATCAACTTCTGACATACGAGTTTGCTCTGGATCCACTGTGTCCCTGACCAGAATAAAGCAGTTACTAAAGAATGAATGGAAAAAAATATTGATTTAGTTCCCATGGACTTTCCCAGCAGAAATGTGGTCTATATTTGTCAAAGAAATGTTTTTTTTGTTTGTCTTTTTTTGTAAAATCACAATGTATTCATTACACTCCACAATAAACATAGCATAAATTAAAATGACAAATGTCTGTGCATTTTCAAGTTCCAGAGTTAGAACAATTCAGTGTATTAATATGTGTAAATGTAGGTACAACAGGCCTCATTTATACATTTTTAAGTAAAGTTGTATATAAACCAAGTCAGACATACATTTTCCAACTGTTTCCACAGGTTTCAGCACCACTACTTTTCTTCATACTTGTGTGAATATCTTGATAACCCATAAAGTGTAAATCCTATTCCTGATACAGTTCATTTTCATGAAGTGAAACCAACAGAACTCCACAAACGGTAAAGTGCACAGACCGCTGGGAGTGTGAAATGAACAATGAGGGTAAATTCTAAAAGACAAGTAGACGTTATTTTGACTCAAAATGAAGCATGAGAGGAAAGGCAGTAAAATGTAATATAATATTAATAAGCGAGCACTAAATCTTCAGCTTACGGTTCTGCGTACACAGACGGTTCCTTGTCTATAATTGGATGTCCTATTTTATTTGTTTTTATTTATGGATTTGTGTTGGCTTTCTTTCATGGATCACATTTCTGGATCACATACATTCCTGACACAAACGTTACCATACATGGTATGGCCATGTGTATTCCAGACACCACACACGTTGCACACACATGTTCTTTCTAACACTCTGAGGTAGGTCATAAAAATATATATAGTTATGTTAAATCTGGATCACATACATTCCTGACACAAACGTTACCATACATGGTATGGCCATGTGTATTCCAGACACCCACACACATTGCACACATCATCTTTCTAACACTCCAGGTAGGTCTAGGTCATAATATATATATATATAGTTATGTTAAATCAGGTTCCCATCCATTCCTGACACAAATGTTACTGTACATGGAATGGCCATGTAGGTTCCCATCCGTTACGGATAAACACAGACACACGTTCCACACATGTTCTTTCTAACACTCTGAGGTATTTGCCTGACAAAGCCATACACAAAACATATTTGACATTTGGGGCCTAATTCTGAAATCACCAGATACCAAATGCACAACCGTTTTGTCTTGCTGCCATCACAAAATAAAAATGTTTAAACCTTAAGTAACATAGTCACAGAGGGTGTATATATTTTTCACACTACGTGAAGTTTGGGGATCCTTATAGACTGTGGAACAGAAATGTACTCAGTGTGTTGCCACCGTTTTATTCATATTGGAGTACAACCATTTTTCTTTTTTACCATTAAGGATGAAACACTTGTTTCTTTTAAAACACCATCTTTAAATGTTTTCTACCTCCTAACTAAAACCTCGGACTTAAGACACGATCTTTGGAGTTGTTGACGCCCTGCTCAGGGTTAAACAACAACGTCTTTACATTACCTTCATTAATAAATTGTCAAACTAACCTCTTGGGTTTTTTTTGTTTTTTGTTTTTTTTGGTTTTTTTGGAGCAAAAGTCAGGTCCTCTCTCATTTCAACAGGTCCTCTTGTTGGTGAATACACAGCAATCTTCTAAGGGTATTAGGATTTCTCGGAGCAGACATTGTAACAGATAGTTGCAGAGTTTCTTCTGTGTTTTAACTACAACGTCTTAACCATTATTTTAACACTGAGACACACGACTCCCTTTAATTCCTTAACAAACACATTTGTAAGAATTCTGGTCAGCAAAACCCCCAAAAGAACAGCTGTGTCTCTCTCTCTCTCTCACACACCCACCCCCGCACACCCACATGGTCACCAGAGGTCATAAATGTACTGCTGGGACATGGGATGTAAAAGCATAGACAAAAGCTTATGTATTTAGCGACAGTTCTGTGTAAGTATCCTCGTTGGCGAACCATTTTCTGAAATCTTGTTTATAGTTTAAACAAAATGAACGATTCTTTTAAAACACCGTCTTTAAAAAAGGTTTTTTCACCCTTAAAATAACCTGGTTAGAAGGTAGGATATGTAATACATATTTTCATTTTCTTCAGACATATTGTCATTTCAGTCTTCACAACGAATAACACTGATGGTTTTGACCTTTCTTTCAGTAAAAGAGAACAACGACATCATACAGCCTTGAAGGACTGTATAAATGTTTTACACATCACAATGTTTTTCTCAACAACGTAGCCAATAAATAGTTAAATTATTTCACAAACCTCAGTCTGTTCATTTCTTGACAGAAGGATTACACATAGATCATATACATAGGGAGCTACACATGCATAACATGTCCAAAATTCTAATACATCTACCACATTCAGTCACCAGGTCTAGTATTTTCTGATAGATTAGTTACACAAACTGATAATTACCACAGAAGTAATTTCAGAAACAAAGATTCACTTAAACCACAAATGTACACATTGGTAGGGATCGTAAAACCCTGAAACACACGACTCGTCCCTTAATTCATTAACATAAACACACTGTAAGCATTCTGGTCAGCAAACCCCCAGGAAACACATGACTCTCTCTCTCTCTCTCTCGCTCTCTCTCTCTCTCTCTCGCTCTCTCTCTCTCTCTCTCACTCTCTCTAACACACCCACACACACGCACGCACACCCACACACCCACATACACACACTTCAGACACTGTCACCAGAGCTCATAAATGTAAAATTTACACTATCTACAGAACTGTCACCCCGGGAAAACACATGTGTAGGACAGTGTGTATAGGCCTACAAGACATCACCCGGAAAATGTGTCTTCTAGTTTAAACAAAACTCTCGATTCTTTTAAGCAACACTTTAAACATTTTACATCCTAAAGGGTTAGGTTTAGAAAGCATGTAATACGCGCGTTTCTTATAAAACACCGTCTTTAAAACGTTTACCTCCTAAAGGGACCTATTTAGAAGGTATGTAAAAACTTTTTTTTTTTTTTTTTTTACATTTCTCCGGGTATATCAATGTTTTAGAGTATTTATTTCAGTAAATTTTTATTCAACGTCATGCCATTTTCTCAAAAGTGCAATCAATAAAGTTTCATTTATTTCACAAGCTTACATTCTACTAATTTATGTTCACATTCAACCATCATGTATTTTCTAACAGTGGAGCTATACAAAACAAACCCCCACAATCTAAATTTAATGTGTGGTTGCAAGATCTCTCTGCTTGTGTTACTTCTCTCTGCTTGTGTTACTCGACCTTAGTGCAGCTTTTGATACTATAGATCACACTATTCTCCTTGATAGATTAGAAAATGTTGTTGGTATTAAGGGAACAGTCCTCTCCTGGCTCAGGTCTTATCTGACCGATCGTTATCAGTTCGTAGATGTAAATGGTGAATTCTCCATGCGTACTGAGGTTACTTTTGGAGTTCCACAGGGTTCTGTTTTAGGCCCACTGCTCTTTACTTTATATATGCTACCCCTAGGTCAAATTATTCGTAAACATGGAATTAGCTTCCACTGTTATGCTGATGATACACAGTTGTATGTTTCAGCGAAGCCAGAGGACAGACAGAAGCTTAGTAAAGCTGAGGATTGTGTAAAGGACATTAGACATTGGATGTTAACTAACTTCCTTCTACTTAATTCTGATAAAACAGAAATACTTTTATTAGGCCCACGTGTAGCTAGAAGTAATCTTTCTGATCACATGGTTACTCTGGATGGTCTTTCTGTTTCATCATGTGCAGCAGTTAAAGACCTTGGAGTGATTATTGACTCCAGCCTATCATTTGATGCTCATGTAGATAATATTACTAGGATAGCCTTCTTTCATCTCAGAAATATTTCTAAAATAAGAAACATATTGTCACTACATGATGCGGAAATACTAGTTCATGCATTCATCACCTCTAGATTAGATTACTGTAATGCCTTACTGTCTGGATGTTCCAGTAGGAATATAAATAAGCTCCAGTTAGTCCAGAATGCAGCTGCTAGAGTCCTAACTAGAACTAGAAGGTACGACCATATCACACCGATATTATCAATACTGCATTGGCTCCCAGTAAAATCTCGCATTAACTATAAAATACTTTTATTAACCTATAAAGCACTAAATGGTCTCGCGCCACAATATCTAAGCAACCTTTTGGTTTTATATAATCCGCCACGCCTACTTAGATCAAAAGATGCAGGCTATTTGACGGTACCTCGAATAGTGAAGGCTACAGCAGGGGGAAGAGCTTTCTCTTATAGAGCCCCACAGTTATGGAACAGTCTTCCTATTAGTGTTCGGGACTCAGACACAGTCTCAGTGTTTAAGTCTAGGCTTAAAACGTATTTGTTTACTCAAGCCTACCCTGACTAGATTCTGTTCTACTACTTCGCAGTCATAATTATCTTTTTTCTCCCTCTCTCCTTTCGCCGAGCCCCACACGAATTTATGGAGATACTAGAGATCCAGATCCTTTCTGCCTCTGGATGGAGCTCAAATCTTCTTTAATTCCAGACTGCTGGGACTACGGCTGCTCCTAAGGCCATACAGACTTCATATAAATCCATAATGAACTTTTTCACACTATCTATTGTTACCCAGATGAGGATGGGTTCCCTTCTGAGTCGGGTTCCTCTCAAGGTTTCTTCCTCTTAAAACATCTTAGGGAGTTTTTCCTTGCCACCGTCGCCACTCAGTGGCTTGCTCAGTTGGGATAAATTCGCACCTTTAATATCTGTATACCATGTTGATATTTCTGTAAAGCTGCTTTGAGACAATGTCTATTGTAAAAAGCGCTATACAAATAAAATTGAATTGAATTGAATTGAAGATAAAAATTCTAATTTATTGAATTAATTAAATATTTAAAGTCGTACACATTATTTTGATGAGTTGTGTTGACATAATAATGTTGATAATTACATCAACTTAATATTGTGTGTAATTTCTGCATTAATTGATTTAAAAAAAAATTACGTTGTAGTACATTTACATTTATTCATTTAACAGAGTGTTAGAGGACCTGTAGACTGAACAAATACTAAGGACATTACAATGTGAGTATCATTTCACTTACAATTAAATTCTACTAAAGCAATGAATTTGGGGCATGTTCTCAATAGTGATATGACCAATAGTGGACTCGTGTATAGGCTACACCTGCTAATACATTTGATGGACTATTTTGCACTACTACACGTAGCTAATGCTAGTCATATTTAGCAGTGTAATTTGAATATCTACTCTTTAGTTTACCGTAGCAGTGGATAAGAAGGAAAAAGTTTCATTTGACAAATCTGCTCATCTAGAGAGGGCTTTTCATTTGTGCTATAGGAAAGATAAGCATGATTACATTTCTGCTTATTCATGTAAACCTCAGCTATATTGTGTAATCTAATTTCATGTATTGATACATTTTTTATTTTATTTTTTAAATCATTTGTCATTTGCACACGTAGCCTTCTAGTTCCACAGCCTTTGGACTGTGGATAGTTCTATGAGAGAGATAAAAGTAGTAGACACAGAGTGTTTCTTTTTGTCTATATTGCTCATTTCATTCAGTGCTTTAACGTCTATAAATCCTGCAGAGATGTTACGTATGAGATTTGTAATGTAAATCACACTGGATTTTACTTACTATTGTTATACAACTTAAAGGCAGCCATTTTTCCTGGTTTAAAAGACTGCATTCTACTGCAGACAATATAAATAGAGAAACGTAATTTTAAAAACGATTGTCAACTTAACAACTTGTGTTCATAATTATGGTAATTTAGTACATAACACTTAAATTCCTTTTAAATAATGTGAAAAGAAAGTGTGTTTGTGTGTGTCATATTTTTGTTTGGATGTGTGTGTGTAATAAACATGGCCATACCATGTATGGTAACATTTGTGTCTGGAATGTATGGGAACCCGATTTAACATAACTATATATTTTTTATGATCTACCTCAGAGTGGGAACCTACATGGCCATTCCATGTATAGTAACATTTGTGTCAGGAATGGATGGGAACCCGATTTAACATATATATATATATATATATATATATATATATATATATATATATATATATATATATATATATATAATGACCTACCATAGAGTGTTAGAAAGAACATGTGTGCAACGTGTGTGGGTGTCTGGAATACATATGGCCATACCATGTATGGTAACATTTGTGTCAGGAATAGATGGGAACCCAATTTAACATAACTATATATATATTTTATGACCTAGACTTACCTGGAGTGTTAGAAAGATGACGTGTGCAACGTGTGTGGGTGTCTGGAATACATATGGCCATACCATGTATGGTAACATTTGTGTCAGGAATAGATGGGAACCCGATTTAACATAACTATATATATATTTTATGACCTAGACCTACCTGGAGTGTTAGAAAGATGATGTGTGCAACGTGTGTGGGTGTCTGGAATACACATGGCCATACCATGTATGGTAACGTTTGTGTCAGGAATGGATGTGATCCAGATTTAACATAACTATATATATTTTTATGACCTACCTCAGAGTGTTAGAAAGAACATGTGTGTGCAACGTGTGTGGTGTCTGGAATACATATGGCCGTACCATGTATGGTAACGTTTGTGTCAGGAATGTATGTGATCCAGATTTAACATAACTATATATATTTTTATGACCTACCTCAGAGTGTTAGAAAGAACATGTGTGCAACGTGTGTGGTGTCTGGAATATACATGGCCACACCATGTATGGTAACATTTGTGTCAGGAATGTATGTGATCCTGATTTAACATGACTATAAATATATTTTATGATCATGACCTTTGACCTAGATATAGAGAGTAAGAATATGTATCTTTTTGACCTTTGTTACAGTAATGTTACAATATATACAAACTATTTCTCTCTTTTATATATTATATATTATATATATATATATATATATATATATATATATATATATATATATATATATATATATATATATATATAAGTAGGACCAGGTAACATAGGTAATATAACACCGGTAATATACAACTAAATCATGCAGTAAAACCATTCACGTTATGATATATTAAATTATTATATACTAAAATATAAAATAAGATTTTCTAAAGAACTCCGGCTTCCATAAGTTTCACAGTAAGGATGCTAAAGGGTAAAATGCTAGAAGACTCAGTGAATCAGATTATATCCATTTAATTATAATGGGGGAACCATTATTCCTTTCAAAAGCACAGTACACACACACCACTAAAAAGTAACATTTTTTAAATAAAGAAAGGAAATGTACTGAGGCCGGGTTCCTAATGGCTCTCATGGATACATAGCACAGTACATCGTGTTTAAATGCCATTGTTTCATATACTAAGTAGTGTCTACATAGGATGTAGGCTCTATTTAGGATTGTACCACTATTAGCAGAGCTGCTAAGCTATGAAGTTTCCCTTTAACCTACCTTGTACTTTAAGAGGCTGTAGTTTAAAAATGCAAATGCAGATCCAATCATCATGTGTAGCTTAATTACCTTTGGCAAATAAGGTACTGTAAGTCACTAAGATAATGAATTCCCACCATATTATGTTGAAGAACTGCCATGCGCCCATGGCTGCTGATTAGCCTGGTTCTGTGTGAGGGTTTCTTTTTAAAAGAAACTAATCTGAAAAAGGAGAAATAAATAAACCTTAGTTAGCTAGCTTGGTAATTCCAAAACATAACATTGTTTGTGTAATTTACAATTAAATGGTAAAGATTTATCTTGAATCTATCAGCTAATATTGGCAACATGTTCTACTTCTTATTGTTGGCATAATGAAAGTTTCCCTAGCTAGCAAGGTTAGTCAGTACATTTATTTTTATATTTTGTACCAAACAGGCAAATTAAAATTAATAAGTGTAAGACCTACAAATTCTTCCTTTCCCAGTATTTAAAATCAAAATACAAGATTAAACTGAAACAGATTCACTTTGTTATCTTTGTTGCGAGTGTTTATTTTACACTGTAAGTGTCTCGACAGCATCACAGTATATTTCTTTAGTTTAAAGTTTTCACAATCAGGAGCAGGCATGAAATATAAAACAGTTAGTACTGGTTCAGATGGATTTAAGGCTAAAAAACATTACCAGGTTGAAGTGACACAAATCAGTTTTTTCTATTTAATATGACAGATTTTATTCTTATTTTCCGGACTGTGGAATGAAAAATCATATCTTTTCAAATTGGACCTGAGCCACATTTATATGTGTGTCTTGACTGAATACATATAATAAATGGCAATGTGGGTTTGTGGGCCAGGAGACAGAATCAGTATATGTCACAATGTTACATTTCTTCAATTTCGCAAGGATAATATTTATAAAAAATAATTCAAATATCCACACTATAAATGAATAAATTAGATAAATTTAACAGCGCACACTAAAACATTATAATGACTAAAAAAGTTCAACATTAAGGCACGTGTTCTTGATTAGTTCCCTGTTGAACCAGCAACAAGCCAAACTGTCTTACTATTTGCCTTTAATTACAATTTCATGTTTAATATACAAGAGAAAAAAGGATAACAAGACTAATCAAATGAAATTAGTTTTCTATTCAGTAATCCACACTTGCTGAGAATGAATGCAAATTATTGTAACACACGCACAAAATAAAGTTCTTTTGTTTTTGTACCACAAGCTGACAGCTCTTTACAGTGTCTTAACTTGTATTTGAGTAAGGTATTTGAAATAGCAACACTACGTTTTTTTTTTCCATGGGTGAACACTCTGGTGACGTTGGGGTGACTTCATTGAATAAAACTCTTCCCACACTGTGAGCAGTGCTACTGCTTCTCTTCAGTGTGAATTTGCTGATGTATTTTGAGATTACTCTGTCGTGTAAAACTCTTGCCACACTGTGAGCAGATACACAGCTTCTGTCCAGTGTGAGTGTGCTGGTGCCGTTGGAGAGTACTCTCTCTATTAAAATGTTTTCCACACTGTGAGCACTGATACGGCTTCTCTCCAGTGTGAATGCGTTCATGCCGTTTGAGATTACACTGTCGAGCAAAAGTCTTCCCACACTGTGAGCAGTAGTATGGCCTCTCTCCTGTATGAGTGCGCTGGTGCCGCTGGAGAGTATTTTCTTGATTAAAACTCTTCCCACACTGTCCACAGTGAAATGGCTTCTCTCCTGTGTGGATGCGCTGGTGTATTTGCAGAGTATTCTGTTGAAGAAAAACCTTCCCACACTGTGAGCAGGGATATGGCTTCTCTCCTGTGTGAATGAGCTGATGGATTTGGAGAGAATTTGATTGGCTGAAACTCTTCCCACACTCTGAGCAGATGTATGGTTTTTCTCCAGTATGAACGCGCTGATGCCGTTGGAGTGCATTCCGGTAAGTAAACCTCTTCCCACACTCTAAGCAGGTATAGGGCTTTTCTCCAGTATGAACACGCTGGTGGCGTTGGAGTGCATTCTGGTAAGTGAACCTCTTCCCACAGTCTGAACAGTGATACGGCTTCTCTCCTGTGTGGATGCGTCTGTGCCGTTGGAGAGTACTCTCTCGATTAAAACGTTTCCCACACTGTGAGCATGGATACAGTTTGTCTCCTGTGTGAATGGTTTGATGTGCTTGAAGATGACTCTGTCGAGCGAAACGCTTCCCACACTGTGAGCAGTGAAACGGTTTTTCTCCTGTGTGAATGCGCTGGTGTTGTTTCAGATGAAACCGTCCAGCAAAACGTTTCCCACACTGTGAGCAGTAGTAAGTTTCTTTCAGTCTGTGAGAAGTCTTAACAACGCGAGGACCAGTGCGTGTTTGCTTACATGTAGAGATTCTTGTAGTTTTTGGAGTTTCATGTGTAATTTCTTCTGATTTCAGCATGCTCGTATTTTCCTCATCATGGCATCTCTTAATATGTTCGTGAAGGTCAATTTGTGATGTATAGAAAAGTGAACACAATGAGCAAGAGAAACCTTTCAATGGACAACCGCTCGTTTCTGGAACACAAAATGAATAGAAAAACGCAGTGTTAAACAAAACTAGGTGGTTAGGACCTATCCACAAAGAATTAGTACCGTTATCTGAGGTTATTCATCATACCAGTGAAGCAATACAAACAATAATAAAAGCAAAACCAGTATAAAATAAACAACACACAAAATAATATTTATTAAAATAACACGTTTTAAGAAGCAGAAACCTGTATACAGACTGAGATTATACCAAGTTATGTATGCATGTAACATGTAATATGAATAAAATTTTTCTACAAATACTTTTTTGAACACATTGAACCCATCCTCTAGTAAAGTCATAAGAGTCGTATGCTGAAAACTCAGCAAATGTGAAATAAATTGTCTAATGTCTAAATTAAACCTAAACTTGGCACAAACTTCTATGTTCACCCTGAGAACACCATGCCCACTGTAAAACATGATAATGGTAGCATCATATGTTTGAATTGTGCAGTCAAAACCAAGAATCTGATTGAGAATCTGTGGCATATCCCAGAGCTCATGCATCTGTAATTGCAGCCAAACATGCTTCTAACAAGAACTGGCCCAGGTGGGTGAATACCTATGCAACCAACAACTGCCTTCTTTTTTGTTTAATTAACCTTTAATTTTATAACATTAAAACCACTGACAGGTGAAATGAATAAAATTGATTATATATGGCACCTGTCAAGGGGTGGTATATCAGGAAAAATGGGCAAGCGGACGGATCTGAGAGACTTTGTCAAGGGCCAGATTGTGATGGCAAGACGACTGGGTCAGAGCATCTCCAAAACTGCAGGTCTTGTGGGGTGTTCCCGGTATGCAGTGGTTAGTACCTACCAAACATGGTCCAGGGAAAGACAACCAGTTAACTGGTGACAAGGTCATGTGCATCCAAAGCTCACTGATGCACGTGGGGGTCAAAGGCTAGCCCGTCTGGTCCAATCCCACAGAAGAGGTCCTGTAGCACAAACTGCTGAAAAAGTTCATGCTGGCTCTGATAGAAAGGAATCAGAACACACAGCGCATCACAGTTTGCTGTGCCCATGCTGACCCCCTGTACACCACCGAAACACCTACAATGGAAACGTTGGCATCAGAACTGGACCATGGAGCAATGAAAGAAGGTGGCCTGGTCTAATTAATCACATTTTCTTTTACATCATGTGGACGGCTGGGTGCATGTGAGTCGCTTACCTGGGGAAAAGATGGCACCAGGATGCACTATTGGAAGAAGACAAGCCGGCAGATGCAGTGTGATGCCCTGGGCAAAGTTCTGCTGGGAAACCTTGAGTCCTGGCATTCGAAGTGAATGTTACTTTGACACGTACCACCTACCTAAACATTGTTGCAGACCAAGTACACCCCTTCATGGCAATGGTATTCCCTAATGACAGTGGTCTCATTCAGCAGGATAATGCTCCCAGACACACTGCAAACATTGCTCAGGAACTGTTTGAAGAATATGACGAAGAGTTCAAGGAGCTGACTTGGCCTCCAAATTCGCCAGATCTCAATCCGGTTGAGCGTCTGTGCGATGTTCTGGACAAAGAAGTTCCACCCATGGAGGCCCCACCTCGCAACTTACAGGACTTAAAGGATCTGCTGCTAACATCTTGGTGCCCGATACCCCAGAACACCTTCAGAGGTCTTGTGGAGTCCATGCCTTGACGGGTCAGAGCTATTTTGGTGGCACAAAGGGGATCTACACAATATTAGGCAGGTTGGTTTAATATTATGGCTGATCGGTGTAAGCGTATTAGGAAGTGTACTACACAGTTTACTGATTTACAATGATATCACACACCAAGCTCGATAACTTGGTGGATAAGTTGTAACAGGCAGAAAAAAAGCCATAATACTCTTCGGTTTTAAATGAAAGAAAAGACACAATAAGTGTTAAAAATGTAATGTTTTGCATTACCTCTTACGGAGCACTTTTTGTCCCAGATGGAGTTGAAAGTGACGCCAAGATCCTTAGCGTACTTCTCTTCATACCACACCAAAAGCTCCTGCCTTGGTTTGATGGGTCGACAGCAACGGTAGAAAATCTCCCCTTGATACTGCAATGCCACCAGATTAGTCTCTTCATTATTATGAGCACAATTAACATATCTGGTTAGATGAGGAAAAGAGACAACACAGGAATAAAAATCACAAAAAGGCCACAGTGTGCAGCAACACAAAAGTCAAACCATTCTAAACAAAAACTCAGCCCACAGATTCAGTAATGTAATCCTCACCTCATCCAATTCGCATGGGTCACTCTCTTAGCATCTATATATTTCTCAAAATGCCTGCTCTTGTAAATCTGCAAAAAAAAAAATTTATGTTAACAGCGTCATCAAATTAAGAAAGCAACAATCATGATATTCTAGGCAAATAATATTCACATAATACACACACTATAAAGGCTAAATTGATCTGTTTGCCCAGACTGTTACATAAATTCTGTATAGTATTTAGTTTTCTTTTCTGTGAAAAGGCTGAGTTGGACTAGTAGACAAGTTATAAATAAGTCACTATTAAAACAAAAGAATGTGGATGAGAACAAACTCCAAAATCAGTTCCAATGGCATTACAGGGTTGGAGAATTGATGCATTTATTACCTACACCACTGGGCAAGTAAAAGCTCCAAAGTGCCGCCTAGTCCCATATTCTGGTTGCCCAGAAACTGACTATGCAAAACATGGTAGCTAACATAGTATAATAACATATGGTAGGCTACTTCAGATAACGCAGACTAAGGGAAACAAACAATTTATAATCATTGCCTCTTTTAACATAGTTTACACCATTGAGAAAAACACAACAAGTCACTGTTGAATGTTTAAGCTGAGAGTTGGTGTTCTGTTGTCACATCACATGTAAAAGATCAGATAAGTTCTTCATTTTCTCTCAATATGATTGAATGTTATATATTTACACTTAATTGCTTGTTAGGAAATTAACTCACCACCCAAGAGTAGCTACTCGCCATGGCTTCTTCTCTGTCTACCAGGTCTCCCTGGTAAGGCCCAAAGTGGGCACCAAGTGGAACAGTATCCCCCTTATTAAACACTCCCAGGCCTGCATCAGGAATACCAGATTTCTGAACCTCTAGACCAGGGGGAAGGGTTTGTCTGGCTCGATCTGAAACCCCCATTGGAACAGGGGTATCAGGGAGGAAGAGAGCTGGACCGTGTATTTCACACTTGTTGATGAAGAAAGAACTACAATACTCACAGTCTAGAAGGACAGAACAAAGGAAGTAACCATACAATATCACACAGGTCAAAGAGGAATTTATGATTAACTCTTAATTGACCCATTCTTCTAGGTGTTTATGTCTGAGATGTAAGATTATGTGTATTTAATTGTAAAGTGATTTCCAGTGTGACATTTGTGTTTGGTCACAAATTAGACTCAGTTAAGCCCCATCCACATGTATACAGATATTTCTGAAAACAGTTTTTCTCTGTGCACTGCGAATGGAGATTTTGGATAAAACACGAAAGAACACTTTGTAATTATATTAAACCAGAAGCAGTAGTTCCACCTCACTGTCCATCTGCAAACTATGAATGCTCATATTTGTAATTTTTCCTTTTAGAACTTTTGGCCAACAGCAACCCTGACCAGGATTAGATTAAGCAGTTACTAAATAGAATGAATGAATGACATGGGGTCATGCTGGTGTTTTTCTGCATTTCTCCTTCTATACTGCTCCATATGCAGGTCTTTTCTTTACTCTTGAGGCATTCTCAAGTGAGGGATTTCAGATTGTTCTTGCAGTTTCATGTGAATGGAGATATTTTCAAACACGCTGTGTGGGAAAAAAATATATATATTTTTAAAAAACTATGGATAAAAACTCTAAATAACATTGCTCTCTCCTACTTGTGAAACCTACCCCATCCACACAAACCATACTGTACTCTTAGGTCTTCCACATCTGGCCTCCTTTCTGTGTCCCCTTCCAACCTTCGCAGCTCTGTGATCAAGTGTTATATTTCTGCAACTTAGCTCATTCCGGCTGTATGTTTTGTTTTCTGTTTTCCTCTCCAGGTTTTTTCTTTTGCTTATGTATATCTGTGTATAACTCTGTGTTAACTTTTGTAAGTGTCTTGGGTCAATGAAAAAGTGTGTTATGAACAAAATGTAGCATTATTATTGTTATTATTATTGTTTTTATTATTATTTTCAAAAATATCCTTTTACTTGTAGATGGGGACTCAGACTGAAAGTCTAGGCAGAATTTTAGACCGAAGCTGAACATCTAGTAAGTCCTGTTGTCGTACAGAGATAGTCATCTTCAGTAGTTTCTTCTTCTTTTAAAGATTGTTCTTGGAATCCTTCCATCTGTTGGTCCACAATGGTCAGGTGAACCACACAGCTTGATGTGTCACCACCTAAAGTTTCATTATTTGAAAAGATGTGAGAAGGTGAACCACAAATAAAAACTAGTTAGACTAAAAGGTTAGATAGAACAGTGTGACCTGTTGCCTTACACAAGTAATCTCTATCTTCAGGTTCATCTTTTACAAGCTTTATATGAAATCCTTCATTCTGTTGGTCCACAGAGGTGACACGTCCCACACAGCTTGATGTCTTGCCAGCTGAAGTTTCATCAATTTAATTAATATAAATAGGTTATATTTATAAAATACAAAAATAAGAGGAAAAGTAAATGTTTAGGTTGCCTATAAGGAACTGCATTTGTAAATATGTGATGGACTTACAGTCACAATTGAAGCCTAATTAGACTTTTTTTTTCTTACAAAATGCAGGGACACATCAAGCCAACCATCATCTATAGATTTTCTATTGTGTCCAACAAAAACAAAAGAGCAGCGTTTCTCTTATTCAGGTGATCTGTTGAGAGCTATATTTTTGCAACAAATGTGATGCTTGATGCATCACAGCCTTTAAAAACAGTCTATATTCTAATGTGCACTGTATTATAGATATAATTTTCATATTTCGAGTATTCTTCTTTCAAACACTCCTGATACTTCCTGCTGTTGGTCCACAGGGGTGACCTGTCTTACAGAATTCAATATCGCTCCACCTGTAGTTTCATCATTTAAATTTAAATGTCAATATCTTGAGTAAAAATGTTTACATAGTGTTATTTATCCTCTTTCCTTACAGTGGTAGTCATCATCTTCAGGTTCTTCTTTTATAACCTTCTCCTGAAATCCTCCATTCAGTTGGTCCTCAGGGCTGAAGTGATCCACAGAGCTTGTTGACCCTCCAGCTGAAGTCACAGAAGTTTTTGTCTGTACAGCCTTGCACAGCTAAAGTCAGACCAAAGAACAATAACAAATACACTGTACATAATACACATTTAACCAACAATCTTTATGAAATCGGTGGTAAGGTTTGTAAACTTTTCTGACTCATGCCTTATAAAACAGACTTGTATATATTAATATGAATGGTAGACTAGCAGTATAATTTGCAATCTAGCAGGAAAGTATGTCAATAAAATATAAAAGACTGGTCTGATTTTAGACTTTCAGTATTTACTTTAATTTCTACTCAGTGCATAGGTTCTGTAGCAACAGCATACATTTGCGATTTGTCAGCATTATTTATAAGAGATTGAAATGAGAATGCTGGTTTGTTCTAGATTCTTCAGAGTGGTGGAATGTTGACTAAAATTTTCAAACAGTGTTAGAGATTCTCAGTGGGATTCAGATCTGGACTTTAACTTGGTCACTGAAGAACATTCACCTTTTTGTTCTTAGCCACTCCTGCATTGCTTTGGCCTTGTGTTTGGACCACTGTCCTGCTGAAAATTGAAGTTTCTTCTAAGGTTGGTTTATTTATTTATTTGTTTTAGCAGTCAAAGGTAATCAGTAATAATCGGAATTATCATCAATTATAATGATCTCAATTATCTTAATTATAAAAACCCCTTCATTCCCATACACACATACATACATGTGTAACTTCCTACTTTTTCTTTATAATACTTGCTGACCAATAATTAATTTTGACATTGAAAATTCACTGTAAGAGAACATGAGTTTCCTGACAGAAAAATACATGTTTTACTTGTTAGTCAGACAAATCTGATCAAATTAAAAAGGATTGAATACAAAAAGAACAAATGCCCTAATTGTTGTTTCTTAGAAAGATATATTATGGTGTGAAAGCTTAAATAGTGAGAGGTTACAACGATAGGTGATGAGCTGCGTAAAAAAATTATCCAATTAGTGACAGCACTTCAATCTGTTTTTAACACAAATTGATCTAGTGAACAATTTCCCAGTGTAAATTATTATTACATATACAGACTTTACCTGTGAAGGTGTAACAGCAGGAGTCTCACAGGATGGACTGGCTTCTGCTGATTTCATTATAAGAAGCCTAAAGGGTTGTAATAGCAAATTAATTGGGTAAAATATTAACAATATCAATTTCAGAATGTTTAATAAATTAACACAAAGTTGTGCCAAGCATATGGTTTAATTTAAAAACAAATGAGAGTCTCGAACATGTCAGTTCTTTGAGCCAGCTAATTTTGGTGAATGTTGAACGCATATGTATGGAGTTAAATTTGTGCCAAAGCTAAACAAATAAATATACCACTTCGCAAACAAACACAATCTGCTTTGCAAAGGAAAACTCCTCACAAATGTGTCGGCTTGATTTAATCACAAATGCAGCTAAGCAACTTCCTCTTCCAAACCAACAAATGGCGCTACTGGGCAATTTACACTAGTCTCCCGGGAGAAGCATTACAACATGCATTACATTACATTACAGCACATTAGAGTGCAGTAAATAGTGTTTTGTTTGTTTGTTTGTTTTTTTAATAAATCCTGAAATAAGGTCTGTGATTAACACAAGCTCAAGATATTTTCATGTTTTTATTCTATGACAATAACAAGTTTATTCGCCAATTGTCCCAAGAGAAGTTTTTTTTTGGATCTGTCTCATTGATAGATTAAAAAAAAACTTGGTTGTTCCCATATAAGTATTGCAGACCAAATAAAATCAAGGAAGTTCATTTTAGAATCCTGCAAAAAATCTACCCATGCAACGCACTATTATCAAGATACTGTGATGTAACTGATACATGTACCTTTTTTAACGGTGAGAGTGAAAACCTGAGACATTTGTTCTTTTCATGAAAAGAACTTCTTATTTTTTTTTGAGCGAATTGAATAATTACTGTTTGTCTAAAATTAAGTTATACAGTGAGGGAAAAAAGTATTTGATCCCCTGCTGATTTTGTACGTTTGCCCACTGACAAAGAAATGATCAGTCTATAATTTTAATGGTAGATTTATTTGAACAGTGAGAGACAGAATAACAACAAGAAAATCCAGAAAAACGCATGTCAAAAATGTTATAAATTGATTTGCATTTTAATGAGGGAAATAAGTATTTGACCCCCTCTCAATCAGAAAGATTTCTGGCTCCCAGGTGTCTTTTATACAGGTAACGAGCTGAGATTAGGAGCACAGTCTTAAAGGGAGTGCTCCTAATCTCAGCTTGTTACCTGTATAAAAGACACCTGTCCACAGAAGCAGTCAATCAATCAGATTCCAAACTCTCTACCATGGCCAAGACCAAAGAGCTCTCCAAGGATGTCAGGGACAAGATTGTAGACCTACACAAGTCTGGAATGGGCTTGGACCATTGCCAAGCAGCTTGGTGAGAAGGTGACAACAGTTGGTGCGATTATTCGCAAATGGAAGAAACACAAAAGAACTGTCAATCTCCCTCGGCCTGGGGCTCCATGCAAGATCTCACCTCGTGGAGTTGTAACGATCATGAGAACAGTGAGGAATCAGCCCAGAACTACACGGGAGGATCTTGTCAATGATCTCAAGGCAGCTGGGACCATAGTCACCAAGAAAACAATTGGTAACACACTACGCCGTGAAGGACTGAAATCCTGCAGCGCCCGCAAGGTCCGCTGCTCAAGAAAGCACATATACATGCCCGTCTGAAGTTTGCCAATGAACATCTGAATGATTCAGAGGACAACTGGGTGAAAGTGTTGTGGTCAGATGAGACCAAAATGGAGCTCTTTGGCATCAACTCAACTCGCCGTGTTTGGAGGAGGAGGAATGCTGCCTATGACCCCAAGAACACCATCCCCACCGTCAAACATGGAGGTGGAAACATTATGCTTTGGGGGTGTTTTTCTGCTAAGGGGACAGGACAACTTCACCACATCAAAGGGACGATGGACGGGGCCATGTACCGTCAAATCTTGGGTGAGAACCTCCTTCCCTCAGCCAGGGCATTGAAAATGGGTCGTGGATGGGTATTCCAGCATGACAATGACCCAAAACACACGGCCAAGGCAACAAAGGAGTGGCTCAAGAAGAAGCACATTAAGTTCCTGGAGTGGCCTAGCCAGTCTCCAGACCTTAATCCCATAGAAAATCTGTGGAGGGAGCTGAAGGTTCGAGTTGCCAAACATCAGCCTCGAAACCTTAATGACTTGGAGAAGATCTGCAAAGAGGAGTGAGACAAAATCCCTCCTGAGATGTGTGCAAACCTGGTGGCCAACTACAAGAAACATCTGACCTCTGTGATTGCCAACAAGGGTTTTGCCATCAAGTACTAAGTCATGTTTTGCAGAGGGGTCAAATACTTATTTCCCTCATTAAAATGCAAATCAATTTATAACATTTTTGACATGCGTTTTTCTGGATTTTCTTGTTGTTATTCTGTCTCTCACTGTTCAAATAAATCTACCATTAAAATTATAGACTGATCATTTCTTTGTCAGTGGGCAAACGTACAAAATCAGCAGGGGATCAAATACTTTTTTCCCTCAGTGTAATTTAAGCATAAATTAAAAAAATAAAAATAAAAACAAGGTGCTAGACGATAGGTTGAATCTTTATTCATGTGGCAGAATTTTACAGTCACAAGCAAATGTTTCTTAAAAAATGATCTAGGGTTGTGGAATTCTTTTTTACCTGAAATGGAGTAATTAATTAAATCCTTGAGGTCAGTACTATGCTATGATGAGATCTTTAATGTGCTGTGATTAATAGGCCCAAGTGTTTTTTCTTATCTTTGAGATATATATATATATATATATATATATATATATATATATATATATATATATATATATATATATATATATACACACACACACACACACGTGTGTATTTTTTCCTTTTTTTCTTCTTGTTCTTGGCAGTAGCTACTGTTACTGTTTATGCATATATAACTGCTTCAGATTATAGTTTGTGTGTCGTATGTGTATGATTGAAAGCTGTATATACTATTTGCATAAAAAGTTCGATAAAAAATAAATAAAAAATAATAAAATAAATAAAGTTCAATAAAAAAAACACTATTTACTGCACTCTATTGTGGTGTAATGTAATGCATGTTGTAATGCTTCTCAGACTAGTGTAAATTCACAGATAGCACCATCTGTTGGTTTGGAAGAGGAAGTTGCTTACCTGCATTTCTGAGAAAATCGCGTTCTGTTTGAGAGTCAAGTTCTCCTTTGAAAAGAAGATTGTGTTTGTTTGCGAAATGGTATATTTATTTGTTTAGTTTGGCAAATTTAACTCCATACATATGGCTGCAATTTCAGTGACAAGAAACATGTCAAATGTGACTTTCTTAATTCTATACAAATTAAGTATGACGCTATAAAAAGTAATAAATCCAGACAGTTGGTTTAGTGATTTTCTCATACCAATCTTTTGGCGTATGCGATCTGACATTTATGAGCCCCACACTGGAAGTGCTGCCTATGTAAATAATTTAGAATTCCTTTGGCTCCCATCCACAATCTAAACATGTACATAAATAAATTAAAAGAAAACAAATAAAAATGTTTGAAATATTAAAACATTCGTGTATCATCGGTTCTTTTAATTATTTCATTAATAGGACATCTATTTGTTAAAATGGTAAATGTCACACTTATATAATGCTTTTATCCAAAGCGCTTTACACTGTGTATCATTCACCCATTCACACACACACTCACGGTAACAGAGCTGCCATGCAAGGCGCTAACTTGCCATCGGGAGCAACTTGGGGTTCAGTGTCTTGCCCAAGGACACTTCGGCATGTGGAGTCATGCGGGCTGGGAATCGAACCACCAACCCTACGATTAGTGGACAACCCACTCTACCACCTGATCCACAGCCACTCCATGTTAAGAAAAATTTGTTGAAGAAAACCATTTAACCCATACTGGATTTAATGGTTTTCTTCAACAAATAGATGTCCTATTAATGAAATAATTAAAAGAACCACGGTACTGTTGAATGGTGGATTCTGATTGGTGTCGATCTAAAGAAAATGAATCGCAGCATGGTTGAATGCTTGAATCGGCTTGATCAGAAGTTGTGGATTATTTCCGTGCTAGGACTCGCTGCTGTCTTGAAAGTTTTAATGATGTCATTTCTACCTGACCTAGATGAACACTTTACATTTGGCTTCATGACAGTAGGTCATTCCCTTCAAATGCTATTGAGCTTTAAATTATGGTATATTTTGTGTATGGGCCCATTCTGTAGTGAAATACATGGCAATTTTTATATATGATTTAATAGCTTATTTTGTTAATTATCTAACATCTAAAAGGTATGTGATTCCCTTCAAATGCTACTGAAGTTAGAAAAGTGTTTAACAATGTCGTATGTAACTTTATAGACGGTCCCTTAATTTCCGCATATCTGCGAATATCGAACGTCCAAAACGTCAAGCTGACTTTATTCCAGTGCTTTAAAAGCTATATATAGGTACTAGCCTTTCTCTATGGAACTGAAAAACACCACAAACACTGGGCAGGCCACGCCCACAACCAACACCTTTAACTTCCTGGTGTAACATGGTTAGAAACAGGCAATGAGCCAAAAGAGTCGACTCTTATTGGTGAGCTGAGCCAAATGATCCGACTCACTTGAAAGGGCTGGAATTCCCATCCTACACTATGAATCCGAAACATTCATAATAGCTGTTAGTGCAGATTTAAAAACACATCGACTCGTTAGTAGTCAATATATCCAAATAAGTAAATAAATAAATCAAGAAACATAAACAACCAGTCAGTGTTTATAAATCAGCTAGCTGAACCGACTCCACCTAGGCTGAATCTCACATGGCTCTCCAATGGACATATAGAGCACTAGATAGGGTTTAGAAGCCGTCGTGTTATTACCCTATGTAGTGCACTTACACAGCAAGTAGAAATCAATTTGGTACTTAACCACTACTGTTAGCCGAGCAGCTAATTTAGCAAGCTAAAGTGTAACTCACCGTGGGCTTTAAAGCAGAACGGGATTTAAAGCCGTAAATACAGACACAATGCCGAGGGTTTAATGTTAACCTGATCTAGTCTAATTGCAATACTGTGATATAATTTTAACGCATAAACGAGTAGTTGTGTCAGAAAGCTCAGCTCTCCAGACAAACAGCTTCTTCTTCGTCTATTAAGTCTATAAGGCAGGAGTAGACGGAACACCGCCACCTATTGGAGACTTCTGTAATTACACCACCTGTTGGAAATATAAATATTATGGTTAAAGAGAAACAGAAACTAAATTCATCTCAGTCGCTGAGAGAACTTGTCGGGGCTAAGGCGAAAGTATCCCGCGGAATTTGGCAAATCTTTAAATGAGTTCAGTGTTTGAGCGTCAAGGAATTCTGACTTCACATTAACTAATGCGAGCAACCGGAGAGCTTTCTTCTTATAATCGCTCCACATGATTCTCAACATCAGCTCTATGTTACAGCACAGTTACCCTACCTTGATCTTGGAGAATACTCTCTCCTGCACCTGTTAAATGTGTTTTCTCTGCTTCCTTTCCTAAGTTGAAGTGGGTGTTAGAGCTGGGAAAACAATCAAATGTGCAGGACATGTGGAGCTCCACGACCATTGTTCATGATGTAGTGATAAGATATAATTTATCTGAATGGTAAAACATTTTTTAAAAAATGGTTGCTGGATGAAAGTTTCACCCTCTTATAGGAGCATATTGAATTTGGGTTCTCTACAGCCTTCTCCACCACACAGTCAAATCTGACAGCTGCAAGGCGACCAAACATTCAAGGAGAATTCAATGTGTTCCAAATCACACATTAGACATTAAGAAACATGCCTAAATAGTAATGTCACTCGTTTACTGACGAATTTCCTGCATCAAGTATTGTAGTCTCATTGGGAAGGCAGGAGCATTTGTAGTCCATCACTGGCTTTTTGAAGCATTTCATCAACATGAAGGTCAGGGTCATGACGATCATTCAGGCATGATGGTTTGTTGTTCTGAGGCACAGGGACAACGGCCTGCTTGAAGCATGTGGCAAGATCACAGACTAGGCTAGAGATGTATTAAAGATTGGTAAACACCATGGCTGCCTGGTCAGTGGAGAATTTCAGAATGCAGCTGTAGATACCATTACGGCCAGCAGCCTTCATGCTATTTACCTTCTACAGAACCCTTCTCACATTGTGATCTGAGACGGTGGGCACGAAGAATAAAATGGCTACATGTGTACCTACTATTGCCGACTTATATTTCGAAAAACTCCTCACATTCAGTTTACTTGTGATTACACTTTTCCACCGCTAGACTTTTCTGCATATGAATATTCAGTAATGTACATACATTTGTGCACATCCTCATGGACAAGAAAAGAGTTTAAGCAAATTACTGTGTGCATACAGTTTATAAATGAGTCCCAAATGTTTTTGCCTTTAGCCCTTGATTAGTCTGTCTTTATTTACCATTTAATGTCTTTGTCTAGTTGTGAAGTTTTATCAAGCATTTTGTATTATGTTCTGGACATGGTTAATTCACATTTACATTTATTCACTTAGCAGACGCTTTTATCCAAAGCAGTTAATCTTTTTCTCCATGAGGTCCACTTTACAGGTGCCCTGTGATGGACTGGCACCCTGTCCAGGGTGTATCCCGCCTTGTGCCCGATGCTCCCTGGGATAGGCTCCAGGTTCCCCCGCGACCCTGAAGGAGTAAGCGGTAGAAGACGGATGGATGGATGGTCCACTTTACAGTTCTGATTTGTTTTTTACAGAGAAGTATGCGTACCTCATACAATTTCCTAACAAACTATGTCGAAAGCAATAAAACGCATCCGTAAAGCAATTCGAATGTTACACTCCAAGTCAAACAGACCGAACCAATTACACTATTTTCCTCATCAAAATCAACTTGTACACCAGATCCCTTACCTATACATTTCCTCAAACAGACAATCAACCATCTTAAAAATAAGCAGTTCCTCCCTTAGAGGAAACTAAATCCTTTAAACTCACAGTAATCAAACCCCTGATTAAAAACCCAACCTCGCTTCACCCGTCTAACTGTAGGTCAATATCAAATCTCCCCTTTATCTCCAAGAACCTAGGAAAGGTCAGCAGTTAGGCTCATACTTGCATAGAAATAACACCTTCATGATTTAGGCCTGATCTAGGAGGATTTAGGAGTCTTTCGTTATCACCAGCACCTCTGGCTTCCTTACTGGGAATAAATTTATACATTTATATCTAGAATTGATATATTTATGTAAAGCTGCTATCAAATTACATCTTGAAAATGGTTCACTAGGTCACAGAATACCATCAGTCTACAAAAACTCTTTTGGGGAGGTAATATAATAAGAAAAGCACACAGTCAACACAAGATTATTTAAAAAAAAAAAAAGAATAAATTAAGTGATAATTTAGCCAAACTAATCTTCATATTAATACGGTCCTTTATATCCAATTTTTTGTTTAATATACAAGTCAAGTGTAATTAATGTTTTCTATTTAGTAAACCACAACAAATACAAAAACCATTAAATACAGTTGATGTAACTACTTGATAGTAATAGCTGATATTCAACAAGGTTACAATTGCTAAAAAAATTATGCAAATGATTTGAACACAATTCTTTTTGTTTCTACTTTGTTTTTGTACCACATGCTGACAGCTCTTTACAGTGTCTTAACTTGTATTTGAGTAAGAAAAACTCTTCTCTTCGAGCAGTGACATGGATTTTCTCCTCTGGAAAGGTGAAGATGTGTCTGGAGCCTGAACCAAATTTCAGGAGCAACACGACATTTTCCCTGGGTGAACGCTCTGGTGATGGAGATGACATAATCAAATAAAACTCTTCTCACACTGTGAGCAGATATATGGCTTCTCTGCTGTATGAATGCACTGGTGATATTTTGTAGAGTAATCTGGTGAGTGAAACTCTTCCCACATTGTGAGCAGTGCTACTGCTTCTCTTCAGTGTGAATTTGCTGATGTATTTTGAGATTACTCTGTCGTGTAAAACTCTTGCCACACTGTGAGCAGATACACAGCTTCTGTCCAGTGTGAGTGTGCTGGTGCCGTTGGAGAGTACTCTCTCTATTAAAATGTTTTCCACACTGTGAGCATTGATACGGCTTCTCTCCAGTGTGAATGTGTTCATGCCGTTTGAGATTACACTGTCGAGCAAAAGTCTTCCCACACTGTGAGCAGTAGTATGGCCTCTCTCCTGTATGAGTGCGCTGGTGCCGCTGGAGAGTATTTTCTTGATTAAAACTCTTCCCACACTGTCCACAGTGAAATGGCTTCTCTCCTGTGTGGATGCGCTGGTGTATTTGCAGAGTATTCTGTTGAAGAAAAACCTTCCCACACTGTGAGCAGGGATATGGCTTCTCTCCTGTGTGAATGAGCTGATGGATTTGGAGAGAATTTGATTGGCTAAAACTCTTCCCACACTCTGAGCAGATGTATGGTTTTTCTCCAGTATGAACGCGCTGATGCCGTTGGAGTGCATTCCGGTAAGTAAACCTCTTCCCACACTCTGAGCAGGTATAGGGCTTTTCTCCAGTATGAACACGCTGGTGGCGTTGGAGTGCATTCTGGTAAGTGAACCTCTTCCCGCAGTCTGAACAGTGATACGGCTTCTCTCCTGTGTGAATGCGTCTGTGCTGTTGGAGCGTACTCTTTCGATTAAAACGTTTCCCACACTGTGAGCATGGATACAGTTTGTCTCCTGTGTGAATGGTTTGATGTGCTTGAAGATGACTCTGTCGAGCGAAACGCTTCCCACACTGTGAGCAGTGAAACGGTTTTTCTCCTGTGTGAATGCGCTGGTGTTGTTTCAGATGAAACCGTCCAGCAAAACGTTTCCCACACTGTGGGCAGTAGTAAGTTTCTTTCAGTCTGTGAGAAGTCTTAACAACGCGAGGACCAGTGAGTGTTTGCTTACATGCAGAGATTCTTGTGGTTTTTGGAGTTTCATGTGTAATTTCTTCTGATTTCAGCATGCTCGTATTTTCCTCATTGTGGCATCTCTTAATATGTTCGTGAAGGTCAATTTGTGACTTATAGAAAAGTGAACACAATGAGCAAGAGAAACCTTTCAATGGACAACCGCTCGTTTCTGGAACACAAAATGAATAGAAAAATGCAATGTTAAACAAAACTTGGTTGTTAGGACCTATCCACATGTAAAGAATTATTGCTGTTTGCAATGAACAAATCAAACAAAAGCAGTTGGACTAGTTCAATACAATGAACGCTTCAAGTGGTTTCCCCAAATTCAACTGAAAATGCAACTTATAATGACTTCTCCAGTCTCAAAATTATTCAACACCTGACAAGAAATCACTCACAACAGCACAAATATGCAAAGCAGGTGTTGTCTCAAGCACACCTGATGTAACTAATCAAGGGCTTCATAAGTTGCACCAGGTGTGCTTGAGCTGGAACACATGAAATACCTGAACTGGCTAGGGGCAGAAAATTAATGAAATACCTGGACAGGGCAGAAAAAGGACAGTATCAATGGCTGCAACCAGATTTCTGAGAAGGCAGGTTGTGAAAAACCCTCGAGTGACTGCAAAAGACCTGCAGCATGACTTGGTGGCAACAGGCACTGAGGTTTCAGAGAGCACAGTAAGGAGTGTACTAAACGCAGAAGGTTTCCATGCCAGAACTCCAAGACGTTCACCACTACTGACTCAAAAGCACAAGAAAAATCGCTCAAAATCATATAAATAGTCCACAGAAGTTTTGGGATTCTGTTCTGTGGAGCGATGGAGCTTTTCAGCATGATGGATCAGCGGTATATCTGAGGAAGAACAATGAAGAAAGAACACTCTGTCCACAGTCGAGCATGGTGGTGATGCTCTGGGGCTGCTTTGCATCCTCAGGCACTAGAAACCTGCAGCGTGTGGAAGGCAAGATGGATTCATTGAAGTATCAGGAAATCCTAGGAGAAAACATCATGCCATCTGTGAGGAAGCTGAAGCTTGGGCGTCACTGGACCTTCCAACAGGACAGTGATCCCAAGTATACCTCAAATTCCACCAAGGCTTGGTTGCAGAAGAAGTCCTGGAAGATTCTACAGGGCCATCACAGTCACCTGACTTGAACCCCATAGAAAATCTCTGGTGGGATTTGAAGAAGGCGGTTTCAGCACGCAAACCCAAGAACATTACTGAACCATTGCTCATGAGGAATGGGATAAGATTCCTCAGGAACACTGCCAGAAGCTGGTGTCTAGCTATGCATCTCATTTGCAGCAGGTCATAACAGCAAAAGGGTGCTCTAATAAGTACTAAATATGCTTGCCATGAAGGGGCTCAATGATTTTGAAAGTCATTATAAGTTGCATTTTCAGTTGAATTTGGGGAAATCACTTGAAGTATTCGTTGCGTTGAACTATTTCAATTAATTTTGTTTGATTTGTTCATTGCAAACAGCTGAAAATCTGTAAATTTTGACAATAGGATTTGCAATGGGGGTTGAATAATTTTGATTGCAACTGTATGTATGCATGTAGCATGTATTGAATTATGAATACAATTTTTCTACAAATACTTTTTTTTTTTTTTACATGGATCCAAACCTCTAGTAAAGTCATAAGTTATTTCAGGTCCACTTGTCTAAATTAAACCTAAACTTGGCACAAACTTCAATGTTCACCCTGAGAACACCATGCCCACCGTAAAACATGATAATGGTAACCTCATGTGTTTGAATGGTGCAGTCAAAACCAAGAATCTGATTGAGAATCTCTGGCATATCCCAGAGCATTTGCATCTGTAATTGCAGCCAAAGATGCTTCTAACAAGAACTGGCCCAGGTGGGGGAATACCTATTTAATCAAGAACTGTCTTCTTTTTAGTTTAATTAACCTTTGAACCATCATTCAGCAGGTTCTTCAAGCCTTAAGTTGTACCACTCAGAACCCAAGCTGGCACACCGATCAGTCATAACATTAAAACCACCAACAGGTGAAGTGAATAACATTGATTATATATGGCACCTGTCAAGAGGTGGGACATATTAGGCAGCAAGTGAACAGTCAGTTCTCAAAGTTTATGTGTTAGAATCAGAAAAATGGGCAAGCTTAAGGATCTGAGAGACTTTGACAAGGGCCAGATTGTGATGGCTAGATAACCGGGTCAGCGTATCTCCAAAATGCCAAGTCTTGTGGGCTGTTCATGCTATGCAATAATGGCAACCAAAAATGGCAGAAAGGACAACCAGTGAACTGGCAACATGGTCATGGGCTCCCAAAGCTCATTGATGCACGTGGGGAGTGAAGGAGAACCTGTCTGGACTGATCCCAGAAGTGCTACTGTAGCACAAATTGATGAAAAAATTCATGCTGGCTCTGATAGAAAGGAGTCAGAACCCACAGTGCATCACAGTATGGGGCTGTGTAGCTGCAAACCAGTCAGAGTACCCATGCTGTCCACCACCGAAAGCTCCTACAATGGGCATGTGAGCATCAGAACTGGACCATGGAGCAATGGAATGGATTTTCTTTTACATCATGTGGATGGCCAGGTGCATGTGTGTCGCTTACCTGGGGAAGATACAGTATAGCAGCAAGATGCATTATGGGAAGAAGGTAAGCCAGCGGAGGCAGTGTGACATTCTTGGCAATGTTCTGCTGGAAAACCTTGGGGCCTGGCATTCATGTTGGTGTTACTTTGACATGTACACCTACCTAAACATTGTTGCAGACCACGTACACCTTTTCATGGCAACGGTATTCTCTAATGGCAGTGGCCTCTTTCAGCAGGATAATGCTCCCTGCCATTCTCCAAAAACTGTTCAGGAATGGTTTGAAGAACATGACGAAGAGTTGATTTGGCCTCCAAAGTCCCCAGATCTCAATCCAGTCAAGCATCTGTGCGATGTGCTGGACAAACAAGTCTGATCCACGGAGGCCCCACCTTGCAACTTACATGACTTAAAGGATCTGCTGCGAACGTCTTGCTGCCCGATACCACAGCACACCTTCAGAGGTCTTGTGGAGTCCATGCCTCGAAGGCTCAGACATGTTTTGGTGGCACAAGGGGGATCTAGACAACATTAGGCAGGTGGTTTTAATGTTATGGCTGATCGTTGTAAGTGTGTTAGGAAGTAAGTGACTAGGTTATCAGGCAACCAGCGGCCCTAGAACTTACATATTTGTAAGATTTCCTTTTTTAGGTGCACAAGATGCATGCTGTCCATTTCACACTGCCTCTTGTGATATATTAATTCAGTTATTTTCAGTTTCTATTGGGGAAAACCTTGCACAACAGTTTACTGATTTACAATGATATCACACACCAAGCTCGATAACTTGGTGGATAAGTTGTAACAGGCAGAAAAAAAGCCATAATACTCTTCGGTTTTAAATGAAAGAAAAGACACAATAAGTGTTAAAAATGTAATGTTTTGACATTACCTCTTACGGAGCACTTTTTGTCCCAGATGGAGTTGAAAGTGATGCCAAGATCCTTAGCGTACTTCTCTTCATACCACACCAAAAGCTCCTGCCTTGGTTTGATGGGTCGACAGCAACGGTAGAAAATCTCCCCTTGATACTGGAATGCCACCAGATTAGTCTCTTCATTATTATGAGCACAATTAACATATCTGAGGAGATGAGGAAAAGAGACAACACAGGAATAAAAATCACAAAAAGGCCACAGTGTGCAGCAACACAAAAGTCAAACCATTCTAAACAAAAACTCAGCCCACAGATTCAGTAATGTAATCCTCACCTCATCCAATTCGCATGGGTCACTCTCTTAGCATCTACATATTTCTCAAACTGCCTGCTCTTGCAAATCTGCAAAAAAAAAAATGTATTAATGTTAACAATGTCTTCAAATTAAGAAAGCAACAATCATGATAGTCTAGGCAAATAATATTCACATAATACACACACTATAAAGGCTAAATTGATCTGTTTGGCCAGACTGTTACATAAATTCTGTATAGTATTTAGTTTTCTTTTCTGTGAAAAGGCTGAGTTGGACTAGTAGACAAGTTATAAATAAGTCACTATTAAAACAAAAGAATGTGGATGAGAACAAACTCCAAAATCAGTTCCAATAGCATTACAGGGTTGGAGAATTGATGCATTTATTACCTACACCACTGGGCAAGTAAAAGCTCCAAAGTGCCGCCTAGTCCCATATTCTGGTTGCCCAGAAACTGACTATGCAAAACATGGTAGCTAACATAGTATAATAACATATGGTAGGCTACTTCAGATAACGCAGACTAAGGGAAACAAACAATTTATAATCATTGCCTCTTTTAACATAGTTTACACCATTGAGAAAAACACAACAAGTCACTGTTGAATGTTTAAGCTGAGAGTTGGTGTTCTGTTGTCGCATCACATGTAAAAGATCAGATAAGTTCTTCATTTTCTCTCAATATGATTGAATGTTATATATTTATACTTAATTGCTTGTTAGGAAACTAACTCACCACCCAAGAGTAGCTACTCGCCATGGCTTCTTCTCTGTCTACCAGGTCTCCCTGGTAAGGCCCAAAGTGGGCACCAAGTGGAACAGTATCCCCCTTATTAAACACTCCCAGGCCTGCATCAGGAATACCAGATTTCTGAACCTCTAGACCAGGGGGAAGGGTTTGTCTGGCTCGATCTGTAACCCCCATTGGAACAGGGGTATCAGGGAGGAAGAGAGCTGGACCGTGTATTTCACACTTGTTGATGAAGAAAGAACTACAATACTCACAGTCTAGAAGGACAGAACAAAGGAAGTAAACATACAAAATCACACAGGTCCAAGAGGAATTTATGATTAACTCTTAATTGACCCATTCTTCTAGGTGTTTATGTCTGAGATGTAAGATTATGTGTATTCAATTGTAAAGTGATTTTCAGTGTGAAATTTGTGTTTGGTCACAAATTAGACTCAGTTAAGCCCCATCCACATGTATACAGATATTTCTGAAAACAGTTTTTCTCTGTGCACTGCGAATGGAGATTTTGGATAAAACACGAAAGAACACTTTGTAATTATATTAAACCAGAAGCAGTAGTTCCACCTCACTGTCCATCTGCAAAAATATGAATGCCCGTATTTGTCATTTTTCCTTTTAGAACTTTTGGCCAACAACAACCCTGACCTTATGTAATAGTTGTGTTCGAGTCCCTCAGTTGTCCTTAGTGTGAAAAGATGGATCTCATCATCATATAGCCACTGTTGGAAAGGTGTCAAATATGCAGAAGATACTGGAAAAGCAAAGAATGTGCAGGACTTGGAGAATTTTTCTGAAGAACAGTGGGCAGTTTAACTGCTCAGGACAAACAACAGACTCATGAACCATCACAAAACAGAAAAGCAGTCACTGATCATCCAGGTAATGACACAAAGTATTAAGAATCAGGGGTATGTAAACTTTTGAAACGGGGTAATTTTTTAAAATAAATTTAGCTATTATCTTGTCTTGTGGACTATATGTAAACATCTGTTATGTGAAATAGCTTATACAGGACAGAACTAAATAAAAAACATGGGGTTTTTATGATCCGTCTTTTTTTGTTAACAGTATTAAGATATAACTGTGTAACTGTGACTGTTTAATATTTAAGATTTAACTGTGTGTGTATATATATATATATATATATATATATATATATATATATATATATATATATATATATATATATATATAATATATATATATATATATATTGAAAACCGAGGGTAAAATGCTCTCTACTACTTGTGAAACCTACCCCATCCACACAAACCATCCTCTTAGGTCTTCCACATCTGGCCTCCTTTCTGTGTTCCCTTCCAAGCTTCACAGCTCTGTGATCAAGCATTATATTTCTGCAACTTAGCTCATTCCAGCTGTATGTTTTTTCTTTTCTGTTTTCCTCTCCAGGTTTTTTCTTTTGCTTATATATATCTGTGTATAACTCTGTGTTAACTTTTGTAAGTGTCTTGGGTCAATGAAAAAGTGTGTTATGAACAAAATGTAGCATTAATATTGTTATTATTATTGTTTTTATTATTATTTTCAAAAATATCCTTTTACTTGTAGATGGGGCCTCAGACTGAAAGTCTAGGCAGAATTTTAGACCGAAGCTGAACATCTAATAAGTCCTGTTGTCTTACAGAGACAGTCATCTTCAGTAGTTTCTTCTTCTTTTAAAGGTTGTTCTTGGAATCCTTCCATCTTTTGGTCCACAATGGTCAGGTGAACCACACAGCTTGATGTCTCGCCACCTAAAGTTTCATTATTTGAAAAGATGTGAGAAGATGAACCACAAATAAAAACTAGTTAGACTAAAAGGTTAGATAGAACAGTGTGACCTGTTGCCTTACACAAGTAATCTCCATCTTCAGGTTCATCTTTTACAAGCTTTATATGAAATCCTTCATTATGTTGGTCCACAGAGGTGACACGTCCCACACAGCTTGATGTCTTGCCAGCTGAAGTTTCATCAATTTAATTAATATAAATAGGTTACATTTATAAAATACAACAATTAGAAGAAAAGTAAAATGTTTAAGTTGCCTATAAGGAATTGCATTACAGTGGTAGTTATCATCTTCAGGTTCTTCTTTTATAGCCTTCTTTTGAAATCCTCCATTCAGTTGGTCCTCAGGGCTGAAGTGACCCACAGAGCTTGATGACCCTCCAGCTGAAGTCACAGAAGTTTTTGTCTGTACAGCCTTGCACAGCTAAAGTCAGACCAAAGGACAATAATACCTACATTGTACATAATACACATTTAACAAATAATTTTTATGAAATTGGTGGTAAGGTTTGTAAACTTTTCTGACTCACACCTCAAAACAGACTTGTATATACAGTATCTCACAAAAGTGAGTACACCCCTCACATTTTTGTAAATATTTGATTATATCTTTTCATGTGACAACACTAAAGAAATGACACTTTGCTACAATGTAAAGTAGTGAGTGTACAGCTTGTGTAACAGTGTAAATTTGCTGTCCCCTCAAAATAACCCAACACACAGCCATTAATGTCTAAACCGTTGGCAACAAAAGTGAGTACACCCCTAAGTGAAAATGTACAAATTGGGCCCAAAGTGTCAACATTTTGTGTGGCCACAATTATTTTCTAGCACTGCCTTAACCCTCTTGGGCATGGAGTTCACCAGAGCTTCACAGGGTGCCACTGGAGTCCTCTTCCACTCCTCCATGACAACATCACGGAGCTGGTGGATGTTAGAGACCTTGTTTTCCTCCACCTTCCATTTGAGGATGCCCCACAGATGCTCAATAGGGTTTAGGTCTGGAGACATGCTTGGCCAGTCCATCACCTTCACCCTCAGCTTCTTTAGCAAGGCAGTGGTCGTCTCAGAGGTGTGTTTGGGGTCGTTATCATGCTGGAATACTGCATACTGTTCATACTCTGCTTCAGTATGTCACAGTACATGTTGGCATTCATGGTTCCCTCAATGAACTGTAGCTCCCCAGTGCCGGCAGCACTCATGCAGCCCCAGACCATGACACTCCCACCACCATGCTTGACTGTAGGCAAGACACACTTGTCTTTGTACTCCTCACCTGGTTGCTGCCACACACGCTTGACACCATCTGAACCAAATAAGTTTATCTTGGTCTCATCAGACCACAGGACATGGTTCCAGTAATCCATGTCCTTAGTCTGCTTGTCTTCAGCAAACTGTTTGCAGGCTTTCTTGTGAATCATCTTTAGAAGAGGCTTCCTTCTGGGACGACAGCCATGCAGACCAATTTGATGCAGTGTGTGGCGTATGGTCTGAGCACTGACAGGCTGACCGCCCACCCCTTCAACCTCTGCAGCAATGCTGGCAGCACTCATACGTCTATTTCCCAAAGACAACCTCTGGATATGATGCTGAGCACATGCACTCAACTTCTTTGGTCGACCATGGCGAGGCCTGTTCTGAGGGGAACCTGTCCTGTTAAACCGCTGTATGGTCTTGGGCGCCGTGCTGCAGCTCAGTGTCAGGGTCTTGGCAATCTTCTTATAGCCTAGGCCATCTTTATGTAGAGCAACAATTCTTTTTTTCAGATCCTCAGAGAGTTCTTTGCCATGAGGTGCCATGTTGAACTTCCAGTGACCAGTATGAGGGAGTGTGAGAGCGATGACACCAAATTTAACACACCTGCTCCCCATTCACACCCGAGACCTTGTAACACTAACAAGTCACATGACACTGGGGAGGGAAAATGGCTAATTGGGCCCAATTTGGACATTTTCACTTAGGGGTGTACTCACTTTTGTTGCCAGCAGTTTAGACATTAATGGCTGTGTGTTGAGTTATTTTGAGGGGACAGCAAATTTACACTCTTACACAAGCTGTACTCTCACTACTTTACATTGTAGCAAAGTGTCATTTCTTCAGTGTTGTCACATTAAAAGATATAATCAAATATTTACAAAAATGTGAGGGGTGTACTCACTTTTGTGAGATACTGTATTAATATGAATGGTAGACTAGCAGTATAATTTGCAATCTAGCAGGAAAGTATGTCAATAAAATATATAAGACTGGTCTGATTTTAGAATTTCAATATTTACTTTAATTTCTACTCAGTGCATAGGTTCTGTAGCAACATTTGTGATTTGTCAGCATTATTTATAAGAGGTTGAAATGAGGAATGCTGGTTTGCTCTAGATTCTTCAGAGTGATTGAATGTTGACTGAAATTTTCAAACAGTGTTAGAGATTCTTAGTGGGATTCAGATCTGGACTTTAACTTGGTCACTGAAGAACATTCACCTTTTTGTTCTTAGCCACTCCTGCATTGCTTTGGCCTTGTGTTTGGACGACTGTCCTGCTGAAAATTGAAGTTTCTTCTAAGGTTAGTTTATTTATTTATTTGTTTTAGCGGTCAAAGATAATCAGTAATAATCGGAATTATCATCAATTATAATGATCTCAATTATCATAATTATAAAAACCCCTTCATTCCCATACACACATACATACATGCGTAACTTCCTAAAGTGATAAGCCCCCCAGAGTACCAAGAGTCAGTACCGAGCAGTAAAGCAGGTCTTCTGGTGTGAAGGACGATAACAAGGAAGATCGCAGCAACACGAAGAACAATGCTTGGGCAATCTCTTGCCATGATTAGCAACCATATACCAATCCTTATACAATTTAAGACTAAATTATACAAATACAATTACAAACACATTATACAATTTTTTTAAAAAGGTACTTTCTAACCTGCACTCGTTTCTGTCTCTTCCATTTTTTCTTCAACTACCTTGAGAATCAACAGCCGTGGGTCACTGTTGCCACCTTGTGGTACAACTAAATAGTGCATAAGAATTAAATGCGCATGTGCGACCAGCGCATACAAAGTGTGCGGGGTTAGAGACAGTCCGCACGTACTCCGTTGATGACGAAATTTGTGTCACACGTACGCTGTTCCGAGCATATGTGTAAAAAGTAAAGCATACTTTCTGCTTTAATCACAAGCTTCCTCCTCATAGATCTGTTCCCACAATGACACACTCATACCACACAAATGTAAAGATTATGTTAAATTATGTTTACTTACACACTCATATACACGCAACTCCCACACCCACATACAAATATCCACGTAACTCCCATTCGTCACGAGTTTCCTGCCTAAATATGTCTGTAAAATTATGCAAAATTATGTCCGTCTAAAAGAATCAGTAAACAAATAAAGTATTCTCTTACCAGTTACATTTTTAGCTTACTACACAGTTCTAAGACACAAATTTTAATTACCTAGTAGGTTTCCATTCGTTTGCTATAATTTTCTGGACACTAGAAGGTCACGCTTCAAAGTTGACACATTCAAAATAATGGCATTTCTACTCTGACAGCCCAAAATGTTGGTATGCATGCCTTGTTGCTCATTGGGAACAAAAAAGTCTCCAGAATCCATAAAGTCTGCATGATGGATTTTTCTCTACAATGATCATTTGTGGAAAACGACAAAAATGAACTTAAAATCTGCCATTGATCCAAATACGTTGAAATGTTGTATCTGTGGGATACATTCCTCTACCATGTCAATTTTGAAATGGTCCGCAATCTTGAGGAGGATTTTTTTGTTATTCAGACAAATCTGATCAAATCAAAGGGGGTTGGATGCAAAAAGAACAAATATCCTAATTGTTGTTTCTTAGAAAGATATATTACAGTGTTAAAGCTTAAACAGAGAGAGGTTACAAAAATAGGTGATGAGCTGAGTAAAAAAAATCCAATTAGTGACAGTGTGCAGCACTTCAATCTGTTTTAACAAACAGAAAATGAACACAACAGAAACATGCAATAACAGTTGAACATGTTCTTTAATAAGCAATAACTGTCATTCATATCCCATATAAAAATGTGTATTCTGATCTAGTGAACAATTTCCCAGTGTAAATTATTATATATACACATATACACAGACTTTACCTGTGAAGGTGTAACAGCAGGAGTCTCACAGGATGGACTGGCTTCTGCTGATTTCATTATAAGAAGCCTAAAGGGTTGTAATAGCAAATTAATTGGGTAAAATATTCACAAGATCAATTTCAGAATGTTTAATAAATTAACACAAGTTGTGCCAAGCATATGGTTTAATTTAAAAACAAATGAGAGACTCGAACATGTCAGTTCTTTGAATCAGCTAATTTAGGTGAATGTTGAAAGCATATGTATGCAATTTCAGTGAAAAACAACATGTGAACCAGCAACTTCAGTCCTTACTTGCAGGACATAATTTTCCTTGAGGTACAAAATTGTAAGAAAAATGTATAACCGTGGTTTCAGCTTATCATGAGATTTTTCTTTATTACATTACAAAGAAAAGTAAAGCTTGGAAAGTACTAGCAGAGATCGTTGGTGCCTCTGGTGAGTTTATGCAGCTAGTATACAGTTAGCTTTATTTGCTAATCACAGGACAAAGTTAATACGGAGTCCAGTACATAACATGTAAATCAACAACCAGGTTTTACACTGATTAATGCATTATTTAATTTGTGTTTAACTAGTTGGCTTTAAAAGCTATATATAGGTACTTGCCTTTCTCTATGGAACTGAAAACACCACAAACACTGGACAGGCCACGCCCACAACCAACACCCTTCACTTAGTGGTGTAACACAGGGTTAGAAACAGGCAATGAGCCAAAAGAGTCGACACTTATTGGTGAGCTGAGCCAAATGATCCGATTCACTGAAAAGGGCTGGAATTCCCATCCTACACAATGAGTCCGAAACATTCATAATAGCTGTTAGTGCAGATTTAAAAACACATCGACTCGTTAGTAGTCAATATTTCCAAATAAGTCAATAAATAAATGAAGAAACATAAATAAGCCAGTCAGTGTTTATAAATCAGCTAGCTGAACCGACTCCACCTAGGCTGAATCTCACATGGCTCTCCAATGGACATATAGAGCACTAGATAGGGTTTAGAAGCCGTCGTGTTATTACCCTATGTAGTGCACTTACACAGCAAGTAGAAATCAATTTGGTACTTAACCACTACTGTTAGCCGAGCAGCTAATTTAGCAAGCTAAAGTGTAACTCACCGTGGGCTTTAAAGCAGAACGGGATTTAAAGCCGTAAATACAAACACAATGCCGAGGGTTTAATGTTAACCTGATCTAGTCTAATTGCAATACTGTGATATAATTTTAACGCATAAACGAGTAGTTGTGTCAGAAAGCTCAGCTCTCCAGACAAACAACAGCTTCTTCTTCGTCTATTAAGTCTATAGGGCAGGAGTAGACGGAACACCGCCACCTATTGGAGACTTGTGTAATCACACCACCTATTGGAAATATTATAAATATTATGGTTAAAGAGAAACCGAAACTAAATTGAGCGGCTCATCTCAGTCGCCGAGAGAATTTGTATCCCGCGGAATTTGGCTAATTTTAAAATGAGTTCAGTGTTTGAGCATGGACTGCTTGAAGCATGTGGGAGGATCACAGACTAGGCTAGAGATGTATTAAAGATTGTTAAACACCATGGCTGCCTGGTCAGTAGAGAATTTCAGAATGCAGCCTTAGATACCTTTAGGGCCAGCAGCCTTCATGCTATTTACCTTCTACAGAACCCTTCTCACATTGTGATCTGAGGCGGGCACGAAGTAGAATAAAATGGCTACATGTGGATCTGTTATTGCCAACATACATTTCGAAAAACTCCTCACATTCAGTTTACTTGTGATTACACTTTTCCACCACCAGGGTTTTCTGCATATGAATAATCAGTAATGTACATACATTTGTGCACATCCTCATGGACAAGAAAAGAGTTTAAGCAAAAACCTGTGTGCATATCTCCAAGACCCTAGGAAAGGTCAGCAGACATGCTCATACTTGCATAGAAATAACAATGAAATTTCCAGAATTTAGGCCTGATGTAAATAGTCTCTGGCTTCCTTATTGGGGACAAATTTATACATTTAAAATATCCAGATTTATATATATATATATATATATATATATATATATATATATATATAAAGCCGCTTTGTGATAATGTACATTGTTGAAAGCGCTACACAAATAAAAATGAATTGAGTAACAGTACTAAGATGGGGCTGGTTTATAATATTCTTCTCAATAGTCTAGAAATTGTTGCTGGAGTCAAGGGAACAGCCCTCTCCTTTCTCTATGCATATAAAGTAAAACACCAGATACCGAGTAACTTCTTCCTGTTTCCTAATTAATTTAACGGGTTTAAAAAAAACATTTCTCAGTTGCCAATCTATTTAATTTGGCATCAGACTGAGAATTAGGGAAAATGAGTAAAATTGAAAACAAAATGAAACAGGAAAAAACAATTAAACATTAACATGTTCTTGATTATATTTGTTCCCTGTTCAACCAATAACAAGCACAGACATTTACATTTAAGGCATTTGGCAGACGCCTTTATCCAGAGTGACTTACAGAAGCGCTTTGCAGTCTCTATCAAGAAATTCATCTTAATAATAATTCACTAGGTCACATAACACCATCAGTCTAAAAAAAACCTCTGTTGGGGAGGTAATATAATAAGAAAAGCACACAGTCAATGCAAGATATTTTATTCATTTATTTTTTAAATAAAGTGATAATTTAGCCAAACTAATCTTCATATTAATACGGTCCTTTATATCCAATTTTTTGTTTAATATACAAATCCAAATCAAGTGTAATTAATGTTTTCTATTTAGTAAACCACACCAAATACAAAAAACATTAAATACAGTTGATGTAACTACTTGATAGTAATAGTTGATTTTCAACAAGGTTACAATTGCTAAAAAAAAAAATTATGCAAATGAACACAATTCTTTTTCTTCTTCTTCTTGTTTTGTTTTTGTACCACATGCTGACAGCTCTTTACAGTGTCTTAACTTGTATTTGAGTAAGAAAAACTCTTCTCTTCGAGCAGTGACATGGATTTTCTCCTTGGAAAGGTGAAGATGTGTCTGGAGCCTGAACCAAATTTCAGGAGCAACACGACATTTTCCCTGGGTGAACGCTCTGGTGATGGAGATGACATAATCAAATAAAACTCTTCCCACACTGTGAGCAGATATATGGCTTCTCTGCTGTATGAATGCGCTGGTGATATTTTGTAGAGTAATCTGGTGAGTGAAACTCTTCCCACACTGTGAGCAGTGCTACTGCTTCTCTTCAGTGTGAATTTGCTGATGTATTTCAAGATTACTCTGTCGTGTAAAACTCTTGCCACACTGTGAGCAGATATACAGCTTCTGTCCAGTGTGAGTGTGCTGGTGCCGTTGGAGAGTACTCTCTCTATTAAAATGTTTTCCACACTGTGAGCACTGATACGGCTTCTCTCCAGTGTGAATGTGTTCATGCCTTTTGAGATTACACTGTCGAGCAAAAGTCTTCCCACACTGTGAGCAGTAGTATGGCCTCTCTCCTGTATGAGTGCGCTGGTGCCGTTGGAGAGTAGTTTCTTGATTAAAACGCTTCCCACACTGTCCACAGTGAAATGGCTTCTCTCCTGTGTGGATGCGCTGGTGTATTTGCAGAGTATTCTGTCGAGCGAAACGCTTCCCACACTGTGAGCACTGAAACGGTTTTTCTCCTGTGTGAATGCGCTGGTGTTGTTTCAGATAACAACGTCCAGCAAAACGTTTCCCACACTGTGAGCATGGATACAGTTTCTCTCCTGTGTGACTGTTTTGATGCGCTTGAAGATGACTCTGTCGAGCGAAACACTTCCCACACTGTGTGCAGTGAAACGGTTTTTCTCCCGTGTGAACACGCTGGTGTTGTTTCAGAGGATACCGTCCGGCAAACCGTTTCCCACACTGTGAGCATGGATACAGTTTCTCTCTTGTGTGAATGGTTTGATGTGCTTGAAGATGACTCTGTCGAGAGAAACGCTTCCCACACTGTGTGCAGGCATAGGGCTTTTCTCCAGTATGAATGCGCTGATGGCGTTGGAGCACATTCTGGTAAGTAAAACTCTTCCCACACTCTGAGCAGGTATAGGGCTTTTCTCCAGTATGAACAAGCTGGTGGCGTTGGAGTGTATTCTGGTAAGTGAACCTCTTCCCACATTCTGAACAGTGATACAGCTTCTCTCCTCCGTGAATGCGTCTGTGCCGTTGGAGAGCACTCTCCTGATTAAAACGTTTCCCACATTGTGAGCAGCAGTAAGTTTCTTTCAGTCTGTGAGAAGTCTTAACAACGCGAGGACCAGTGCGTGTTTGCTTACATGTAGAGATTCTTGTGGTTTTTGGAGTTTCATGTGTAATTTCTTCTGATTTCAGCATGCTCGTATTTTCCTCATCGTGGCATCTCTTAATATGTTCGTGAAGGTCAATTTGTGACGTATAGAAAAGTGAACACAATGAGCAAGAGAAACCTTTCAATGGACAACTGCTCGTTTCTGGAACACAAAATGAATAGAAAAACGCAATGTTAAACAAAACTAGGTTGTTAGGACCTATCCACAAAGAATTAGTACCGTTATCTGAGGTTATTCATCCAACCAGTGAAGCAATACAAACAATAATAAAAGCAAAACCAGTATAATGAAATTGCCATTAAATAAACACTACACAAAATAACATTTATTAATATAACATGTTTTAAGAATTCTAGATGAGGCAGAGCAAAGCAGAAACCTGTACACAGACTGACATTATACTAAGTTATATACGTACAGTATCTCACAAAAGTGAGTACACCCCTCACATTTTTGTAAATATTTGATTATATCTTTTCATGTGACAACACTGAAGAAATGACACTTTGCTACAATGTAAAGTAGTGAGTGTACAGCTTGTGTAACAGTGTAAATTTGCTGTCCCCTCAAAATAACACACAGCCATTAATGTCTAAACCTCTGGCAACAAAAGTGAGTACACCCCTACGTGAAAATGTCCAAATTGGGCCCAAAGTGTCAATATTTTGTGTGGCCACCATTATTTTCTAGCACTGCCTTAACCCTCTTGGGCATGGAGTTCACCAGAGCTTCACAGGGTGCCACTGGAGTCCTCTTCCACTCCTCCATGACGACATCACGGAGCTGGTGGATGTTAGAGACCTTGTGCTCGTCCATCTTCCGTTTGAGGATGCCCCACAGATGCTCAATAGGGTTTAGGTCTGGAGACATGCGTGGCCAGTCCATCACCTTCACCCTCAGCTTCTTTAGCAAGGCAGTGGTCATCTTGGAGGTGTGTTTGGGGTCGTTATCATGCTGGAATACTGCATACTGATCATGCTCTGCTTCAGTATGTCACAGTACATGTTGGCATTCATGGTACCCTCAATGAACTGTAGTTCCCCAGTGCCGGCAGCACTCATGCAGCCCCAGACCATGACACTCCCACCACCATGCTTGACTGTAGGCAAGACACACTTGTCTTTGTACTCATCTGGTTGCCGCCGCACACGCTTGACACCATCTGAACCAAATAAGTTTATCTTGGTCTCATCAGACCACAGGACATGTTTCCAGTAATCCATGTCCTTAGTCTGCTTGTCTTCAGCAAACTGTTTGCGGGCTTTCTTGTGCATCATCTTTAGAAGAGGCTTCCTTCTGGGACGACAGCCATGCAGACCAATTTGATGCAGTGTGTGGCGTATGGTCTGAGCACTGACAGGCTGACCCCCCACCCCTTCAACCTCTGCAGCAATGCTGGCAGCACTCATACGTCTATTTCCCAAAGACAACCTCTGGATATGGCGCTGAGCATGTGCACTCAACTTCTTTGGTGGACCATGGCGAGGCCTGTTCTGAGTGGAACCTGTCCTGTTAAACCGCTGTATGGTCTTGGCCACCGTGCTGCCGCTCAGTGTCAGGGTCTTGGAAATCTTCTTATAGCCTAAGCCATCTTTATGTAGAGCAACAATTCTTTTTTTCAGATCCTCAGAGAGTTCTTTGCCATGAGGTGCCATGTTGAACTTCCAGTGACCAGTATGAGGGAGTGTGAGAGCGATGACACCAAATTTAACACACCTGCTCCCCATTCACACCCGAGACCTTGTAACACTAACAAGTCACATGACACCGGGGAGGGAAAATGGCTAATTGGCTATTTGGACATTTTCACTTAGGGGTGTACTCACTTTTGTTGCCAGCGGTTTAGACATTAATGGCTGTGTGTTGAGTTATTTTGAGG
Organism: Ictalurus furcatus; assembly: GCF_023375685.1. Classification (NCBI taxonomy): domain Eukaryota; kingdom Metazoa; phylum Chordata; class Actinopteri; order Siluriformes; family Ictaluridae; genus Ictalurus; species Ictalurus furcatus. The sequence goes on from NC_071266.1 coordinate 29,284,969, forward strand.
GGACAGCAAATTTACACTGTTACACAAGCTGTACACTCACTACTTTACATTGTAGGAAAGTGTCATTTCTTCAGTGTTGTCACATGAAAAGATATAATCAAATATTTACAAAAATGTGAGGGGTGTACTCACTTTTGTGAGATAATGTATTTAACATTTATTGTAATATGAATACAATTTTTCTACAAATATTTTTGTAGTCATATGTTGAAAACAGCATGCCCACTGTGAAACATGATAATGGTAGCGTAGTGTTGTTGGGGATGTTTCTCATCAGCTGGAACTGGTGGCAATCTGGTCAGGGATAATTGTTCTGAACAACCTGTTCCTGTCTGCAAGAGACTTTAAACCAGTGGAAATTCATATTCCAAATGGACGACGACCCTAAACATACCTCCAAAGAACGCTAATGTGTTAGAATGGTGCAAGACTTCAATTAAACTGAGAATCTCTCTCATATCCCAGAGCACTTGTATCTGTGATTGCGGCCAAAGATGGTTCTAACAAGTACTGGTCCAGGTGGGACACTTTTTTGCTAAAAAGCAAAAACTTATAGTCTGCCCTCTCTCAGCTATCTCCTGGTATTTATTAATGGCACCCCTCATTATGTCCTTTCTCCACTGGTTGTACAGACATCTTCCTTCCTTTCCCTTTCTCTTCTCTCTTTGTCCTTTCTTTGCCTGTCCTCCTGCCATACTGTCTGCAATGCAAAATATTTCAAAAGACCGTTAAGATTTTGCATGGATAAATATCTAAGCATATGAACCTATTTTTCACCCCCAAATTTCTGTGTAACTTCTGTGTAAGTGTGTGTGTGGCCCATTTTAGCTAGCTGGTTAAGCTAAAATCGACCACTACCTAAAATTATGGGGTTTTTTTCTTCACAAAAATCAGTTTCTTTTTAAATTTAAACTTTTTTATCTCAAAGAGCCTGTCAAAACATTGTTCATAAACATTTTGCTTCGTTGGTAAGCTTATAATTGCTTTATCACCCTTATTAGTGATGAATGAAATTTACTGTTATGCTCAATGTTTCAAGAGACAATAAGTGTTAAAAATGTAATATTTTGACATTACCTCTTATGGAGCACTTTTTGTCCCAGATGGAGTTGAAAGTGACGCCAAGATCCTTAGCGTACTTCTCTTCATACCACACCAAAAGCTCCTGCCTTGGTTTGATGGGTCGACAGCAACGGTAGAAAATCTCCCCTTGATACTGGAATGCCACCAGATTAGTCTCTTCATTATTATGAGCACAATTAACATATCTGGTTAGATGAGGAAAAGAGACAACACAGGAATTAAAATCACAAAAAGGCCACAGTGTGCAGCAACACAAAAGTCAAACCATTCTAAACAAAAACTCAGCCCACAGATTCAGTAATGTAATCCTCACCTCATCCAATTCGCATGGGTCACTCTCTTAGCATCTATATATTTCTCAAAATGCCTGCTCTTGCAAATCTGCAAAAAAAAAAATGTATTAATGTTAACAATGTCTTCAAATTAAGAAAGCAACAATCATGATAGTCTAGGCAAATAATATTCACATAATACACATACACACTATTACACACAATCAAAAAACAAAAGAATGTAGATGAGAACAAATTCCAAAATCAGTTGCAATGGCAATAAAGGGGTGGACAAACGATACATTTATTAGTTAGGCCAGTAGGCAGGTAAAAAGCTCCAATGTGCTGCCTAGTCCCATATTCTGGTTTCCCATTAACTGACTATGTAAAACATGGTAGCTAACATACAGTTATGTGAAAAAATAAGTACACCCCATGGGTTTTTTTGTGTGTGTGTGTTTTGTTTTTTTTTTGTTTTTTTTTTTACATATTTGGACAAGCAAAAAAACACTTTGAAACAGTGCCTATTATTAAAGGTGATACACTATCAAATGACACATAAAATTGACATTTTGTAGCAATTTTCACAATTTAAATGAACAAAAAATCAAATCAGGTCACATGGAGAAACTAAGTACACCACTACATTTATCAAACCTTCAAATCCATAAGATTAGAATCAGGTGTTGAACACTGGGTGCCAGCGATTAGAACCTGCCTAGGGAGTGCAGGTGAAACCGGTCTTATTTATACCCCTCTCATATCTAGTGTCTGGTGTTCCCTTTCCTAATAAGGTTGTTTGTGGTGTCCTCAAACCAAGATCTAAAGAGTTCTGTAAGGCCTTCAGAAAAAAGGTTACAGATGCCTATGAGTCTGGCAATTGATTGAAATAGATCTCCAAATTCTATGGAAGACATCATTCCACTGTAAGGGACATCATCCACAAGAGGTGCAGATTTCAAACGACTGCCAATTTGTCCAGGACTGACTGTCCCAGCAAGTTCAGCTCAAAAGTAGACCTCCTAATGCAAAAAGAAGTCTCCAAGAACCCCAAAATTTCACCATAGGATCTGCTAGTAAGTCTTGCAACTGTTGGTGTCAAAGTGCATGCTTCTACAATCAGAACGAGATTGCACAAATTTGACCTGCATGGGAGGTGTGCCAGGAAAAATGCATTTGCAAGACTACAGTTTGCCAATGAGCATATAAGCAAAGACCAGGCCTTTTGGAATAATGTCCTCTGGACAGACGAATCAAAGATAGAGTTGCTTGACCACAGTCACATATTTGCCGCTGACCAAAGACAGCTTTTCAGGAGAAGCACCTCATACCAATTGTGAAGCATGGTGGTGGAAATGTTATGGTTTGGGTTTGCTTTGCTGCCTCATGGACTGGACAGCTTGCATTCATTGCTTCAACTATGAATTCTGCATCATATCAAATGAGAAGATAACGCTTGAAGATAATGTGAGGCCACCTGTCCAAAAGTTGAAGTTGAACTGAAAGTGGACCTTTCAACAGGATAATGATCCCAAGCACACTAACAAATCCACCAAGGAATGGCTCAAAAAGAAGAAATGGAGGGTTATGGAATGGCCTAGTCAAAGTCCAGAATCCCATTTAAATGTTATGAAGGGATTTGAACATGCAAGAAAACCCTCAATCATCTTGTAACTGAAAGAACATTGCATGGAAGAGAGGTCAAAAATTCCAGCAAGCCGATGTCAGAGACTGGTGAACAATTATGCAAAACGCCTACAAAAAGTTATTTCTGCTAAAGGGGGCAATACTAGCTTCTGAGACCAAGGGTGTACTTACTTTTTCCCCACAGAAGTATATCATATCTATTGATATTTCTGTTGAATAAATGATTGAAAAAGCTCATTTTCCTTGTGGTTTTATTCAAGTATATCAACTTTATTATTAGGCACTGTTTCAAAGATGATCAAATGTTTGCTGGTCAGATATGTCAAAAAAGCCAACCATTTCCATGGGGTGTAATAACATGGTAGGCTACTTCAGTTAATGAAGACTAAGCTAAACAAAAATGTGTATAATTACTGTCTTCTTCTAACATAGTTTCTAGTTTACAACATTCAGAAAAACACAAGTCATGTAAAATATTTAAACTATGAGATTTGGTGTTCTATTGTCACATCACATGTAAAAGATCATATAAGTGTCTTCATTTTCTCTCAATATGCCAACATCTTATATATATATATATATATATATAAAAACATGTTGGCATACATACACAGTATCTCACAAAAGTGAGTACACCCCTCACATTTTTGTAAATATTTGATTATATCTTTTCATGTGACAACACTGAAGAAATGACACTTTGCTACAATGTAAAGTAGTGAGTGTACAGCTTGTGTAAGAGTTTACACAAATTTACACTCTTACACAAGCTGTACACTCACTACTTTACATTGTAGCAAAGTGTCATTTCTTCAGTGTTGTCACATGAAAAGTTATAATCAAATATTTACAAAAATGTGAGGGGTGTACTCACTTTTGTGAGATACTGTATACGTAAACTAATTGTTAAGAAACGTACTCACCACCCAAGAGTAGCTACTCGCCATGGCTTCTTCTCTATCTACCAGGTCTCCCTGGTAAGGCCCAAAATGGGCACCAACTGGAACAGTATCCCCCTTATTAAACACTCCCAGGCCTGCACCAGGAATACCAGATTTCTGAACCTCTAGACCAGGGGGAAGGGTTTGTCTGGCTCTATCTGAAACCCCCATTGGAACAGGGGTATCAGGGAGGAAGAGAGCTGGACCGTGTATTTCACACTTGTTGAGAAAGAAGGATCTACAGTGCTCACAGTCTAGAAGGACAGAACAAAGGAAGTAAACATACAATATCGCACAGGTCCAAGAGGAATTTATGATTAAATCTTAATTGATCCATTCTTCTAGTTGTTTTCCTGTCCAGGATGTAAGATTTATGTTTATTGAACTGTAAAGTGATTTTCAGTGTGAAAAGTTTGTGATTGGTCACAAATTAGACTCAGTTAAGCCCCATCCACATGTACAGATATTTCTGAAACATAGTTTTTTTCTGTGCACTGTGAATGGAGATTTTGGATAAAACACAGAAAAACACTTTGTTAACCTAAGTTAAACCAGAAGCAGTAGTTCCACCTCACTGTCCATCTGCAAAAAATTTGAATGCCCATATTTGTCATTTTCCAATTAGAACTTTTGGCCAACAACAACCCTGACCAGGATTAGATTAAGCAGTTAATGAACTGAATGAATGAAATGTGATCATGTTGGTGTTTTTCTGCATTTCTCCTTCTATACTGCTCCATATGCAGGTCTTATCTTTACTCTTGAGGCATTCAGATGTGAGAGTAAACTGAGAGTAACTGTTGTCTTACAGAGATAGTCATTTTCATTAGTTTCTTCTTCTTTTAAAGGTTGTTCTTGGAATTCTTCCATCTGTTGGTCCACAATGGTCAGGTGAACCACACAGCTTGATGTCTCACCACCTAAATTTTCATTATTTGAAAAGATGAAAGAAAAGGAGATTAACCACAAATTAAAATCTAGTTCAACTAAAAGGTTAACAGTTCAGACTGGACCCTAATGTTTTGTTGCCATACAAAAGTAATCTCCATCTTCAGGTTCTTCTTTTACAAGATTCTCATGAAATACTTCATTCTGTTGGTCCACAGCGGTGACACGTCCCACACAGCTTGATGTCTCACCACCTGAAGTTTCAATGTTTGAAACAATGCGAGAGGATTAACCACAAATTAAAACTAGTTAAACTAAAAGGTTGAATAGAGTTATCATATTTAGTCAGAGACTGGACCCTAGTGTTTTGTTGCCGTACAGAAGTAATCTCCATCTTCAGGTTCATCTTTTACAAGCTTTATATGAAATCCTTCATTTTGCTGCTCCACAGAGGTGACATATCCCACACAGCTTGATGTCTCACCACCTAAAGTTTCATTATTTGAAAAAATATGAGAAGATTAACCACAAATTAAATCTAGTTAAATTAAAAGGGTGAACAGAATTATCATATTTAGTCAGTGGCTGGATTCTAATGTGACCTGTTGCCTTACAGAAGTAATCTCCGTCGTTAGATTCGTCTTTTACAAGCTTCTCATGAAATACTTCATTCTGTTGGTCCACAGAGGTGACACGTCCCACACAGCTTGATGCCTTGCCAGCTGAAATTGCATCATTTAAATTAATATAAATAGGTAACACTTATTAAATACAAAAATGAGAGGAAAAGTAAATGCCTATAAGGAATTGAATTGATAAATGTCATGAACTTCCAGACACAATTGAAGCCTAATTAAACAAGTAAGCAAATAACGCTTCAAGCAAGACCATAAAAACACAATAGCAGCTCTTTCTTATAACTAAGTACTAATATTTGTAGATCATGTTATTTAGATATCCTGTTTCATAGTCATATGTGATGTAAGTTATGCTGGACTTTCTGATTATGAATACAGACTAAGGCCCCTTTCGCTGTAGTGAGTTATTTCATTTTATTCAGGTCTAGAACATGTCTGCATACCGGCTGTGGGGCAACAGGAGGCAATCATCACTATTATAACTACATTTTCAACATCAGCTTGATCCATCACAGCCTTTAAAATCAGTCTATATTCTAATGTGCACTGCATTATAGATATAGTTTTCATCTTTACAGTATTCTTCTTTTAAAGGCTTCTGATACTTCCTGCTGTTGGTCCACAGGGGTGACCTGTCTTACAGAATTCAACATCGCACCACCTGAAGTTTCAACATTTAAATTTAAATGCAGATATGTTGAGTAAAAAATGTTTATGTAGTGTTATTTATCCTCTTTCCTTACAGTGGTAGTCATCATCTTCAGGTTCTTCTTTTATAACCTTCTTTTGAAATTCTTCCTTCAGTTGGTCCTCAGGACTGAAGTCACCCACAGAGCTTGTTGACCCTCCAGCTGAAGTCACGGAAGTGTTTGTCTGTACAGCCTTGCTCAGCTAAAGTCAGAACAAAGGACAATAATACATACAGTGTACATAATACACATTTAACAAATAATCTTTATGAAATTGTTTGCTAGGTTTGTAATCTTTGGTTTGTCAGAATTTTCTTTTTCACGCCTTATAAAACAGACTTGTTTAATATGTATAAGTGACTAGAAGTACTGCTTGCCAGGAAAGAAAGGCAGTAGAATAGGGTCAAATGTGAGCAACACCTGAGTCTATTGAAAACAAAATCAACTGATTAAACAGCTGGAATCAGGTGTGGCTCCTGCTTGACTGGAATGAAAACCCGCACCCACACAGGCCGTTTGTGGATAAGATTGGACACCATTCAACACTAAAGAGGTTGAAATGAGGAATGCTGGTCTGCTAGTCCTGACCCTTTGTGCATTATCAATAAATGCATTTTATGAGACTGTTAACACAGAATTTGGCAAGCAGATATGTTCTGTTTCACTGTATTAAAGGAAAATTAAGTACATAACAGATCAACTCACAGACCACACAGTACAACTACCTGGGTTCTCCCTTCACTGCATGGACAGGACAAAAAATCCGGGGTGGTAGACTGTGTGTTATGATCAATGACAAAAAAACGGCCACGCACAGAGCGCCCATCGTCTTATGGAATTATGCGCACCAGACCTGGAATACCTCGCCGTCAAATATCGTACCTTTTTTTGAACCAGAGAATTCACCTCTGCCATCATCAAGATTGTTTATAATCCACCTCAGGCCCACACAGACACTGCTTATTGACACTACACAGGGACAGTGGACTGCTACAAACAAAGAATCCAGACACATTGCTGGTGATTATCGGTGACTTTAAATGGTCTGCACTTATATAGCGCTTTTATCCAAAGCGCTTTACACTGTCTCATTCACCCATTCACACACACGCACACACTCACACACCAATGGTAGTAGAGCTGCCATGCAGGGTGCTAACTTGCCATCAGGAGCAACTTGGGGTTCAGTGTCTTGCCCAAGGACACTTCGGCATGTGGAATCATGTGGGCCGGGAATCGAACCACCAACCCCACGATTAGTGGACAACCCGCTCTACCACCTGAGCCACAGCAGCCCCAACAAAGTTAACTTGGAAAAAGTCATGGCAGATTCATCAGCACACAACATGCAGTACACAGGGAGAAAGGACACTGGATCACTGTTATACACAACACAGGGACTGCTATAAGGCAATAAAAACTGCAGAGCTGCAGACCATCAACCACATCCTACGCACTTCCCCTTTCCCACCTGGACCAGAAGAAAGGGAAGCACGTCCGGATGCTGTTTGTGATGTTCCACCTTTAACACCATCATCCCCTCACACCTATGCAAAAAGCTCCAGAACATGGGATGGAACTCCTTCATATGCCATTGGATCCTGGATAACTGGACATCCCCAGGTGGTCAGGATGGGAAACCATACCTCCTCCAGCCAATCTCTCCTTGAATGTCACCAAGACTAAGGAGATGATTATTGATTATATGAGGAAGCAGGTGAGGAACTACAGCCACCTGATTATCAATGGGGCCACAATCAAGAGAGTGAGCAGCTTCAAATACCTAGGGGTCCACCTCACAGAAGACCTCTTCTGGACAACTCACACACAAACAGCTTGGTGACAAGGGCCTGCCAGTGTCTCTAACATCTGCGATGTCTGGCCAGGTTCAGTCCAAGGGTAGTGGTAGCTCAGTGGACTGTTGACTGGAAGGTCATGAGTCACAAAGCTGCCACTGCTGGGCCCTTGAGCAAGGCCCTTAACCCTCAACTGTTCAGTTGTATAAATTAGATGAATGTAAGGCTCTCTGAATAAGGGCTTCTGCAAAATGCCATAAATGTCAGTGTTCAAGGTCTCCCACAGGGTGCTGAGGGCTTTCTTAAAATCTGTAAAATCACACTTAAAATCTGTATCCTGTGTTTATATATTTCTGTAAAGCTGCTTTGAGACAATGTCCATTGTTAAAAGTGCTATACAAATAAAACTGATTTGAACTGAATTGAATTTCTACATTGGGGCTTCTCTTCTCACAGGGAGCATCACCGCCTGGTTCGGAGGCACCAGAGTGGTGAGGACAGCGGAGAACAATGTGTATTCTGATTATTCTAGTGAACAATTTCCCCACTGTAAATAATAATAATAATAATAATAATAATAATAATAATTATTATTATTATTATTATTATTATTATTATTATTATTATAACTTAATGAATACATAGACTTTACCTGTGAAGGTGTAACAGCAGGAGTCTCACAGGATGGACTGGCTTCTGCTGATTTCATTATAAGAAGCCTAAAGGGTTGTAATAGCAAATTAATTGGGTAAAATATTCACAAGATCAATTTCAGAATATTTAATAAATTAACACAAGTTGTGCTAAGCATATGGTTTAGTTTAAAAACAAACGAGAGACTCGAACATGTTGCTTCTTTGAGGCAGCTAATGTAGGTGTATGTTGAAAGCATATGGCAGCAATTTCAATGACAAGCAACGTGTGAAATGTGACTTTCTTAATTCTATACAAATTAAGTACGACGCTATAAAGCAATAAATCCAGGCCGGTGGTCCAAATGAGTTTCTCAGACCAATCATAAGGCAATTAATATTTACCCAGTATTTACACAAAAATGTAAGAAAACTTGTAACCATGGTTTGATCTTATCCTGTCGTCTTACATTTGTGCTTGAAAGTTTGTGAACCCTTTAAAATTTTCTACATTTTTGCATAAATATAATCTAAAACACCAAATTTTCACACGTCCTAAAAGTAGCTAAACAGAACCAAATTAAACAAATGAGACAAAAATATTTATATCATGATCCAATATTACATTGTGTACAACTGTGAGTGGCAAAATTATGTGAACCTGTCAGTATCTGGCGTGAGCCTCTTGTGCAGCAATAACTGCAGATAAACGTTTGGGGTAACTGTTGATCAGTCCTGCACATCGGCTTGGAGGAGTTTTATCCTGTTCCTCAGTACAGAACAGCTTCAACTCTGGGATGTTGGTGGGTTTCCTCACATGAACTGCATTCTTCAGGTTCTTCCACAACATTTCTATTGGATTAAGGTCAGGACTTTGACTTGGCCATTCCAAAACATTAACTTTATTTTTCTTTAACCATTCTTTGGTAGAGTGACTTGTGTTTTTACGGTCGTTGTCTTGCTGCATGACCCACTTTCTCTTCAGATTCAGTTCACATACAGATGTCCTGATATTTTCCTTTAGCATTCGCTGGTATAATTCAGAATTCATTGTTCCATCAATGATGGCAAGTTGTCCAGGCCCAGATGCAGCAAAACAGGTCCAAACCATGACACTACCACCACCATGTTTCACAGATGGGATAAAGGTCCTTATGCTGGAATGCAGTGTTCCCATTCTCCAAACATAACGCTTCTCCTTTAAACCAAAAATTCTATTTTGTTCTCATCAATCCACACAATATTTTTCCATTAGCCTTCTGGCTTGTCCATGTGATCTTTAGCAAGGTGCAGAAGGGCAGAAATGTTCTTTTTGGAGAGCAGGGGCTTTCTCCTTGTAACCGTGCCATGTACACAATTGTTGTTCAGTGTTCTCCTGATGGTGGACTCATGAACATTAGCCAATGTAAGAGAGGTTGTTTTAGTCCTTTAGTTGCTTAGAAGTTACCCTGGGTTCCTTTGTGACCTTGTGGACTATCTCCTTTGTTCATGCCATAATACACTTCCACAAAAATGTGTTGTGAAGATCAGACTTTGATAGATCCCTGTTCTTTAAATAAAACAGGACGCTCACTCAGATCTTATCGTCATCCCACTGATTGAAAACACTTTACTCTAATTTCACCTTCAAATGAACTGCTAATCCTAGAGCTTCATATACTTTTGCCACTCACATATATGTAATATTGGATCATTAACCTCAATTAATAAATAACCAAGTATAATATTTTGTTTAATTGGGTTCTCTTGATCTACTTTTAGGACCTATGTAAAAATCTGATGTTTTAGGTCATATTTATGCAGATATATTTATATATAAAATACACATTTCTAAAGGGTTAAACTTTAGAAATTTAAAACACCACTGTATATTCTATATGTACTGTCATTTCTCTTTATTAAATTACAAAGAAAAGTTAAGCTTGTAAAGTAGTAGCAGAGATCGTTGGTGCCTCTGGTGAGTTTATGCAGCTAGTATACAGTTAGCTTTATTTGCTCATCACAGGACAAAGTTAATACGGAGTCCAGTATGTAACATGTAAATCAACAGCCAGGTTTTACACTGATTAATGCATTATTTAATTTGTGTTTAACTAGTTGGCTTTAAAAGCTATATATAGGTACTAGCCTTTCTCTATGGAACTGAAAACACCACAAACACCGGACAGGCCACGCCCACAAACACCTTTCACTTAGTGGTGTAACACAGGGTAAGAAACAGGCAATGAGCCAAAAGAGTCGACTCTTATTGGTGAGCTGAGCCAAATGATCCGATTCTCTGAAAAGGGCTGGAATTCCCATCCTACACAATGAGTCCGAAACATTCATAATAGCTGTTAGTGCAGATTTAAAAACACATCGACATCGTTAGTAGTCAATATTTCCAAATAAGTAAATAAATAAATCAAGAAACATAAATAACCAGTCAGTGTTTATAAATCAGCTAGCTGAACCGACTCCACCTAGGCTGAATCTCACATGGCTCTCCAATGGACATATAGAGCACTAGATAGGGTTTAGAAGCCGTCGTGTTATTACCCTATGTAGTGCACTTACACAGCAAGAAGAAATCAATTTGGTACTTAACCACTACTGTTAGCCGAGCAGCTAATTTAACAAGCTAAAGTGTAACTCACCGTGGGCTTTAAAGCAGAACGGGATTTAAAGCCGTAAATACAGACACAATGCCGAGGGTTTAATGTTAACCTGATCTAGTCTAATTGCAATACTGTAATATAATTTTAACGCATAAACGATTCGCTGTGTCAGAAATCTCAGCTCTCCAGACAAAAAGCAGCTTCTTCGTCTGAATCTAAAGGGCAGGAGTAGACTGAACACCGCCACCTACTGGAAACTATTGACAAATTGTGTCATTGTAAATACTGTATTATGGCTGAAATTCCCAACATTTTGGTAATAAACTAGTGGAACAGTTTAACTGATCCATGTAGATTTGCCTTTCCTTTGGGGTGATAATTAGAACACAAACCGATCCATGTGCATGTTAAATGGCTTTAATTTAACAGTATTTTATGCTACATATAAAAAAGCATAGAATTACACTGTCACTGGTTTAAAACCATCAGTCATTGAGTGGTATTTGAAGCTGTGCAGGGAGACTCCCAAAGGACACTGTATGAGATGATATAAGATTTTCAGGTGGGAAATTCCAGGGTTACAGCTGCAGAAAAGAGACAATTGAGAGTGTATAATTATACAAAATGGTAGCAGTATAGAGTGATGGGGAAAAAAGTACATGCTCCATCAGTTCTGTGTTTTTATTTATAAAATAACAATTGATGTGAATGGGTGTGCAAATGGGTGTGTGTCTGATTGTGCCCTGCGATGTGTTGGCACCCCGTCCAGAATATCCTCCACCTTAAACAAGTCCCCAGGGATAGGTTCCAGGCTCCCCACGACCCTGTGTAGGATTAACTGTACAGAAAATGGATGGATGGATGGATGGAAATAACAAATGGGTGACCTTTACCAACTTCTATAAACAAACAAAAAACCTCAGGTGACAAAAAAAAAAAAAAAAAAAAGAACAGATATCAATATGTAGTCATTTTCCCCAAAAAGTAAACCAACATTCAGAAACCAGGTGGGGAAAATAAGTACACCCTTCCTACTTCCACTATCTTTAAGAGAGTAAGTAGCAGCCAGGTGTTACTAATGAAATACACAACTATCTCTATAAGGTAGAACTTTTAGCAGAAAGTCTTCATATGGTGTTCTGAGAACTCAGATGTGTGTCTACATCATGCCAAGAGGAAAGGACATCAGTCATGACCCCAGAGAACCAATTGTTACTGCCCATCTATCTCAGAAGGGTTAAAGCCCATCTCCAAACAATTTGAAATTTACCATTCTACAATGTGAAGAATTGTTTACAAATGAACAGTTGCCAGTTGCCAATCTCCCCAGGAGTCCCAGCAAATTCAGTCCATGCTCAGACCTTTAAATGCTCAGAGATATAAAGAAAACCCCCCAGAGCTACCTCATGTGACCTACAGGCCTCTGTAAGCACATTAAATGTTTATGCACATAGCAGCACAATCAGAATCGAGAATGGCTGTCATGGAAGGGTGGCTAAGAAAAAGCCTTGTCTCTCCAAAAAGAATATGGAATATGACTTAGGTTTGCAAAACTGCATCTGAACAAACCACAAACATTCCGGAACAATATCCTTTGGACTGATGAGACCAGGGTGGAGATGTTTGGTCATCATGCCCAGTGCCATGTCTGGTGAAACCCAAACAGAGCGCATCACCATAAACACCCCATACCAGCTGTGAAGGATGGTGGTGGAGGGGTGATGATTTGGGATTGTTTTGCAGCCACACGACCTGGGACTTGCAGTCATTGTGACAATGATGGACATCACTTGATACCAGAATATTCTTGAGACAAAAGTGAGGCAATCTGTCCAGCAGCTTAAGCTGGGTTGAAATTGGGTTGTGCAACAGGACAATGATCCCAAGCACACCAACAAATGAACATCTGGCTACAGAAGAAAAAAATCAAGATGTTGGAATGGCCAAGTAAAATTCCAGACCTCAACCCCATTGAGATGCTCTGGTGGGATCTTTGTGCTGGAGCTGTGCATAAATGAATGCCCTCAAACATCAATGTACTGAATATTGTAAATGAGAGTAGGTCAAATTTTCTCCAAAATGATTGTTGCTAAAGGAGGTGCTACATGAACATTACTGAATTATAGAATATACTTATTTTTCTTACCTTATATGTTTTTTGTTTTTTGTAATCCACCACTATCTCCTTTGTCTTGCAGGTTAAGTTGAAGATGGTTGCTGTGCTGACACCACACCACAGGGCTATTAATCAGGCTCCTGTACTCCTTCTCATTCCCTTCCCTAACACACCCCATAATAGTGGATTTATCTGAGAATGTTTGCATAAGTTTCAGAGTCATACCTGAAATCTGAGGTGTAAATGGTAATAGGAAGGGAGCGAGCCTGTGAAGTACCTATACTGATTAAAGTCTTCTCCAACATGTAGCCACATATATTGGGCCCCGCAGTTCAGTAGTCAATGATCCTAGACACCAGGTCAGTGTCCATGTGTGCTGCAAGCAGAAAGTAGGCTGGTGGTGTTGAAGGCATTTTAAAAGACATAAAACATGACTCTAACAGTGCACCCTATTATCTCTAGGTGAGACTAAGTTCTGTGCAACATGTAGATCACAACATCCTCCACCCCATATGTGAGCGGTAGACAAACTGTGGGGGGTCCAGGGCTGTGCCCACATGTGTCTTGAGGTGAATCTCTTTTGAGGGACTTCATCAGATGTCATGTCAGCACTACAGGTCTGTAGTCATTCTTCTTCTTGGGTACCAGGACTAGACAGGATGACTTCAAAAGTGATGGGACCCTTTTCCAGTTTCAGGCTCAGTTTAAATGTACAAAGCTAATCTGCACAAGCCTTCAGTACTTTAGAGTTGACACCATCAGAGATCACCACTTTTCCTGCACACAGTTATTCCAATCTCTCTATTCCAGTTATCCCCCCCCACCCCCCACATGCTCCAAATGAACCCGAAATAGTCTCAATCGTTTGTGCTTCGTTTGTGCTGGTTTGTGCTGATAAAAGTTTCGTTTGTGCTGCTTTCGTTTTTAAAATATTAGGCATTGAATTATGGTGCGGTGACGTCACCAGCCTCACACATGCTCCAAGTTCATTCAAAATAGTCTCAATCGTTTGTGCTTTGTTTGTGCCAGTTTGTGCTTATAAAAGTTTCGTTTGTGCTGTTTCGGTTCAGGAGATATTAAAAGAATATTTATAGGTCATTCTGGGGTCACTCAGCCCCCCACACGCTCCAAATTCACCCCAAATAGTCTCAATCGTTTGTGCTCCGTTTGTGCTGGTTTGTGCCGTAAAACCTTTGAATATTCTTTTAATATCTCCTGAACCGAAGCAGCACAAACGAAAATTTTTACGGCACAAACAGAGCACAAACGATTGAGACTATCTTGCTGACGTTTTGCGTTGGTGGGGGGGCCAACTTCACACAGGGCACCAGATTCACCACATCAGCCAATTAGTAAAGCCTTCAGTTGAGTCATGTGAGTTGGGAGCAGGGAGTTCTTGAAAGTGGGGAGTATGGTGTCTCTGCAGAACAAAAAAAAGTCGTTTTCTTATTATTGGGCGTTTTCAAACCAGAATAGGCATTTTTCAGCCGCTTTACCTGATTTGTTAAAGTAAAGCCGGGTGCAAACTGTACGATATTTAATAGTCCTTCGTGACTGTTGCTTGTCAGACTGTAAGAACCTGATCCCCGCTGTAAGCCATGTCACACTGTAGTATCTCACTTGTCATTAATGTCAGACTGTACGACAGTCAAGACGTGTAAAACGGACGCACACAAGAAGACTCGTACGGAGTAGGAGAAGCCACACTACCGGTCTGTGCCTCAAATCATCTGACACTGCCAGAATTTAATTGGAGGAAAAAAAAGTTATCACAATGGCCATTAATCAGCTGTCGGGTAAGATGTCAAACTAGCGATCAAAGACTAGAGATTTTGGTTTAGGATTATAAGAATCTTTTAGGATTCTCAGAATTTGTCTCAGACAACCAAATCCTGACCATAATCATACAGTGTTAACCCTAACCTTAACCATAACCATAGTTGATTGGATGGTTGAACCACACCTATCCGATTTGAAGATACCCCCTGATTGGGAAATGCGTATTTATGTTATACAGAGACCTATACTTGAAACTGGGCAGGGTCCACAGGAATGGAAACTGAGAAACACTGGGTTAAAAGAAAATATAATGTAGTGCTGACATCAAGTACATGTTTCTAGGATTCCATTTTTGGTCATCATTAGAAAGGCAAACATTACCCTAACCCTAACCCTAATCTGGCAGACAGAAGCGTAAAAAGCTGTACACAAAATTGTCATGTTTGTTACCCTATCTCTTGTGATTCCCAACTGATGCAATCTGTGCAGTCAGAAAGTCTGTGTAGTGTTTAGTAAAAAAAAGTATCGCCACCTGTCAAACGGAAGCCCAGCGTTTGATTTGCTGACAGGGAGGTTCATTTTCCATTAAACATGGCATTATGAATTCCAAGGTGCACTCAAGTGTAATTTTTTGTAGCTCAAGTAAAAACAGACATTGTTAGCAGAAATTAAGTTTTCAAAGAGTATGCTGTGTATGGTCACCTTGTGCAAAAAGAAGGTTTTTGTAACACATTCACTGACAGCTTATACACTGTGAACAGAGTTTGAACCTCCACATGAAAAACCCAGTGGACTTCAAAGCCAATGCCTTAACCACTCAGCCATCCCAGCATTAGTAAATGTGGGAGGCCTTGTTTGTAATTCTTGGCTCATTTAATTTCTGCTCACTCCAACATGCCAATCATCTTAACAATTTCTGGTTCTTATTATGCTTTGCATGTCCAATTTAATTATTTGTAGCTCAAGTAAAAACAAACATTGTTAGCAGAAATTAAGCTTTCAAAGAATATGCTGTGTATGGTCACCTTGTGCAAAAATAAGGTTTTCACAACATATTCACAAACAGCTGACACGCTGCAAGCAGGGTTTGAACCTGCATGGGGAAACCCCATTGGATTTCAAGTCCAACACCTTAACCTCTCGGCCATTGCAGTAGTGCTTAGAGGCCTTGTCTGCAATTCCTTGTTTCATTTATTTCTGATCACACCAACATTCCAATCTTTACAATTTCCAGTAAGTCACCCTTATAACAGTTTGTTTGTGGTGCTTTGTGAGTGGAAAAAGCTGAACCACCACCTTAAATGCAGCTTGTGCAACTTAAAACATTGACTAGGACACTGCACAACTGCAGTTGATGCATAAAGCATGGTTTGAACACAGAGCAATTACAATAGCCTTCAAACACAATGTTTTAACCACTCAGCCATCTTAACACAACCACAGTATAGAGTTATCATGTTCAATTCCTTGCTTCCTATGATTCTCAACTTCCTTAGGGTTCAGAAAATCAATGTGTCTTAGACCATACTGTGTATTCTTTGTTAGTATAGTGACCAATATCTCTATCTGTCACATCCAAGACTGGGGCTCAGTTCCCTGACAGCGAGGCTCTTTTTCTATTACACATGGCAGTGTGAATTCCAAGGTGTTTTCTTGCTCAGCCCAGCATAATTCCTTCTACCTCAAGTTCAAACGAGGCCACACAAGGGGCAAAATGTATATGTCTACCTGTACATCCATTGATGGTAAAAGGTGTTTTATATGTAATTATTGTTATTGTTTGCCCCTTTGCTGTAATAATGCCTCATGGTCCCTAGACTGGCTAACTCTTCAATGCTTGCGATAAGTTTATCGCAACACCAACTCTAGTTTCTATCTTTCTTATCTGTTGCATTTTACCCCTGGTTTGCTCTGTTCTGGTCTATGGTCATTTGGCTCTTTTAAATATTCGAACGGAGGTGACTGACTGTTTGATACATGATCCCAGTGTCAACTGGTCTCTCCCTTCCTATGCTGTGCCAGTGATGTTGACGCAAGTCTGTAACCTGCCT
The DNA here is from genome assembly GCF_023375685.1 of Ictalurus furcatus. Lineage (NCBI taxonomy): Eukaryota > Metazoa > Chordata > Actinopteri > Siluriformes > Ictaluridae > Ictalurus > Ictalurus furcatus. The sequence continues at coordinate 29,302,098 of NC_071266.1, forward strand.
GGGTGTTTGTGTTTGTGGAGGAAACGCAGAAGGAAGTGTAGAAAGTGAGCTGGATGCTTAGTGAGGTCAAAGAAGACTCTGAGGAATACTCTCTCCTGCTCTGTGGTCTCAGTGCGAGATGGTGTTGAAGTGCTGCCGACTTTGAGCGGTTCTTACCAGGTACCTGTAAGTCTTTCATCTGGATCAGGGTGGCGACCATTGCGGAGAGTCGATTTGAGATGGCGGCATGAAGTCAGTGGCTTAGTGGTTAGCTTTACACCCCCAGAGTCCGGGGTTCAGTTCCCGCCAGGGCCCTGTGCATGTGGAGTTGGCATGTTCTCATGGTGCTGTGGGGGGACTCTGGTTTCCTCTCTCTCTCCCAGTCCAAAGACATGCATAGTAGGTTGATTGGTGTGTGTATGTGATTGTGTCCTGCAATGGACTAGCACCCTGTCCAGGGTGTATGCTGCCTTGTGCCCAATGCTCCCTGGGATTGGCTCCAGGTTTCCCAGTGACCCCGAAAAAGGAGTAAGTGGTAGAAGATGGATGGATGTTCCCTGGGTTGGGAAATAGGTATGGTACTTCTCAACTTTTGTCTGACTCTATTTAAAGTTAGATCTCTTTCTAACAAATCCTTTATTTTGAACAATCTTTTTCTCTCATGAATTGGATTTTCTATTTGTTATGGAGACTTGGCTCCTCTTTCCGAACTTTCACCTCCTGACTAACAACAACAACATACTTGATAAATTTCAGTCAGGTTTTGGAGCTGGTCATAGTAATGAGTTAGCTCTGTTGAGGGTTTTAAATGATTGAGGGTGTGGATTCTAGTAGTCGTGTTGCTCTTAAGCTGCTTGACCTTAGTGCCGCTTTCGATACGGTCGATCATGATATTCTCATCAATCGCCTAAGAGACCAGGTTGGTATTCAGGGATTAGGCTTGGGATGGGTCTCCTCATATCTTAAGGGTAGAACAATTTCACTTTGTCTAGAGAACTGTTCTTCATCAGTTGTTCCATGAATGTGTGGGGTTCCTCAGGGCTCCATCTTGGGAGCTGTTTTGTTATCCTTTTACATGCTTCCATTAGGAAAGATCTTTGATAAGCATGGCATACACTACCATCTGAACGCTGATGATTCTCAACTTTACTTTCCTATTAAACATGAGAAGCAACCCTCTATTGAATCTCTGTATAAACGTGTGGCCAATGTGAAGTGTTGGTTGGCAAACAACTTTCTCCAATTAAATGAGGATAAATCTGAGTTTATTCTTTTTGTTCCAAGGGGATGTGGGGTGGATGTAAACAACAACTTGGCATTGCTTCCAGGGAAAAAACTCTCCTGTGTCAAAAACCTGGGTGTTCTTTTTGACACTGAGCTTTTTTCCATCTCAGATCTATAGCAAAGTTGAAGTCCATCCTCTGTTTTGATGATTTGGAGAAGGTTGTGCATGCTTTTGTGTCTTCTCGTTTGGACTACTGTAATGCTTTGTATCTGGGTGTGAGTCAGGAGTCTCTCTCTCTCTCTCTCTCACCTGCAGCTGGTCCAAAATTCAGCTGCTAGGCTTTTAACTGGCACCAGGAAGAGAGACCATATTACCTCACTATTGATTTCAATACATTGGTTGCCGATTCCATAGAGAATCCAGTGTAAAGTGTTGCTATACGTATTTAAGGCTCTTCATGGTCTAGCACCAGAGTGTATCTCAGACTTAATAAGTCTGTATCAACCTTCAAGGTCTCTTCACTCTGGAGATCAGCTGCGTCTGTCGGTTCCTCGATCTTGCCTTAAATCTCAAGGTGATCGAGCTTTTGTGGTGGTGGCCCCTAGAATTTGGAACAAGCTTCCGTTGGCCATAAAATCATCTCCATCACTAGTGTCTTTTCAGGGGGCCTTAAAAACTTTTTTATTTTCTCTTGCTTTTAATTAATGCATTATAAATTATACTGTGTTAATTTCTTTTATTTTTTCTTTGTCTGTTTTAAAATGCTTGTTGTTTTCTTGGCTGTATGTGTGTGATCATTTGCAAATTGAGTTATAATGTCTATGCATGAAAAGCAGCCTGAATGTTATGATCAATTCCATTTGAGCAATGAATCCAAACAACTGCCTTTATGTTTTGGTAACCATATTCTTTATTCAGATTTCGTGTATTCATAATTTACACTGATGATCATCATCATAATAATACTACAGTTCTATATTCTTATGTTTTAAGGTATACCATTCACAGATGTGGATTAGATTGCAGACCACAGTGGCATTATCACTGCATCCACTGTCAGTCAATATCTGCTACGTAAACCGGACTTCATGAAGCACCTGTCTTTTTACAAAGTTAAGCACCCTGCCATAACCACCACCACCACCATCCCAGCTTAAAAAAACTTCCACCGTTTGGTGGTACTTTGACAATAATCACATTTTTCATCATTAGACTACCTCACAGTAAAGATTCAACCAGGGCTTTGGTTAGAAATATCATCAACTATGCAGCCCATTTATTGTATCTTTATCTTAAATGCACTTTATGTCTGTATTTAATGTAACTGACATTTAAAGCTAGTATATTCAAAGGTATTCGAGAAGAATTTGTGTTAGACTTTTAGATTCACTTTAAATTGTTACAGCAATCAATAAATCAAGTGCTCTGACAATGAAAAGAAAAAATTCCGTTATCTATGGCAGTCACAGGCCAATAAAAACCCTGTCCATGATTGGTCCTCCACCTGTCTCTCTAAATATATATCTGCCTACCTGCACACATACTGCCCATGCACTCATTGATCTTCCCTGGTGTCTTGATGCAGCAGTACTCAGACAGCGCAATGTTCATTTGTTTTGGAGTTTTGGCTTGGAAAGAAGCCCTAAAGGTAGGGGGTGGAATATTTTCAGTTGTTTGTTTTCAAAAATCTAGCTTAGTCTTAATCTTAGCTCGTTTCTCCAATTCTGCATATTCTAGCTTTAACGTCAGTTGTTCTTTGACCAACAGCTACCACACAATACACTTAAAAATCCTATTACCACAAAATAATTGTGATAAATGTGGCAAAATAATTTGCCCATAGGGTGTACTCAATGAGAAGCCTTCAAAGTGGTTTCATCAGAAGTCCTGATTCTAAAGTTGTAGCGCTCATAGCTTGTAGAGGTCTGTGGGGTGACTTGATGGGTGGACACAGGCGATTTGTGAGAAAACTGAGAAAAAGAGGACTGACCAAACTCAGTATCGTGCAATAACTGTTGTATTTGGAGTTTGACCGAAGACAGCTTGGATGGGGACAATCTCTTTAGCGCAGGTACCAAACCATGAACAAAAAAGTAAATATCATCTTTCTTTAGCTCTCTCTTTTGCTCTCTTCGTTGCTCTCTGCGCTCCTCTTTCTCTCTTTTCCTGGCATCTTTGGACAACAGGTAATTCTCTAAGAAGTCCAACATGTCTGACCGCTTTCTCTTCCTCGCACTGGACTTCATCACTGCTGGGCTGGTGATGGATGCTCCTGAAGAACTGCTTGCTGGTTCACTTTCACTTGCATCATTTTGGTCATCCACTTTAGTGTTTTCAGAAATGTTCCTGTGAACACTGTAAAGAAAAAAATCAGCATCATTCACAGTGTGGGGCATGCCACACTTCATAACCATCTTGAACTGATACTCCTGAGGTCAATGTTTGAACACCAAAAATATAGTAATTGTAATGTACAATTCATCTGGCAACCCAAATTCAGCAGATGTTACCTATACACAGAATAGAACAAACTAATATACTGAACTAGAAGCGTGATGATGTCAATCCACTACATACTGTATAGCTCACACAGCTATAAATTGTAATGTTTTAATGTTAATACCTTTGAAATTCAGTTGATGTTGTGAGGAACTCCATCACCTTCATATACTTCCACTGCTTCTTTTTTTTAGCAGCCTGTCCACTCCGGCAATCATTCTCACGCTTTTTCCTTGTGTATGTATCGCGTAAGCTTTTCCACTTCACTTTAACCTCCTCCACTACACAGCACACAAACGGTGAAGATGGTTAAAAGTTTGCGAACAAAAAGTTACAAGCCTATGTACAGTGCATCCGGAAAGTATTCACAGCGCTTCAATTTTCCACATTTTATTCCAAAATGGATTAAATTCATTATTTTCCTCAAAATTCTACAAACAATACCCCATAATGACAACATGAAAGAAGTTTATTTGAAATCTTTGCAAATTTATCAAAAATAAAAAACAAAAAAAGCACATGTACATAAGTATTCACAGCCTTTGCTATGCCACTCAAAATTGAGCTCAGGTGCATCCTGTTTCTGCTGATCATCCTTCAGATGTTTCTACAACTTGATTGGAGTCCACCTGTGGTAAATTCAGTTGATTGGACATGATTTGGAAAGGCACACACCTGTCTACATAAGGTTCCACAGTTAACAATGCATGTCAGAGCACAAACCAAGCCATGAAGTCCAAGAAATTGTCTGGAGACCTCCGAGACAGGAGTGTATCGAGGCACAGATCTGGGGAAGGGTACAGAAACATTTCTGCAGCAGTGAAGGTCCCAATGAGCACAGTGGCCTCCATCATCCGTAAATGGAAGAAGTTTGGAACCACCAGGACTCTTCCTAAAGCTGGGCGCCTGGCCAAACAGAGAAGGCCTTAGTCAGGGAGGTGACCAAAAACCAGATGGTCACTCTGACAGAGCTCCAGCGTGTCTCTGTGGAGAGAAGAGAAACTTCCAGAAGAACAACCATCTCTGCAGCACTCCACCAATCTGGCCTGTATGGTAGAGTGGCCAGATGGAAGCCACTCCTCAGTAAAAGGCACATGACAGCACACCTGGAGTTTGCCAAAAGGCACCTGAAGGACTGTCAGACCATGAGAAACAAAATTCTCTGGTTTGATGAAACAAAGATTGAACTCTTTGGCCTGAATGGCAAGCGTCATGTGTGGAGGAAACCAGGCCAATACCAATTACCTGGCCAATACCATCCCTACAGTGAAGCATGGTGGTGGCAGCATCACGCTGTGGGGATGTTTTTCACCGGCAGGAACTTGGAGACTAGTCAGGATTGAGGGAAAGATGAATGCAGCAATGTACAGAGACATCCTTGATGAAAACCAGAGCACTCTGGACCTCAGACTGGGGCGAAGGTTCATCTTCCAAGAGGACAACGACCCTAAGCACACAGCCAAGATAACAAAAGAGTGGCTACAGGACAACTCTGTGAATGTCCTTGAGTGGCCCAGCCAGAGCCCAGACTTGAACCCGATTGAACATCTCTGAAGAGATCTGAAAATGGCTGTGCACCAACGCTCCCCATACAACCTGATGGAGCTTGAGAGGTCCTGCAAAGAAGAATGGGAGAAACTGCCCAAAAATAGGTGTGCCAAGCTTGTAGCATCATTCTCAAAAAGACTTGAGGCTGTAATTGGTGCCAAAGGTGCTTCAACAAAGTATTGAGCAAAGGCTGTGAATACTTATGTACATGTGCTTTTTTTTTGTTTTTTATTTTTAATAAATTTGCAAAGATTTCAAACAAACTTCTTTCACGTTGTCATTATGGGGTATTGTTTGTAGAATTTTGAGGAAAATAATGAATTTAATCCATTTTAGAATAAGGCTGTAACATAACAAAATGTGGGAAAAGTGAAGCTCTGAATAGTTTCCGGATGCACTGTACATGAAAAAAAAAAAGTAAAATGAAACTCACCATCGAATCCTATTTGATCGGCAATTCCTTGCCACAACAACTCCCTTTTATCAACATTTTTGTAGTCACTGTGGCGTTTATCATAAAGTTCTCTGTGTTTAGACACCAATGACACCAGCAGCTCAACATTAAACTTGCTTCTTCCCCGCACCTTACAGAGATAGTCATCTTCATTAGGTTCTTCTTTTTTTAAAGGTTGTTCTTGGAATCCTTCCATCTGTTGGTCTATAAGGGTCAGGTGGACCACACAGCTTGATGTCCTAGCGTGTTTTGTTGCAGTACAGAGGTAACCTCCATCTTCAGGTTCGTCTTTTACAAGCTTCTCTTGAAATCCTTCATTCTTTCCCACACAGCTTGATGTCTCACCACCTAAAGTTTCATTATTTGAAAAAATATGAGAAGATTAACCACAAATTAAATCTAGTTAAATTAAAAGGTTGAACAGAATTATCATATTTAGTCAGTGGCTGGATTCTAATGTGACCTGTTGCCTTACAGAAGTAATCTCCGTCGTTAGATTCGTCTTTTACAAGCTTCTCATGAAATACTTCATTCTGTTGGTCCACAGAGGTGACACGTCCCACACAGCTTGATGCCTTGCCAGCTAAAGTTTAAAATTTAAATTGACATAAATGAGTAACATTTATAAAATACAAAAATGAGAAGAAACATAAATGTCTATAATGAACTGAATACAACTGATAAATGTCATGAACTTCCAGACACAATTGAACCCTAATTAAACAAGAAAGCAAACAGCGTTTCAAACAAGCACATAAAAACACAATAGCAGCTCTTTCCTATAACCAAGTACTAATATTTGTACAACCCCAATTCCAAAAAAAGTTGGGAATAAAAACATAATGCAAATGATTAGCAAATCTCATAAACCCATATGTTATTCACAATAGAAACATAGAAAACATATCAAATGCAGATAACTTGAGTCAAAATTTATGTAGTGTTATCCTCTTTCCTTACAGTGGTAGTCATCAACTTCAGGTTCTTCTTTTATAACCTTCTTTTGAAATTCTTCCTTCAGTTGGTCCTCAGGGCTGAAGTGACCCACAGAGCTTGTTGACCCTCCAGCTGAAGTCACGGAAGTTTTTGTCTGTACAACATTGCACAGCTAAAGTCAGAACAAAGGACAATAATACATACAGTGTACATAATACACAATTAACAAATAATCTTTATGAAACTGGTTGCTAGGTTTGTAATCTCTGGTTTGTCAGAAGCCCACAACCACACCGACCCTTTGTGGATAAGATTGGACACCATTCAACACTAAAGAGGTTGAAATGAGGAATGCTGGTCTGCTAGTCCTGACCCTTTGTGCATTATCAATAAATGCATTTTAGGAGACTGTTAACACAGAATTTGGCAAGCAGATATGTTCTGTTTCACTGTATTAAAGGAAAATTAAGTACATAACAGATCAACTCACAGACCACACAGTACAACTACTTGGGTTCTCCCTTCACTGCATGGACAGGACGGAGAACTCAGGAAAAATCCGGGGTGGTAGAGTGTGTGTTATGATCAATGACAAAAAAACAACCACGCACAGAGGGCCCATTGTCTTATGGAATTATGCACACCAGACCTGGAATACCTCGCAGTCAATGTCGCACCTTTTTTTGAACCAGAGAATTCACCTCTGCCATCATCAAGATTGTTTATAATCCACCTCAGGCCCACACAGACACTGCTTATTGACACTACACAGGGACAGTGGACTGCTACAAACAAAGAATCCAGACACAGCACTGGTGATTATCGGTGACTCTAACAAGGTTAACTTGGAAAAAGTCATGGCGGATTTCATCAGCACATAACCTGCAGTACACGGTGAGAAAGGACACTGGATCACTGTTATACACAACACAGGGACTGTTATAAGGCAATAAAAACACCACCACTCAGTAAGTCAGACCACGCCACCATTTTACTACTCCCAAAATATATACAACCCAAACCCTAAACCAAGGAAGAAGAGGGAAGATCCGTTGACGAGGGAACTGTGGTGCTGGAATGACCAACCACAAGCCACGCTAGAACATCCGCTATAGGATGCAGACTGGGAGATGTTGCAGCATGTCAGCAAATTTGCATCAGCAGTTTCTGATTGGAGAGACTATTCACACATGCTCTGTAAAGGTTTTTCCCCAATCAGAATCCATGGGTAGCTAACCATAGCTGGCTAGAATGCAGGGCTGGAGACCATCAACCACATCCTACACACTTCCCCTTTCCCACCTGGACCAGAAGAAAGGGAACTACATACAGATGCCGTTTGTGGATTACAGCTCCGCCTTTAACACCATCGTCCCCTCACACCTCTGCAAAAAGCTCAAGAACCTGGGGCTGAACTCTTCCATATGCCACTAGATCCTGTACTTCCTGACTGGACACCCCCAGGGGGTCAGGATGGGAAAGCACACCTCCTCCATATTCACCCTCAGCACTGGAGCACTAGTGACTGCACAGCTAAACACAGTTCCAACAAGTTGGTGAAGTTTGCCAATGGTTGTTAGCCTCATCACTAACAATGAAAGGAAGTGGATATCCTCCCCACATTATGCCGCAATAACAATCTCTCCTTGAACGTCACCAAGCCTAAGGAGATGATTATTGATTATATGAGGAAGCAGGTGAGGAACTACAGCCACCTGATTATCAATGGGGCCACAATCGAGAGCGTGAGCAGCTTCAAATACCTAGGGGTCCACCTCACAGAAGACCTCTTCTGGACAACACACACACAAACAGCTTGGTGACAAGGGCCTGCCAGTGTCTCTAACATCTGCGATGTCTGGCCAGGTTCAGTCCAAGGGTAGTGGTAGCTCAGTGGACTGCTGACTGGAAGGTCATGAGTCACAAAGCTGCCACTGCTGGGCCCTTGAGCAAGGCCCTTAACCCTCAACTGTTCAGTTGTATAAATTAGACGAATGTAAGTCGATCTGAATAAGTGTGTCTGCAAAATGCCATAAATGTCAGTGTTCAAGGTCTCACCCAGTGGGCTGGGGCTTCTCTTCTCACAGGGAGCATCACTGCCTGGTTTGGAGGCACCAGAGTGGTGAGGACGGCGGAGAACAATGTGTATTCTGATTATTCTACTGAATAATTTCCCCACTGTAAATAATTATTATTAAAATTTAATGAATACATAGACTTTACCTGTGAAGATGTAACAGCAGGAGGCTCACAGGATGGACTGGCGTCTGCTGATTTCATTATAAGAAGCCTAAAGGGTTGCAATAACAAATGAATTGGGTAAGATAATATTGGGTAAAATAATGTACCCAATAAATAATGATATAAATAATGATATATATATATATATATTTTAAGCGTACTGATATTTTAAATATTATTATGGGTTTCAATAGATAATAGAAGGATCTTAGTAAACATTTAAGAATTGAATACTTAAAGGCTTTTTAAATGTGTATTTTGGTTGTGGGACAGCAGTTTGCGCAAATTCTGTAGAATGGCCCATATATAGAAAATTCAAAAGGGTTCAACTTTAAAGCACCACTGTATATTCTATATGTACTGTCATTTCTCTTTATTAAATTACAAAGAAAAGTAAAGCTTGGAAAGTAGTAGCAGAGATCGTTGGTGCCTCTGGTGAGTTTATGCAGCTAGTATACAGTTAGCTTTATTTGCTAATCACAGGACAAAGTTAATACGGAGTCCAGCACATAACATGTAAATCAGACAACCAGGTTTTACACTGATTAATGCATTATTTAATTTGTGTTTAACTAGTTGCCTTTAAAAGCTATATATAGGTACTAGCCCTCTCTATGGAACTGAAAACACCACAAACACTGGATAGGCCACGCCCACAAACATCATCTTTCACTTAGTGGTGTAACACAGGGTAAGAAACAGGCAATTAGCCAAAAGAGTCGACTCTTATTGGTGAGCTGAGCCAAATGATCCGATTCACTCAAAAGGGCTGGAATTCCCATCATACACAATGAGTCCGAAACATTCATAATAGCTGTTAGTGCAGATTTAAAAACACATCGACTCGTTAGTAGTCAATATTTCCAAATAAGTCAATAAATAAATGAAGAAACATAAATAAGCCAGTCAGTGTTTATAAATCAGCTAGCTGAACCGACTCCACCTAGGCTGAATCTCACATGGCTCTCCAATGGACATATAGAGCACTAGATAGGGTTTAGAAGCCGGCGTGTTATTACCCTATGTAGTGCACTTACACAGCAAGTAGAAATCAATTTCGTACTTAACCACTACTGTTAGCCGAGCAGCTACTTTAGCAAGCTAAAGTGTAACTCACCGTGGGCTTTAAAGCAGAACAGGATTTAAAGCCGTAAATACAAACACAATGCCGAGGGTTTAATGTTAACCTGATCTAGTCTAATTGCAATACTGTGATATAATTTTAACGCATAAACGATTCGCTGTGTCAGAAATCTACAACCAAACAAACAGCAACTGCAGTTTTGCCAACCGCCATAAAACAATAGAAGAAGAAGTAAGGCACATTACCGCCACCTACAGGGATGGAGTGTGAAGTTCAGATGGTGGTAAAAACAAACAAAACAAAAAACACTTAAATCCTTCTAATCAAACCTATGTCCCCCAAGAATTAATGAAAATGCTATATACTCTCACCTCTCTCAATGCACTATGAAATATATTTTGAATGTTATTATATCTATTCTAAGATCTCTTAATTTCCCCACAAACAGAATTCTTTCTATATTGTATGCCTCACACTGCAACATCACGTGCTCAGCTGTTTCTGCCATTTCACAATATATACATCGATCTGACTCACTTTTTCCTATAGTGTATAGGGAATAATTTAACATACCATACTATCCTAGCCCGGATATTACAGCATATTTCCAACATGCCAATCGTCTTTAAAATTTCACTTGGCAGGGCAGGGATTGTAACGTGGACACGTGCATCATGAAGGACGCTAATATGGCATTTCAGCTCATAGCATTCTTGAATTTGCTTCCCACATTTTGGGTTATCCTGGACCTTGGGGGCAGCTGTTATGGACTGAAGCCTGCTAGAGGATAGGTCTATTATCCATTCCTTCCATCACAAGTAGCCCCAGGCCCGACTATGACACCAGGTGTTCTTTAGCTCCATTCGGTCACGCAAACCTTACATTATGCCTTACCTCCTACCCCTCTGTACCCAAGAGTAGCTTCCACGACTCAAGCCACATCTCTGATCGGGAGGTCTGACAATCAGGATGGGCTATCGAGGTCGACGGCAACCGTGCTGTGCGCCACTTTTGCGTCCATTACTCAATCCAATGGTCCAGCGAGCATACCCCATACATGGGAAGAAATTCCTACCCTTCCGGCTGGGGGCAGGTGGTCTATGCCACATGACCATAAGAGGGGTTCAATGTATACGTCTACCTGTAAGTACAGTGAGGGAAAAAAGTATTTGATCCCCTGCTGATTTTGTACGTTTGCCCACTGACAAAGAAATGATCAGTCTATAATTTTAATGGTAGATTTATTTGAACAGTGAGAGACAGAATAACAACAAGAAAATCCAGAAAAACGCATGTCAAAAATGTTATAAATTGATTTGCATTTTAATGAGGGAAATAAGTATTTGACCCCCTCTCAATCAGAAAGATTTCTGGCTCCCAGGTGTCTTTTATACAGGTAACGAGCTGAGATTAGGAGCACAGTCTTAAAGGGAGTGCTCCTAATCTCAGCTTGTTACCTGTATAAAAGACACCTGTCCACAGAAGCAGTCAATCAATCAGATTCCAAACTCTCTACCATGGCCAAGACCAAAGAGCTCTCCAAGGATGTCAGGGACAAGATTGTAGACCTACACAAGTCTGGAATGGGCTTGGACCATTGCCAAGCAGCTTGGTGAGAAGGTGACAACAGTTGGTGCGATTATTTGCAAATGGAAGAAACACAAAAGAACTGTCAATCTCCCTCGGCCTGGGGCTCCATGCAAGATCTCACCTCGTGGAGTTGTAACGATCATGAGAACAGTGAGGAATCAGCCCAGAACTACACGGGAGGATCTTGTCAATGATCTCAAGGCAGCTGGGACCATAGTCACCAAGAAAACAATTGGTAACACACTACGCCGTGAAGGACTGAAATCCTGCAGCGCCCGCAAGGCCCCCTGCTCAAGAAAGCACATATACATGCCCGTCTGAAGTTTGCCAATGAACATCTGAATGATTCAGAGGACAACTGGGTGAAAGTGTTGTGGTCAGATGAGACCAAAATGGAGCTCTTTGGCATCAACTCAACTCGCCGTGTTTGGAGGAGGAGGAATGCTGCCTATGACCCCAAGAACACCATCCCCACCGTCAAACATGGAGGTGGAAACATTATGCTTTGGGGGTGTTTTTCTGCTAAGGGGACAGGACAACTTCACCGCATCAAAGGGACGATGGACGGGGCCATGTACCGTCAAATCTTGGGTGTGAACCTCCTTCCCTCAGCCAGGGCATTGAAAATGGGTCGTGGATGGGTATTCCAGCATGACGATGACCCAAAACACACGGCCAAGGCAACAAAGGAGTGGCTCAAGAAGAAGCACATTAAGGTCCTGGAGTGGCCTAGACAGTCTCCAGACCTTAATCCCATAGAAAATCTGTGGAGGGAGCTGAAGGTTCGAGTTGCCAAACATCAGCCTCGAAACCTTAATGACTTGGAGAAGATCTGCAAAGAGGAGTGGGACAAAATCCCTCCTGAGATGTGTGCAAACCTGGTGGCCAACTACAAGAAACATCTGACCTCTGTGATTGCCAACAAGGGTTTTGCCATCAAGTACTAAGTCATGTTTTGCAGAGGGGTCAAATACTTATTTCCCTCATTAAAATGCAAATCAATTTATAACATTTTTGACATGCGGTTTTCTGGATTTTCTTGTTGTTATTCTGTCTCTCACTGTTCAAATAAATCTACCATTAAAATTATAGACTGATCATTTCTTTGTCAGTGGGCAAACGTACAAAATCAGCAGGGGATCAAATACTTTTTTCCCTCACTGTAGATGTGTAGTGTTTAGTTACACAGTGTTGCCACCTATCACATTGAAGATCAGGTTTCGATTCCCTGACAGGTAGGTTCAGTTTTCATTAAATGTGGCAGAATGAATTCCAAGGTGCTCTTTTGCTCAATCCTGTGTAATTCTTTCTACCTCAAGTAAAATCAGACAATGTCAATAAAAATAGGTGCATTAATTGCTGTCACGCTGCGAGCAGGGCTCGAACCTGCGTGGGGAAACCCCATTGGATTTCGAGTCCAACGCCTTAACCTCTCGGCCATCACAGCAGAGGTGCTGAAAATAGGCTTTGTATGCAACCCCTTGGCTCATTTTATTTCTGATAATTCCAACATGCCAATCGTCTTTAAAATTTCACTTGGCAGGGCAGGGATTGTAACGTGGACACGTGCATCATGAAGGATGCTAATATGGCATTTCAGCTCAAACATTCTTGAATTTGCTTCCCACCTTTTGGGTTATCCTGGACCTTGGGGGCAGCTGTTATGGACTGTAGACAGCTAGAGGATAAGTCTATTATCCATTCCTTCCATCACAAGTAGCCCCAGGCCCGACTGTGACACCAGGTGTTCTTTTGCTCCATTCGGTCACGTAAACCTTACATTATTCCTTATCTCCTACCCCTCTGTACCCAAGAGTAGCTTCCACGACTGAAGCCACTTCTCCAATCATGAGGTCTGACAATCAGGATTGGCTATTGAGGTCAACGGTGACCGTGCTGTGCGCTACTTTTGCGTCCATTACTCAAGGGTTCAGCGAGCATACCCCATTCATGGGAAGAAATTCCTACCCTTCTGGCTGGGGCAAGGGAGTCTATGTCACATGGTAATAAAAGTGGTACAATGTATACATCTACCTGTAAGGGCTAGAAAGTCTATGTAGTGTTTAGTTACACAGTGTTCCCACCTATCACATTGAAGATCAGGTTTTGATTCCCTGACAGGTAGGTTCAGTTTTTATTAAATGTGGCAGAATGAATTCCAAGGTGCTCTTTTGCTCAATGGAGTGTAATTCTTTCTACCGGAAGTAAAAGAGGATAGGTCTATTATCCATTCCTTCCACCTCAAGTAGCCCCAGGCCTGACTACAAGAACAAATGTTCTTTTGCTCCATTTGGTCACATGAACCTTTAAAATGCCTTGCCTCCTACCTCTCTGTACCCGAGAGTAGCTTCCACGACTCAAGGCGCTTCTCCATTCGGGAGGTCTGACAATCAGGATGGGCTATCGAGATCGATGATGACCGGGCCAGATGCACTTGTGTATCCATTACTCAACCCAAGGTTTCAGCGAGCATACACCATACATGGGAAGAAATCCAGCAAGCACAGCTTAGGACCCTACCATAACTCACCAGCAATCCAGAAATCAACCCCATAAAGAGAAAGACCAACGGATTATTTTTTAGGACCACCAGGGGGTTTTATACCACCAAGTTCCCTTGAAGGATAAAGAAGAGAAACATCAGTTTTTAATACCACAATCATTAATACAAACATCTCTACATTATCTGCACAACAATCCTTGAGGGGGACATTTAGGCAGAGGGAAGACCCTGTTGAGGGTGCTGGAGGTGGCCTGGTGGCCTCACTGTCCAGAAACATGTCTGGGATAATGTTAAGGGATGCCGTGTCTGCCAGTATAACACCCCAGAACTCATGGATGATTCCTTCCTGTCCTGCTGGTGTAGAGATTAGTACACAGTGACACCAGCTATCACATGGAAGACCAGGATTTGATTCTCTGAAAGATTTTCCTTTTCCAAATATGGCAAGAATTAATTTCAAGGTGCTGTCTTGCTCAGTACAGGGTAATTCTTCTTACCACACCTGAAACAATGTCAGCAGGAATAATATTTTCCAAGTTGCATGTCTGGGTCACCATGTACAGAAAGGAGGTATTTAAGAAATATTAATCTACAGTTGACATGCTGCAAGCAGGGTTTGAACCTGCATGAGGAAACCCCAATGGATTTTAAATCCAACACCTTAACCACTCAGCCACTCTTTGTGAGTGGTAAGCTGTACCATCGTTTCAAATCATTCATTAGGAAACTGCACACCAGCAACACTTGCAGTTGATGCACTGAGCAAGGTTTGAACACAAAGTAACTTCAATAGCCTTCAAGGCCAACAATGTAACCATTCAGCCATCTTAGTACACTCACAGTAGAGAGTTGTCATGTACAATTCCTTGCCTGCTATGATTCTCAATTTTCACAATTATCCACAGGGTTTAGAATGTCCATGTTTGTTTGACTGTATTGTGTGTTCTTTGCTAGTATAGCGAACAGTATCTCTGCCTATCATGTGCAAGACAGGGACTCAATTTCTTTACATAGAGACCCTTTTTTCCATTACACATGGCACTATAACTCCGTCTACCTCAAATTGTAGTGGGGCCACATAAGGGGCACAATGTACAGTATCTCACAAAAGTAAGTACACCCCTCACATTTTTGTAAATATTTGATTATATCTTTTCATGTGACAACACTGAAGAAATGACACTTTGCTACAATGTAAAGTAGTGAGTGTACAGTTTGTGTAACAGTGTAAATTTGCTGTCCCCTCAAAATAACTCAACACACAGCCATTAATGTCTAAACCACTGGCAACAAAAGTGAGTACACCCCTAAGTGAAAATGTCCAAATTGGGCCCAATTAGCCATTTTACCTCCCCGGTGTCATGTGACTAGTTAGTGTTACAAGGTCTCAGGTGTGAATGGGGAGCAGGTGTGTTAAATTTGGTGTCATCGCACTCACACTCCCTCATACTGGTCACTGGAAGCTCAACATGGCACCTCATGGCAAAGAACTCTCTGAGGATCTGAAAAAAAGAATTGCTGCTCTACATAAAGATAGCCTAGTGAGATACTTTTGTGAGATACTGTATATGTATATACTGTATATGTCTGCCTGTACCTCCATTGATGTTATAAGGTGTTTTAAAGGTAATTATTGTTACTGCTTCCCCTTTGCTGTAATAATGCCTCATGGTAGCTAGACTGTCTACTGTAGCTCTGCAAGGCTTGTGACAAGTAGGAAGATTTTCCATCATGTGACCAGGCAGAAGCACGAAGTTCATGAACTTTTTTTTACTGTAAAAGGGAGCTAGTATGCCGACTTGGGGAGTCTTCTTTTTTTTCTTCTATTCTGTCTATTTCACTGCTTTCACGATTGCTTTCAGAGTCGGACTGGTTCGTCGGTCAATTTGTGGTTTCCCCTCATGCTCTGTACTGTCGGCGTTTGTGAAGGACCAAATGATCTCATGGAATTAAACTCCAAGAAGGACATGTCAAGCCGAGCTCAGACTTTCAGCTGGAATAATGCAGCTGAAGACGTGCCATGTGGTGAGAGTGCTCCAGTAATTTCTAGCGAAATTACCCCACGAACCTGGGGGTTCGTGTAAGCTCAATGGTATTCCTGTGAATAAGATTAAGACTTCGTGAGTTTAAATCCCAGCACTGCCAAGCTCAGTTGTACAAATGAGATACTTGTAAATCACTCTGGATTTAAATGTAAATGTTAACTTCCCAACATGACAATTTTCTTTACAATTGCCTGCCTGTTATTCTTCTCAGAATAGTGGACAGTATTGCCACCTGTTTAAAGGAAGACAGGAGTTTGATTTCCAGATAGAGAGGCTACTTTACCATTAATTGTGACAACGAATTCCAAGCTGCTTTCTTGCTCAGTCAAATGCAGTTCTCTCTATATTATGGTACAGGTTCCTGACCCAGGTGCCAGAGAGCCCCTGCGCAGTTTATTGTTTTCTCCCAACACAGCTGATTTAATTAATCCACTGATGGGTGAAAGAAGGCATTACAATCCTAGAAGAAATTTTACTGTCCATTTCCGAGCTCTAAATGACATGGAATGGTCAGAGGTTAAGAAAAGATATACTGGGCAGTAAATACATTTCCGTACTCCAATGATGAACTTATGGACCGAAAGTAAGGCGTTTTTCATCCACATTTTTTTTTGTAGCTTTCAGTTCCTGCAGAAAGAGCTCAACAGGTGGGCTCACAACTACAGGAGGAGCAATAAAAAAATCCATGCTAGCATTGGCTCACTGCAAGCAGGACTCAAACCTGCACAGGGAAACCCCATAGGCTTCAAGGCTTTTTTAAATTATTATTATTACAGCACAGCCTCTGTAAAGAATCTGCATAATAGATTCTTTGCCTCCTGCAATTAACCGGCTTCCCAAATCCTCCCAAGTGTGGGAACGCTTGCTTGTTGGCCCATGCTGTGTGTTCTTCATTAGTATAGTGGACAGTATCTCAGCCTATTACACAGAAGATCAAGGTGGTTTCTTCCTCAGCCCAACACACCTGTTTAATGAAAGACTGGATTTAGAGTTCCTAACTGGTAAACTCCTTTCTCTAAAGCATATAGATGAGGATGAAAACTTATGGATATTTTGGGAGGTGCCAACTTTCATAGATATACATGAATCCCATAACTGCATGATTCTCTCTCTTAAAAAGGTTCCATATTAGATCATTTGTCCAAACAGGAACACAAAAGACTTAAATTTGGATTATTTCCATATGTTTTAATGATATAAACAAACACAGCTGAAATACAACAGTAAAGAATTGCTGATTGTGTGAATGCATGAGGTGGTAAGTTGTTTAACAACCATTTTATGCTCCAAACTAGAAAGAAGCTGCATAATTTGATCATCTCAAGGTATATTCCATAATCTAGCTGTTAAGTGATTAACAAGTAAATGAACTGACTGCACAGATGTTTGAAGAAACAACATTTATTTAATGAGAAACAGACAGAGATGTATCATTAATGTATTATATACAAGGAAGTTTCATTTGAGGAAGTGTGCATTTAGCGTCCTCTTCTGGAGACACCACTCTTTCCTCTTGCAAATTTTCCTCCCCTCACTTTTTTCCGCACACCGCTTGAGTGTTCAGCATCATCGCCTTCGTCTCTTCCCCTCCTTTTCCTATTTTCTCCCTGCTCCTTCATCTCCTGTGAAGAGAGAAAGATGGAGGAAGAGAAAAGGGAAAGAGACAGATGAAGAGAGGATAGTATCACTGAGCAGGCAGTTATCTAGAATTCCGTGTTTGAGACAAATAACACACACACTTATTCAATTTTTAATCTGAATAGGTTAATTTGCATGCGAATACAGACAATTTTCAGTGTTAATCATAAAAAAAAAGACATACAAGTCGAGCGAATCTCTGTGCCTCGCTCACTCGCTCCACTAGCATCATCACTTCCTCTTCCTGTGTGGGGAAAGCAGGGAGTTTCTTCCCAATCAGAGTTTCAATTCGCTGGAAAAGTTCCACATCATACCTAAAGACAAAACACACAACATTCAGCAATGAGAAAGCTGCACCTGTATCTACTGACTGTATTTATTGACAGTTAATGATTTACACAATGTGGTGTTTTTTTATTGATGGTTATGATTTTTTCCCCCAGTGCTGTATGGTTTATTTACAGCGTTAAATGTGACTTATTGAATGTGTTGATTTAATTTGATCAGTTGCTTCTCTAATCTAATCGAATTTATTTTATCTGTGTTAAATGTAATGCTTTCACAGGGATGAGAGTAATTTCCTGTTTAGATTTATTGTGGTTTATTTAGAGTATTAAAAAGCATAATTTATTTTTAGACTGTGTAAAGTGTGATTTATTAGCAGGGTGAGATTTATGACTGATTGAGCCACCGTTCATACACTGTGTGGTTTATTTATTTACAGTGCGTCAAATGCGGTTTATGAACAGTGTGTTGAGCGTGCTTTATTGGATTACTGTGTAACGAATGTGATGGATTTTCCAGATCGTCCTGCTCGGGCCGTTCTGCCCACACGGTGGATGTAGTCCTGAAACACACACATATACAAAATTTACAACCAGCCCACATATACTGATGGAATATATAATAATTCCTGTCTTTTTATTAACTTTAGTGGTCTGTGGGGTGTATCTATATGTCTGTGTTGACTAACGTTTTTGTTTTACCTTGGAATGTGTGGGGATGTCGAAGTTGATGACACAGTCCACATGTGGAATGTCTAACCCACGAGAGGCCACGTCTGTCGCCAGCAGCACAGATCGAGACTTTGACTTAAACTTATTCAGAGCACCTAGACGTTTATTCTACACATAAGAGAAACAACACAAAGCAGTGAGTCCCAGGTTTCTTTGAAGCAGCACCCCATTCCTAGGTGTGTAATAGTGGATGTGTTTATATTTTCTCAAACAGGCAACAACACATTTACATAAGTCTAGAATATGTACATCTGAGGGGCAGGCAGCAGTCCCAGTCCTCACAAGAGGGCACGCAGCAGTCCTGGTCCCCACTAGATGGCACAAAGTACAACAATAGAAGTACGAGTGTATCAAGTGTGTATGTGTGTACCTGACTCATTTGACCATGGAGTGGGATGGCAGTGATTCCCAGGTTCCTCAGTAACAGCGTCACCCGTTGTGTGTTGTTACAAGTACCGCAGAAAACCATGAATGAATTCCCAGCTAATTCATTCAGTATGGAGACTAGGTAACAGTCCTGAAACACACACATGCAGTAAGTGAGTGGGTATGCAATCTTATGTTTAAATTAATGTTGTGATCATTAGTTACAAAGTATGAGCACCACCTGACTTTCTCAAAACATCAGGTAAATACATTCCCATCTATTAACATCTACCCATTCATTTCCCCCTATCATTAGTCGGTTAAAATCGTGAAACCAGGATATTTTATACTAGATTATCTTTCCGTGCAATTTTCAAACAGGAACACCCCGATTCTAAATATTTATAATGTTTTTGCTATTTCCTTGTTGTAAGTTACCTTATATTTAGCCGGGATAAATATGTAATACTGCTGAAGCTTTTCCACTGTGGCGTATTTGGTAGAAACGGTGCATTTCACCGGATCCTTTAAGGCAGCTCTCTGTAATTTCTGGACCTATATATATATATATATATATACACACACACACACACACACACACACACAACCACACACACACACACACACACACACACACACAACACACACGTTTTGAAATGGATAGTGCACATTCATCAGTATTTATCAGCAGTAACTAAGCGTCTCACTAGAATTGTAATATGAATGAGAAATGAAGTATGTGTACCTTTTTCGTCATGGTGGCAGAAAACAGGAATGTGTGTCTCTCTCTGGGAATCACCTTCAGAATATTATCCACCTGAGAGACAGAGAGAGAAAGATACAGACAGAAGGGTTGAAGCTCAGGATTTGAGAAACAGCTTCATCAGTATCGTGTGTAATCATGATTTACCTCAGACTCAAAGTCCATGTTGAGGATCCGATCTGCTTCGTCCATCACCAAGAACTTCAGAGCTCGAAGGTTAAATCCCTTTGTGTTCTCTAGATGGTCAATTAATCTACCAGGAGTAGCTGATACACACACACAAACACAAACAGTTTAAATTCTTTAGTGTTCTCAAGGTGAAATGGGAGTAACTGACTGACACACACACTCACCAATCACAACATGGGGTTTCTTAGCCAGCACCATCGACTGTGACATGATGTCAATTCCACCAACGATGACGGCTGTAAGAAACATACACGGTAATTGTTAAAAATTCTCTCTCATGAAAAGAGAACACATGAAATGCAATGTGCATTATCCCACAGCGCTGTTGAATTCTGGATTGTGATTGGTCAGAAGGTTTTCTACAACAGCTCTGACAGTAGCACAGGTTTATATTAACGCGCTCAGTCGAATACATTATCGTTTCTATAGTAACGTGTAGAGGGGACGCTGTAACGGACCTGTCTTGACCCCGATGCTGGAACCCAGGGCCTCAAACTGTTCTGAGATCTGGAAGGCGAGCTCTCTGGTGGGCGTCAGGACGAGCGTGTGGAGACGCTGAGGAGACGAGAGCAGAGACTGCAGGATGGGCAGAGCGAACGCACCCGTCTTCCCCGAACCGGTCTCGGCCAGACCGATCACATCTCTCCCTTAAAGAGAGACAGACACCCAGAGAGTGAGACACAGAGACAGACACACAGAGAGCGAGACACACAGAGCGAACCAGACACGCACAGAGCGAGCCAGACAGAGCCAGACACGCACAGAGCGAGCCAGATAGAGCCGGACACGCACAGAGCGAGCCAGATAGAGCGGGACACGCACAGAGCGAGCCAGACAGAGCCAGACACGCACAGAGCGAGACAGATAGAGAAACAGACTGAGACAGATAGAGAGACATGCACAGAGCAAGACAGATAGAGACAGACACACAGAGAGTGAGACAGATAGAGAGACACGCATACAGAGTGAGCCAGAGACAGACACACATAGAGACACAGAGTGAGACAGAGAGAGACAGAGAGAGACACACATAGAGACACAGAGTGAGACAGAGAGAGACACACAGAGTGAGACAGATAGAGAGACACAGAGTGAGACAGGGAGAGACACACATAGAGACAGATAGAGAGACACACATAGAGACAGACAGAGAGACACAGAGTGATACAGATAAACACAGAGTGAGACAGATAGACACAGACACGCACAGAGCGAGACAGATAGAGAAACAGACTGAGACAGATAGAGAGACATGCACAGAGCAAGACAGATAGAGACAGACACACAGAGAGTGAGACAGATAGAGAGACACACATACAGAGTGAGCCAGAGACAGACACACATAGAGACACAGAGTGAGACAGAGAGAGACACACATAGAGACACAGAGTGAGACAGATAGAGAGACACAGAGTGAGACAGGGAGAGACACACATAGAGACAGATAGAGAGACACACATAGAGACAGACAGAGAGACACAGAGTGATACAGATAAACACAGAGTGAGACAGATAGACACAGAGTGAGACAGAGAGAGACACACACAGAGACAGATAGAGAGACAGAGTGAGACAGATAGAGAGACACAGAGTGAGACAGATAGAGAGACACTAGAGACAGAGAGAGACACAGAGTGAGACAGATAGAGAGACACAGAGTGAGACAGATAGAGAAAGACAGAGTGAGACAGATAGAGAGACACACAGAGACAGACAGAGAGAGACACAGGTTTTTGGAGATAACACACGAGTCTCACCTTGAAGAGCGACAGGAATCGCCTCTATCTGAATCTTGGTAGGACTTTTCCATCCCAACTGATCACAGGCCTCACACAGAACCTCTGTTACTCCCTACAACACACACACACCAGTAATGTTACATCGCTCGGTATCTCTAACTCATTTCCTGTGTGTATAAATGTTAATAATCCTCTTTACCAGGTCTTTAAAGCTCTTTGTCGGCTCCTCCGCGTTTATAACATTAACGTCATCCTCATTTGATTCCGCAGAAATTTCTGTATTGCAGGTTTCAGCTCTGTCCGGTGACTCCGCCATGTTTCAGGACCAACGTGTTGTGAAGACGAACTGCGCAAGAGCGGAAGTGACGGAAGCGTGGCCGCGATGGCTTATGGGCAATGACGTTCCCAGGGGAGCGCGTGGCAAAAATAAATAAATAAATAAATAAATAAATAAATAACCGTTGAAACGCCGTGACATAAAACGTTTTCTTATTCTTTTTTTTACAAATATAAAAATGTTTTATTTATTTATTAAAACTTTATTAGCTGCACAAATGATGTAAAATATTCTGATAAGTTTGAGGCTGATTAATACAGTATAATTAGGACGCATAATTCCTGATGTAAAGTATGTTTTAGTCCTACTGTCAGAGAATCACACTTAACATTTAACATCTCCATACAGACCTGTTTACTGTAGATGTCTGAATAAACATGAAGACTGCTCTGGACTGATTTATTCTTAATTTTTAAGAAATAATTCAAATCAGCAGACAAAAACAGACAGACAAGCACAGGGAAAAAATCTGAGAGGGTTTTGGTGTTTATTTTAGTTCAGAAACAATCACATTATTCCATCTCCAACTCTGACACTAAACATCTACATACAGAAAAACAAACTCAATATAAAAATGGTGCTTCAAACTCCTGTAAGGACCGAATCGCTCTGTTGATCTCACAAACAATGGTTCACTTAATGGATGCTAGCATAGAAATGAAATGCTAACGCTAACCTCGCCTCTTCGACCAATCATCTTTCACCTTTCCCCCCCCACCCCCTTTGTCTCACAGTAACCCCTCCATCTCTCTCATGAAGGCCTCGTACACCTGGTCCTTCGTCTTCATGCTGGGAGGGGCGGAGCTTGAGCCGGGCTTGGCAAGATTTGCTGAGGGTATTGCTTTGAGGCCGTGTCCCACCCTCTCCTCTTCCCTCCTCCCTCCTTTCTCGGTGGACATGGCCCCCTGTGGGCCCATTCGTTCTCGGCGCACACGTAGTGCTGTGGGAACAAATCTTGTCACTTCTGCTTTGGGGTTGATGATCTGCGGTTTTGCAGATATAGTGGCAGCGCCCGATTGGCCTGCAGCACCGGGGACACTCGTGATGTTGGCGCGCTTCTCTATGGTGTGGGTGGCGGGATTGACAGGGGTGGGAACGGTACCCGGAGGGGGGGGCATCTGCAGAGACGACGGGCGGATGGAGAGAGAGAGAGAAGGTGGAGCTAAGATGGAGGGATCGCTGGAGGAAGATGTGGCAGAGGAAGTTGGCGGCTTCTGACGAGGAACAATGCTGGGAGGGGCACTCAGGATGTTGGGGTTCAGAGGGGGCGGGAACATGGAGAGAGGCGGAGCCATCCGTGGAGGAACAGCACGAGGAGGAGGGGGAGGAATTCCTACAGGAAAAACGTGAGCATGCGTGCGCACGCACACACACAAAAACAGGTTATGGACAGAAATAAAAACAAACAGACATGCAGTACAGCTTAACTTGAGCCACTGATAAGAATGACCAATGTTTTTGGGGTAATTCTTTACCATAGTATTAAAGTCACATTTTTTCCAGTTTCTTAGTACGTCTGTATAACTGACTTGAGGGGTATGAAGAAAAGCTAGACTCCCATTTTTAAGGATATGTGAGCCTCATAAAGACTAGTAATAATACTAACACCACACACCTGGTGGCGCTGGGGGAGGCAGCCTGGGAGGAGGTCCTCTTGGAGGTGGACCCGGAGGAAGGCCTGGTGGTGGGCCAGGGGGTGGGCCTGGAGGTCGCCCAGGAGGGGGACCAGGGGGCAACATACGAGGCATCGGCCCCCTCAGCGCACCAGGTAGATTGGGAGGTCTGAGGAATGGAGGGGCACCTGTAGATACGAACACAATACAAAACACTCAATTTTTCCTTCATCTAGTTGGATTGAATTCTGGCACACTGATATTCCTGACTCACCTGGTGGAGGCCCAGGAGGCGGACCTGAGGGTGGGCCTGGAGGCCTCATTGGAGGAGCAGGGGGAGGTCCTAAAGGAGGAGGGCCGGTGATTGGCGGTGGCTGCAGGTGAGGTGGTGGCTGCTGCTGTGGTGGCGGTGCTCCCATTGGTGCTGACGGTGGTGGGAGTCTGTTCAGCGAGGGAGCTGATTGGCTGTCGCCGGGGGGTTCCAAGTTCTCGCTGTCGGACTGATCGGAGTCTGTGTACTCCTCCTCTTCAACCTCCTCCTCTTCCTCTGGAATCGACTGACCTACACACACACACACACACACACACACACACACACACACACAGAGATTACTACAAGGACCCTAGATATCCATGGTATAGACTTAGACAGCTTTCAGCAAAGAACATCACCATATTTGTTTCTTCATTTGAGTCAAATAGCCTGATCTAGCTACATAACGTAACTAGCTGCTGTTTGCAGTCTTACAAGTAGCATGTTTGCAGAAAGTTTGACTGCCATGCTTTTATTTGTGAAAGTGAAAGTAATCCATTTCAAGAGTTCACATGACAATAAACTGTTTCTCCACCTCTGATTAAGCGGAGCAGATGTAGGGTGTGTTTGTGTGTGTGTGAGAGAGAGAGAGAGTACCTGCCATCCTCAACATCATGGCCTGTAGAGGTGTAATAGCCTTCGTTTTCTTCACAACCCTCTTCTTTCGCTTCTTTGCCGGCTGTGGAATATCGGCAAAACGCACAGTGCGACCTAAACACCAACCACATAAACATGAGCACCACATGCAGTATGACACAAACCATCCCAAAGCAATTCTCTCTCTTTCTGACCTCTTTCTCTCTCCTCATCCCTCTCTCGTTCATCCTGTCGGCTTCCCATGCCCCTCTTCTCCGACAGCTCATCCCCCTCTCCGTCACTCTGGTCGTCCGATTCACTGTCTTCCTCTCCTCCCTCTGAGCCGCTATCGCTGTCTCGATCAGCCATGTCCACGTCAGCCTCGCCTCCTGTACCTAACACAAGCAAACATCATGTGACCGAGCTGTGAATGTGGGTATAAGAGGGTTAGTAGTGTGACTCAGACCGTTGTTCTTAATCCTAAACT
Organism: Ictalurus furcatus; assembly: GCF_023375685.1. Lineage (NCBI taxonomy): Eukaryota > Metazoa > Chordata > Actinopteri > Siluriformes > Ictaluridae > Ictalurus > Ictalurus furcatus. The sequence goes on from NC_071266.1 coordinate 29,327,239, forward strand.
CCACATACAATCAACTAGAGCTAAGTGACTAGTTAGAAACAACTCAGGCTCTGGTCTTAAGATCTTGAGGTGACTGGTGTGGAGAGGGCAAGTTAACTGTGAGCCTGGGGGGTCTGTCACATATATGACTTGTTCTAGATCTGCAAAGACGATAGCAAGCACGTTTTAAATAGGCCGATTTTTGCCCATGTTTTTTGGAAGGAGAACTTTGGTGTTGTGGTTTCAAATCAACAAAGGGTCTAAAGAAGTCTAGTCTTGGTATTCTGGTGACTTAAGGGATATGATTTAGAGACATCTCTATAGGTTTTTGTCTATGAAGACTAGGAGGTTTTAAGCGGCTGGAACTTGGTACGTCTGGTCCTGGTTTTTTAGATGTCGGACCTCAGCACATTTAGTCTTGGTCTTAAGTCGCTGGACCACGAAATACCAGTCCTTGGTCTCAAGCTAGACCATGTCAAGTCTGCGTTGTTCTTAAGATTCTTGCCACATGTGGTCTCAGATTGGACCTTGGTATATCTGGTTTTAGTACGATGTCAAATCTTATTCTGTGAAGTGTCTGAACCTTCAGAACATCTAGTCTTGGTTTTGAGATGTTGGACCTCAGCAAACCTAGTCTTGGTCTTATGGGACTGGACACTGACATGTCTGATCTTTGTTTTAAGCAAACAATTTATGCAATACCAATTCTTGGTCTCAGGCTAGACCATGCATCTTCATGCAACTACTGCGTTGTTCTTAAGGAGCTGGAAATTGCCACGTATGGTCACAGGTTGGACCTCGGTATGTCTGGTCTAGTTCTGGCCGACTGTCCATGTCTGAGCATATCTTCATCTAATCTCAGACTAGGCCTGATTTTAAGTGGGTTTTGCAATTTCATGCCTCATTCTGTGGAGTGTTTGAACCTCCAGAATTATGTTCTTGGTCTTGGGATGGACATACTGTAGATGTGTCTGGTCTTTTCCTCAAACCGCACCGTGTGCTCTGGTTCTGTGTCACTGTCTTGGGACGTCTCAATGTCTGGGTTTTATAAGGTCTGGTGTAGACAAGTCCCAGTGTGTCTGTAACTGTGTACCTGGTTTATAGAGGTGAAGTATCTGTGGTGGTGGAGGCCCAGGTGGAGGTCCAGGGGGTTTACGTCCAGGTGGTAACCGAGGAACCCCAGCAATTGCTGCAGATGACATCACGGTCCCTTTACTGAGACAGAGAGAGTGAGTATATTTTATTCAGCGAGGCGTTTACACACTGTAAATCAGAACCGGTCACGGTGCAATCACCCCGCCACAAAAATTCCCAAATCTTTTTGGGACTTTCTCCTGATAATCTCAACATACCAAAGGTTCGGGTTCGGGACATTCAGAACGGGAATAGGTTAAGGATTACAAATAGAGTTATTAACTAGTTAAGAATGACTTTAGTTATGTTCTTCTTAATTTACCCAAAGGTGGAGGTCTTTTTGAGGATTGATGGCGGCTGGGCTCCTGGCAGCGGGATGTCCTGAATGAGGACGCTGGAAGGTGCATGAGGCATATCAGGAAGAGGAATACTGTCCACCTCCACCGACTCGGCATTCTAATGGAGAACAGAAAGAGACTTCAGAGATGTGCTTACATGTGGGTGACAATTCCATGTTATAATGAGTATAACTGAATTAATAAATAATGTAAAAACGAGTTCCACACGCTCACCTTGACAGAGTCGAAGTACAGGGATAGCTGTCCCCGTTTGGTCTCGTACTCGAGCTCCAGTTTACGCAGTTCTTTATACGTCTCGGGATTTTCTCTCTCATACAGACGCACGATTCTCTCAAAGGTCTCACGCAACTTCTTCCTCTTATCACGGAGCACTTTATCGTTCAGCAAGGGCTGCTGTACTGGGTTAAACTCTGAGACACACACACACACAAACCAAGATAATGATTGCCTTAATGAACTGGAGACCAAACATTCTCATTTTGTGGAAATAACTGACCTGGACCTGAAGTTTAAATGTTTTTTTTCCCCATTCACAGGGTTTCTTATATACAAACACAAATGTGTAGCTAATTTCAATCCCCCCTGTGTGTTCCCTCACGGGGACTAGGACTCATTTAGGTGTTCCCTTACTGACTAATCACTTATTTATGGGAACCCGGGACTCCACTAATCACTTCTTCAGGGTACTAAGGCTGTGTTTACACTAGTGCATTTTCGTTTTAAAATGCATAACTGTTGCTATGGTTATGCTTGTTGTCTACACTACTCCGGTGTTTCCAACCCTGGAAAACGGAGACTTTTGGAAACGCCGAAGACCCTGTTTTAGTTTGAAAACTCCGGGCTTGCATTTCAATGTAAACAGAGCAAAATGAAGACTTTTGAAAACAAAGGAGTGGCTTCGCCCACATTCGCCCCCTGATTGGACCTTCTGGATCATTGCGTGCCCTCCCCTGGTTCGTCAAGCCCCTACCACATGACCGTTACACTTCCTTGATCATATACACAACAACACGCAGACTGAACCCCAAGCTTTGCTTGCTTTGTTGTCATTCTTACACAGAACACCGGTTTTGACTAGCAACCAACTTCCTGTTTACACTTGTATGCGCATGTCCAGTGTGCATGAATGATCATGTGACATACGTATTCGGTCGTGTAGTGTGGATGGAGATCGTTTCTGAAACACGGCGGAAATGCCAGTGTGGACGAGGAT